>NW_020174375.1:2654008-2669688 GCF_003031525.2 Neophocaena asiaeorientalis asiaeorientalis | reverse complement strand
GAGGGAGGGGAATAGCAGTGCTACTGCCCTCTAGTGGGTGGAGGCCAGAGTTGTTGCTAAATTCCCACAACGAAGAATAAGCTGACCCAAGAGGTCCACAGTGCGAAGGTTGAGAAACCGTGATGTAAGGTATACCACGAATATTCCAAAAAGTAGAAGTGTTGGGCAGCAATGGATTTCAGTTTTTAAGGTGGTTATCTATCTGCCTGGGAGGAACGAATGCTGCAGCTGTCCGTTTTCCTCCTTTTTCTGGTTAGGAGCAACGTCTGATAGATTTGTAATTAAGGAATTCTTTTAGGCATACACATCTGGAAATCTGAGTGGTTTCCTTCAAATTTGTGCTGAATGGAACTTCAGGTAGCAAAGGTAACGTGAGAAATCAGCCATGTAACATCTTTGGTCTTAATAAAGCCAAGCTCTTGAAACCTTGTGGGATACTACACTCCATGTTTGGAACTTATTCATATTTTTTTAAATTAATGAAATATGGAATGGAATATCCATATTTATCACTTCCCCAAACTCCTCCAACTTCATGAGATTTGCTTATTATCTGATTATATATTTTGTTATATATACAATTTGGTTATTTATTTAGTATATATTATTTGGTTACATACTCAACGTATGAAAAACAACATTGAGTATTGTATTTTTCATAGTATTTGGGAGATTGTTTCGCACAATAAATGTTGGAAATTTAGATAAGTTTGTTTCAAAATTTTTTTTAGCCTTTGAATGCTTACAGGAAAAAAATAGGCAACACATTTACAGTGCATTTTTTTTTTTAAATTAGAGGATGTCTTTCTTGGGTTCACGCATTTTATGATTACTAAAGTCTATGCAACTGAGTTTGAGATGAAGGTCTTTCATCTGCCAGGACAGTAGAGAGAATTTTTTCCTTTTTGTATTGTTGAGAATCCTGAAAGCTTTTTTCCTGACTACTCAGATGGGAGCAGCAGAAAGGGGGCTAGAAGTGCCAATGGCAGTGAAACTGTGGAAGATTAGCACACTTCTTTTGATGAAAGGTGACTTCCCAGAGGGCTGGAGAATAAACATGTGGGCGGAAGTGCCGGTTTGGAGAAAAGGCACTGAAGTAAATGAGAGGAGTTTTCCACTTAAGTCGAGTTCAGGGCTCAGAACTCTGAACCTGCACAGCCTGTCCAATTCATTGCTCATCCTCCATCTATTTCAGTAAAAGCATCATGGAATAGCCCTCTTGCCAACTACTGTATTATTCATAAAACCTTGTATGAAAAGATTATTTGCAATACCTAAAATGTTTATTAGAAGCTGGCAGGTTAAACAAACATTTTTCTGTTTTATTTCTAAAATTCCTCATGAAGTAAAATAGTTTTATCCTACCCCTCCCTGTTTTGCTGTTTAGTGTTACAATTTTTTGAAAAGGCCTGAATTCTATTTTAACCTTTTTGGCAGCTGAAGATAATGACTTTACAAATGAAAAATTATTATTTTTAAATATTGAGAAATTCTAAATTATAATACTGTTTAGGAGTGTACTCTGAACTAATTATAGAGATTACTCTAAATGTTTTTAAGGTTAGTTCTGGAACTATAGAGTTATTCATTCTCTTTAAAATTTTAAACTTTATTTTTTTCTAAATTTTCTAAAAATTATTCCTGTATATCCTCAACAGAGTATGTTTTATCACATATATACTAACAACCAAAAGAAATATTTTAGAGAAAGTAAGTTACTTCCTTCTAAATTCTGGCTCTGAATACACCAAGAAAAAGGCAAGCAGGGAGTTTAGTGTGGTGCATAGATTCCTTTTTCCTCCTCTGGTGTTAAAAGCACCAAGTAGCCTGGTTCTGATAGAGTTAAGTAAACTAAAGACAACCCCCCTGCCCCCAGCCCTCTATCTCCTAGTACTTTTCAGTCCAACAATCATTTCTTCTCATAGAGTAAGATAAGTTTTCATGTGTTTGTGTTTGATGGATTAACAACAGAAAATTAAGGAATTTTACAAAAATTCCAACTTGGCAAATAGTAGCAACTCTTATCATGCGGAGGCCTGATAAAACCCTCTGATAAAGCTGGGGAGACTAGTCTGGACAATGTCCTGAAAAGTACTAGGTATCTGACAGTGGCCTGTATCTCACCACTTGAGTTGGGATGATCAGTTAAATGCAAACACCACATTGGATAACAGAGCTGTTATTCGAGACTCTATGTTCCTGTCTTTAAAGGTGGGACATTGGTTACGATAAGGGGCAAGCATATGGCTGTAAAAACTGTGTTATTGGGGCTGTGCTCTTTCCCCTTACGAATTTTGACTTAAAACAAATGACCCTTTTGGGGAAGGGGAAGTATGATGGAATAAATAATACCACTCGTAACTTGGGACAGGGAAGCACTGGGACCTAATCTAGGCAAGACAATGCTTCACCCTGTAATCCTTACAAATTATCAGCTATTTGATAGTTGTTACCATGTTATCTGACCTATAAAGAAAAAATTTTAAATATCTTAATGTTCCTTTTTTGGGAGCTGGGGGATTTCCATACTAGGCATACGATGAGAATAGGGTGTTTCTTAAAGAAGGAAGCGCAAAACAGCTATATGAATAATAGTACATATACCTTTACAGTCTCTGGTTTAGGGTTTTTTTTTTCCTTCCATTGATATCAGCACCCAGGGCTGTCTAGTTTCTTCTCTAAAGGTCTAGATCCCCAAATCACCTTAACCTTGAATTATTATTTGTTTTAAATACATAACTGTCTGGTCTGAGTTAAATCATATATGTGCTCTGAGTAGGAGCAGTTGCATACAAAGTAACTATTTATATATTTTATTTCATTCATCTATTCATTAATTTAACACTTATTATTAAAGAGATGTCAGTTGTGGTTGTAGACACTGAAGATATTTCAATGTACTTGAAATAGACACTGATCTTGTTATCCCAGAGATTATATTCTGGTGGGAATTACAAAGAAATAAATGGGCAACTACTGTATAGTAGGTAATTAACAATAATATTATGAGTGATAAAGGAGGAAATATAGTATACTAGAAGAATACCTAATATATATTTGGGGATAAAAAATAGAAATGATATCTAAGGGGGGAGGCCTGTAGAATAGATAGGAACAAATTAGATTAAGAGTATTTGTGAGTTGGGAGGGATTCTGGGATATGTGTGTGTGTGTGTGTGTGTGTGTGTGTGTGTGTGTTGGGGGTGGCAGAAGATTTAGAACATAATTAATGTGCAAAGGCCTAGAGGCAGAAAAGAACGTGGTAAACTTCAAGAACCGTTGGCTTGTCCAATAGGATTAAATGACTTTTAGGTCAGTTTAAAAATATTTCAGTGAGATACTAAATCATCAGCCCAGTTCACTTCAAAATATACTACAGATTATTTCCATGTGATTTTTAATTTTGTTTTCATTAACCCATGGTACTTCTTCTAAATGTTGTCAAAAGAGATTAGAACTAGAAATAATTCTCCCCCAACTTCTTTTTTCTGCCATTTCCTATTTTTTAGAGAAATTTATGCAACTGAGTTGTTTAAAATCATTAGAGGCCTCTCTGGAAGTTGCTGGATCTCTTTATTGTGATTGATCCAGTATCAAAGCATATTTGAAATTTTCTGGCCTTATTAAATAATGCGTTTGGCTTTCAGGACATAACTTTTTTTTCCATTTGAGCAGACATAGAAAATGAGAAAAATATCCCTGCCCTCAGGGAGTTTACAATCTAATTAAAGGCTTAAGCAGAACAGATAAAATTATTTTGAGGATTGGGTACAGAGGTGAAAGCTGTAGTCTTAACACTCTTAGAGATGAATGGCATATATATGGAATAAAAGTGAGGATGACACCTCACAGCACTAAAATAAAGGACTGCTCTAGCTATAAGCAAAGAACTGCCCTTTATTTTAAACTTAGAGCCGTGGACCTTTAACTGTGTTAAATTTGACATAAGAATAGTCTAAATGCCTTCTACTTGAGAATGCATGCCCAAAACTTTTTTCCTATGACAAAACCAAGGAAAAAATGACATATAGTTACTGTGTTGACTGCCCCTTACCTTGTAAAAGTACTACAGGTACAGCATCATCCAAAAAGAAATTGCTGACAAGTCCCTTTTCAGGTTTCCATATGGAGCATTTCTATAAAGCACAAATAATAATGGACCTATTCCACAGTGTTAAAATTATAAACCAGGAAGTGTAGATTAGTAACATGGATTTAAAAAGGAATCCTTTCCTTTCCATAAAAAGGGAGTATTCTTGGGAAATCATGGATTTTGCCTTACCAGAGACTGAGTTTTCCAACCTTGACACTACCAACATTTTGGACCAGATGATCTTCGGTATTGGGGCTGTCGTGTGCATTGTAAGATGTTGAGCAGTACCCTGGCCTCTATCTACTAGATACCAGTAGCATGTCCCCAGTTGTGACAATCAGAAATGTCCCTAGACATTGCCAAATGTCCCCGGAGGGGGGCTGCAAAATTGCCCCCATTTGAGAACCACTGGAATAGAATCTTTTAAGAGATTAGCAGTGTGGTTTACAAAAGCGCAAGGCCACCACAGAAAACATTAAGGAAAATCTACACATTTTTTTTTTAGCTCTTATGGTTGATCTTTTTTGCTTGTTTGTTTTACTGGCTATTAAACGCTTATGTTTGGTGATAATATATGCATTTGGAGGAAATTGACATATTGGTTGAACTTGAAAAATACACTTACATTCTTACCTATACAAGCAAGAAAAGAATTGAAATAAAAATACACTAAGTAATATTTGAGCTAAGGATTAATCTTACATGCATCAGGCAGAGACATGAATTCTCTTAAGATATCCAGCTCAGTTTCTGGTGTGGCAAAATCCATGATCACCCAAGAATACTCCCTTTGTATGGAAAGGAAAGGATTCCTGTGGTAAATGTAGGGGGCATAGAGTGATTGGCCCATAAAGGATTTTTCTTCTTTCAATAATCTTTTCCAAAATAATTTTGAAAGAACATTTTATAGGAAAAATTCATGTTGAAAGAAAAGAGAGTGCTTTGATTTCCCTTCTGCCTTCTTCCAGACAGAAAGCAAGCAGGTCATTACACAAGACTCTTCAGGTTGACCCTTTGGTGCCTGGGGTAACTTCAGTTTTGGGCTCCTGGAGGAGACCTGCATGTTGGGTCAGACTTCAATCTCAGTGCAAGTGATGATGCTGGAATCAAACTTTCAATCTTTTCTAAATTTCTTTTTTATTGGCAACTTGAATGGCCTACTTTATTCTTTTGCAGTAGGGTCTTCCATTGGGCATTTGTTTTGTTGACATGTGAATGCGCTTTTGTCAAAGATTAACCACACTGCCTCCACACAGGCAGGATGCCATTTAAGATAGTTCTTTACTAAATTCTTCAAGTAAGGATGTATGTCAGGCAAGTCAGGGGGCAAGTTAAGGTGACAGCTGCTGATAGGTAGGCTTGGGGGCTCCCTCCTTGTTGACCTGTTGAGAACATGGTCACAGACTGAAGTCGGGGAAAAATGCCTGATCCATAGTGCACACAGCTGTATGAGATTTAAGGATGCCTAATCCCATTATGTTTTAAAACGTTTAGTAGCTCAAAATGGGTTATACAAAGCAGTTAGTCTGGAGAGTCACCTGAAAGGTGAAAGCTCAGTGAAGGGGGAAAAGCAACCCTCATAGGTCTTAGAATCCAAACTCCATGAACTGCCCTCTACCTCTGTTATTCAGTCCTACTTGACAATTTACCATCAGTATTTATGTAAGGATTTTTGGTGCCGTTAAGTTACAACAGACTGTCATTTGATCATGGTTTG
This sequence comes from Neophocaena asiaeorientalis asiaeorientalis, assembly GCF_003031525.2. Classification (NCBI taxonomy): domain Eukaryota; kingdom Metazoa; phylum Chordata; class Mammalia; order Artiodactyla; family Phocoenidae; genus Neophocaena; species Neophocaena asiaeorientalis. The sequence goes on along the minus strand of NW_020174375.1, from coordinate 2,663,878 downwards.
AATGACTGTCAGAAACAGTCCATTAAAAATGACAGTCCCAAATTTTGCCGTATCATCCAGACTTAAAAATGCATATAGCAATAATTTCCCTAAGCCTCAACAAAGAGACAACCTTGGCAATAGCTACCAGCCATATGGCAGTATTTTATATATAATCAGAAAAAGTAACTTTCGCATACAATTTCATCTCCTTTGCCAACAAAGCTCACAAAACCTAAAGTTAAGGAAAGCTAAGGATTTGTTTAACATAGAAATTTGAATTTAGAACAAGCAGACCGTTGGAGATGTTTGTGATATGTTTCGGTTCATGTACATAGTACTTCTCTGTTGTCTAAATCACCTATATCTGACCTTGTCATCTCTACTACTAGCTTCGTTTTGTGCTTTTTTCTATGTTATCTGTCCCCTTCTTTTTCTAATTAGCTTCTAAGTGGCTGTCTTCTACCCACTTCTATTATTTTCCCTGGGTTTTCCTTGAACTAGCCTGATGCTCCAACATGTACTTTGGTTGTATGCTCCATTCCTAGCTCTGTTAGTGAGGGGTTATTTTTTGTCTCTGATGAGCTACATTTTAATTCAGCTTCCTGTGATGTCATCGTGATGTGTCGAGTCTAAGAGACCCCCTCCAGCGTGTTCCAGCTATATCAAGTTAGTGTCCTTCTTCTGTTGCGGATAGGAGACCCGTCCGTGCGGGATATTAATCGCAATAGTCACAGCTGAGATGCATAGGTGTCATAGAGCAGGCAACCTGTGTTCATAATACAATTTTATCACTTATATTTCAATGCCTCTGTTTTGAGTCACACATCTACAAAAAATGCTTTGTGTATTCCATTCTTAGGATGCTGTACCAGTTTACTTCAAGTACTGAGAAATGGTTTTGGGGGCCATAGATAAGACCAAAGGTGTTTTTGAGTTAGAGATTTAATTTGAAGTAGAGAGATGTTCGTATCCAAAACTTTAAGAGTCCTCTGTAACGGACAGCTTTTATGATAGGTTGGAACAGTACCTTGAAGAAATTCATGTAACAATATAAGAAAAAAACATGTATATACACATACACACACATGCACACACAGAAAAAGTCAATGGAAACGTAGCTAACCTTTACCAACACCCACTCAATCACTTTACACAGACATGAGGTGCACTTTAGAAATAAGCATATCAGTCTTGAAAGACTATAGTTCTGCCATAGTATTAGTAGCTTGGGACCTATCCAGGAAAATAAAAATAGGAGGGATTAGAGGGATAATGCAAGGTTATTATAAGTATTTATCAGTTGTGGGTAGATAAGTTAGTGGGGTAACAATCACCCCTGTTCTCTTAAAATAGCCTCAGTTTTCAGACTTAACTCCCCACTAAAGCTCAGGGCCTTAGCTGAATGTTCTCAGATAAAGAAAAAAGTAAATACAGGTTATGAATCAGTGGGCTGATTCTGACGTTCTTTCTTCTCTGTGGTGGCCACAAACTGGGTTGTAAACAATAAACTTTATATATTCATGAGATGAAATTTTGGAAACTTCTTAGAACCGTGTAACATTCTCCTTGAATTGATTATTTGGGGGAAAAAAAAGCAACAACAACAAAAATATTAAGAAAAGATTTTGCTTTATAAGTTGGATTACTTAAGCATTTTTATTCATGATAGCTTTTTTAAGTCACAAAATGTGTTTGTTAAACATAGGGTTTAATATGGTTCTTTAAAAATATAACACTTTTTCATTCTTACAACTGTGGTGCTTACAAAGATAGTTCTGTAAATATAGCTTTTAATTACCACATTGAAAATGTTAATGTTGAGTCTTTAATACAATTTTAAATTTGTATGCAAGAAAAATCAAATAAATCAAATAAATGCTAAATTTTCACATTATAAAAATTGTACTTAAAGGCATTTTATATTTATGTTATTTGATAAAGCTCAGAAATTGGTTTATCTTAATGAATCTGAAAGTATGCAGGAAAAATAGTCATATTCCTGTTGCTGAGTAGAAAGGCAATTTATGAAGCTGTACAAAAAAATAACCCAGGAATATTATCATTTCTCAGGTTTCCATAGTAAGAATGTAAGTAATATTTTTAAAGTCCTCCAACACCTGTATCAGCATGACATCAACATTCTCCGTTTACAAAATTAATAACAAGGAAATGGTGAATTTGGTATCCTGAGTCCCCAGAAGTATAATACCATGTCAGCCATTAAAAGGTGAAAATAGAACAGAAAAATAAACCCCAGATAAAGCAGAATTGTTTTGTTTGTTAACTGTGTAAAAGAAAAAATTGATCAACATTTTTATTCTGTTCTCAAAACACAAGCAGCTTAGCTTTAAAATTTCATCAGATCGCTGTTAGGCTTACAAGGCACTACAAAAACCCTCGAAAAATAGAGTTAAATTCCATTTCAAAGCGCTGTGTGAGCACAGGAAACCTGCAACAAGCCGTTAGTATCATTTGGATAAGAAATAAGGGAGACTCAAAGCAAAAATATCAAAAGGTCAAGAGGATTCTTTACTCTCAGTAATTGCCTTGGAGGCTTTTTTTTCTTCTCCTTTTTTTCCTCCTGATGCATTGTTTTTAAAGGATTGTCTGAGATGTGAAAATATAAAAATGCAATCATAATAAGAATTCAAAAATCATCTGGGAAAGTGAAAGGATTCTCCTATTTCTCATTTGGCTATTGAAGAGTGGCCAAATCGACAGGCCATTCTTGAATCCCCAAAGTCTCTCACATTTTGGTACAATTTTATTTGATCTAAAATACATTTTCCCAGTTTAAAAATGTTAACTATCTCATAGTGCAATTGAAACTTGCCTTGTGTCAAAAACAGGAAATTCTAAGGAGAAATAGACTGTGGATATATGTCAGATGTTTCTCTTCTTTTTTTTCCCCCCTCACTTCCTTTTTTAGACACACAAAACCCATATGCACACACATATATTAATATATATAATATATGCAGATATTGATGGAATTCTGTGAGTTGAAAGAGGAGGAAGATGTCTTGAAGGATCCATATCTCTCCCAGCAGATTTGTGCTATTATCACTGAAATGTGGCCTTCAGTCTCGAAACAGTTAAAAGAGTTCTACGGCCACAAAAGAAGAGATGTCTTCAGAATTATCTCCTGCCTCACATTTGCTCTTAGGCAAGCAGTTTAAAAAAGCCCAGTGATTGAGCCAGTGATCCAATTTGAAATGCAGAAATGATTAGAGCTGCTTGCCTCATTTCATATCGAAATTCTCTGATTTATGACAGGGCTGCAGCCAAGATCTATCTCCAAAGGGAATTAGTGTGCAAGTTTGCATATTTTTGTTATTTAGGTTTCTGATAGCAGCTGCTAGCTAGAAATACTGAGCTGGGAGGTGGTGGGGCAAGGATTTTCAGCCACTGGAGCAAATGAAAGATAAGAGCCTTCTGTTTAGGACATCGAGACCCCTTGACCAGCGTGTATCTGTGTTACACATGCTCCTTATATGTGTGTACATTTAGGAACTTGCTAATAGTGTAGACGTGAGAGTATATGTATACATAAATTGTGAGGTTCAGGGAGCCCAAGAATGTATTGGAATGGTTAATTCTAGTAATGTAGAAAAGAATTACCAAAATTCTGTCTCCATGTTTTAACTAGTGGAATTTTAATGAGGCATAATTCTTCAATCATGTGACTGACCTGTGGGGCAGAGTATAGAACATATAATGAAACAGAAATAGAATTCTGAAAAAAAAATTATTACCTTATCTGGAATTTACATGAAGTGTTAACAGGAAATTATGCAGCAGTTATAAATGAAAAATATGGGATTTAATGTACTTATTAATAAAGATTTGTTACATACATGATACCAGTGTCCCAAATCTGCTGTCCGCAGCCGTCCCCAATTTCTAATGTTTCTGTCCTCTGATGCCTCATTTAGAGTCATCTTTATTACCATGAAGCTAATGCCAGTTTCTCTTCAGTGAGTATTCCATTCCAAGAAAAAAAAAAAAGGGAAATATCTTTGTGCGCAAGTTGAGGGGTGCAGACTTTCTATCAGTTACATTAAAAGATTAAACAGGCACACACAATACATATTTGCAGACAACTTTGTTAGGTTGGGCTAGTGCTTTCCTTGAATTTGTAGATCGTAATCATTGCTGGCAAAAAATTGTGGTTCTTCAAGTAAAAAATTCCCTGGAAAGAAAGATGTGCAACTGTCAGTCTACGTTAGGCACTGCACGGAGCAAAGAAATCATTGTGGGAAAGTTTATTACCTTCGCTTGTCTCGGGCTCCATATGGAGTCATCGTGGCCTCGAGTCTCAGCACTGCTCCTCGGCTGACCTCACTATAACGCAGCTGGGATTCTAGGTATTAAAACCGCTCTCGTATTTCACTGAGTATTCTCCAGGGGACCCAGGGTTATTGTAGTAAAAACTTAAAATTTTGATTATCTTGTTCGTTGACAAAGAATGCAGTGAGATCTTTAAACTACAATGTCTGAGTTATTCCTTTTAAATCAGCCCATCTCTTCTGTTATGGGGCTCTTTGACTTCCACTGTCCATCTCAGGATAGTAACCCTTCGTTCGGTCGATGCCTCTTGTCTTTAGGAAAGAAATTGTACCGGTAGCTCAAAAAATTAATTTCTAGAAGATTCTTCACTCCAGAAGTGTCTGGCAATAAATTTTAACTTGATCATACCCTTTAAAACAAAAAATGAAGTTTTCTTTAGTATCGTAGCATTTTTTATGACTTAAAAAAATTTTAAGACCATATTGAGGATTTATTATTATAAATCACTTCGTTCAGAATTGCACAAGCTCACAGTTCTAACTTCCAGTAAGTCATTTTATTCACAACCTAAATATTAATAGTAGATATTTTTAGTGCCAAGGACTGAGCTAAGTGTCTTGTTGTTTTATACATTCACAACTCTCTGACGCTGATCTAGTTCATCCATTTTACAGATGAAACTGAGGTTTCAGTTACTCCTCCAAAAGCACTCAGTTGATAAGTGCAAATCCTGTATTTGAACTCTGGTCTGACTTAAAAGTTCTTAACTACTTTAATTATTGTACTGCCTTCCTACAGTCCCATTCTAATAATGGCCCTCTTCAGCACTCAACGTTAATCATGACTCACTCATGGAGTCTTACCTATATTCAACAAACACTTTTTGAATCCGCATCACGGGTCAGGCACTGTACAAGGGACTGAGGAGAGACAAATGATTTAGATTTAGTCTCTCCCCTCAAGAAGCTCGGTCTGATGAAAGCAACAGATATGTAAACATATAACTGTAGTATAGTGAAATGATTTCTGATGGAAGCACATACAAGAAATTATTTCTTTAAAACAAAAAACAATAAACAACAGAAACAGCCTCTGGCTAACTGAGGCAGAAACAGAATTTATGGAGAAGATATGGGGGGGTTCACAGAAATAGAACAAGGTCAAAGAACCAGGTTAAGAAAAGGGACAAGAATCAGGGCTACTTGAGGCTGGGAGGTGTCTAATAGTGGGAGCCACTGTACAGTCTTATCAAGGCACTTCTGTAGGCAAGAATGAGCTCCGACAAGTTTTGGCCTTTTTCTTTCTTTGTTCAGGATTTAGGTTTAGGAAGGGAGTACCCTGTCAGTCTAGCCTGGGTCACATCTCTGCCACGTGGCTAGGTAGGGAATGGCCCCTAGATTAATACTCCAGTGTGTGTGTCCAGTGGAGGAATCACCCCAAAAGACACAGGAAGGTATTATCAAAAGGAGCTGGACCAGATGCTGGCCAGCCATAAAATAGAAATTATCCCCTCAGGGTAAGTCTGAAGATGAAACATTTAACTGTCTCAAGTGCCCAAGGAAAGCTTCTAGAGGGCAATTTTCAGAAAACTTTTGAAGGATGAATTTACTCAGCAAATAAATTAGGAATGTAAATTCCAGGGAAAAGCAAAAGCGTATACAAAGGCATGAAGCAAACAAGTGTTTGGGGGGAAATGTAAGCAATTTGGGATGAAGTAAGGCTAATAACGAGGGTAAAAAGAAAAGACTAGGATCCAGGTTACGTGAAACTTGCCACGCCAGCCCCCAAAATCTGGACGTTATTTTCTGTTCAATGGGCTAGAGAATATTAAATATGGTGAACTTTTTTGCCAACTTTTGAAAAATCAACTTCATGGCTAAGACCATCTCTTTTATTGGCTTTAGCCACTGGGTGGGCACATAATTTTTTCTTACACCTTTTTAATCTATGTATTCTTCATGCTTAAATCCCAAGGGAGAACTGTATAATACTATCCCATAATTTGTTTCCAAAATTATCCAGAATCTATGTGTATTTTTAAAGAAGCTGAACTGAAAGGGAAGCAAAGCAAGCAAAATTAGCTGGTATCTTACTTTTGTCTGAAAGGAAAACAAAAAAATGACGAGTTGTGTGATAAAATTGACCAAAAGGAGCGAAGCATTTTGGTATTTAGTGGACACTAATTCTGTGTATCCTTTAAACACTTATGGCAAATAGTGGTATTGATGTCAGAACAGAAGAGCAGGTTGTAAATTGTATGAGTGAACACATGTTTGGATTACTGTTGGTTACATGCCTAGTCTAGTTAGAGTAAAAGGAATAGAAATAAATGAAGAGAAATCATCAAGAGAGAAAACAAAACAGATAATAAAAATCAGAGAAAGAGCAAAGGAGTTTTCTTTCATTCTCCTTTTCTTTCAGTCTCTGCATTTTTCTTAAAAAAAGAGAGAAAGAGAAAGAAAAGAAGCCCATTTATAATAAAGGTTACATCTTCCTTATTAGCACTATCCCCACTGCAGAGAGATTTGCAAGCTCCCTAACCATTCTGGTATGCCATATGTAGGGAAAGAAGGTCTTCTACTTTTCCTCTGAAAACCTTTTCAAGTTTAGCATCAATCCTAGAGCTTCTAGAAGTTTCTTGGTTAATTTGGGATCCAAAGCTTCTCTTGCATAGCAGGGGTGAGAAAAGAGCTTGGGATAGTTAAATTATTTCTTTCCTAAAAGCGTTTGCTTCACCATCATATACAGTAACTCAGGACAGAGGAGATCTCTGTGTATTAGACCTTGATCTGCTTTTTTTTGTGCATGTAATTATGAGATTCCCAAGTAGATAAAGGATCTCTGTACCTCTCTCCCCAGTTGCTTTATCTCTAAAACGTCAGTTAAGCAAGGTAGCATCTATGGTGATTTTCAGCATATAGCACTAGGAAAGGAGCAGACATACTCCCTGCCTTGCTTCTTGTTTCTTACTCTAGAAGTTTAGTTAATGATATTGTTCTTTAAAAAGTAGAACTCAGGGACTTCCCTGGTGGTCCAATGGTCAAGACTTCGCCTTCCAATGTAGTGGGTGTGGGTTCAATCCCTGGTCAGGGAGCTAAGAGCCCACATGCCTCGCAGCCAAAAAAATCAAAACATAAAACAGAAGCAATATTGTAACAAATTCAATAAAGACTTAAAAAAATAAAATAAAAACTGGAATTCAAATTGTACATTGAAATATTTCTATTTTGCAGGCTTATATATTTGCGCTTCCATTTCCCAAGATCGCTCTTTGGTATAATGGCTGCATCCTTAGCATTACCCAGTATATATGAAAGTTGCATCCTGGTATCTGTGATAGAAGGGACATTATTAATAGATGCTGAATTTTTGGTTTAAGTTGAATGTTAGGGCCCTGTGATGCCTGGGCTCTGTTTAGCATCTCTGAAAATCAGGAAGAAACCTTTGGATTGGCAGAAATTGACACGTAAGTTTTAAAAACCTTATTTTGTTTTCTGTGTATATTTCTAATCATCTTGAAAATTCATATAATTTGGATAAAAGTAGTGTCAGATGCTGAAACATTTCTACTTATTAAAAACTGGATATGAGATGATATGTTTTAAATATTTGTCATTTAGAAGGTTTTGTGTATGTGTGTGTGTGAATGAGAGAAAGAGAACAGACAAACTTCTCACCTGTGTGATTTTCTCATACACATACTAGGTTTATCCTCATTGACGCTAGATGAAAGCACAGCTGTGTATGAAGTAATAACTGTGATAGAAGAGTAAAGAGAAAAATTGTGGGGTTTTTTTACGTTTATGCCATTTCCAACTTTTCTTGTTTTTCTTTCTATTCAATACAGATAAATATTCTAATAATAATGGTACAGATATCAACCTATCTTAATTTAATAATAAAAGGATAGCATAGTAATATATTTGAGTTATCCTTATCCTGTTAGTAAGAAAATCTCTATGTACTACAGCATCTTTTAAATGGTCTCCTATTTAATTTTTCCCGTGAATAGTGTCTTTCATTTGGGAATGGTAGTGAATCAAATTCCTCCTAGCACTGTTGCACTATCACTACATTATAGAAGACTGTTAATGAGGATAAATATTAAATTTGAATAGATATTGCAGGTGTTGGACATCAGATAACTCCAAAGGATTAAATTCTACAGAGGATCATTATTTAAGTTCTTTCCAGCCCTGTTGTTCTGCTGCATAAAACTTACTTTAGTACCTCTCTGGACTGTTATAACATCTGTTGTTCTTGGAAAAAAGGTGGGTTTTTTTTGCTGTTTTTGCTTCTTTTTGGTCAGAAATGGCTGTGTTGTTCTGCAGTGTTGGCCCAGAATGCCTTGCAGGGAGTAGGCTGTGTTCTTCTCGTGTTCTGACTAATTAATTCCCATGAGATCCGCCCCTTACAGCCAGACTCACTCATTCCCGGTCCAGCAGTGGGAAGGACCGCCTTTGGGAAGGTCACTTGAGAAAGCTGTACTACACACACATGAGCATCATGTAAATAAAAAAGAAGGTGAATGACAAGATAGTTAACATCCAGGGAAGTTTTATAGGGCAGAGAAATGATTGCAATGATTGCTGTTATTTCTATAAAGGGCTTTTTAGAATATGCACCTGCCAAGTTATAGTTGTAGTCTTTGAGCTTTGCCCCATCAGGTTGCTTAAGTGTGATTAAATTTTACTGACCCGGTAGATTTTTTTAAATTAACTTTTGGGAAAATTATCAATTCTTCCCTTCATCTCCCTTCAAAAATAAAATAATTCCATATAGGTCCACAAAAGTATCTTACCTCACCTTCCAGCTTCTCATATTAAATAAACTCTAGTTTTATTTCCAGAAAGCCGATTCTCTACACCTTCCTCCTTTTTCCTACATCTGCCTTATAAAAGAATTGGTTCTAATTTCTTGGGACTGACCAAGAAAGATAATGAAGTCCTTTCAGAAACTCTTTATGTGTGAAACCCTGGAGAAAAACCCTAGAGCCTTCTCACTTCTAGCAACCAATTACTATATACAAAAAACTTTCCCCAATTATGAAGTCCACTAATGCATCCAACACAGACTCAATTTCACAAACTCCGCTGCAGAAGCAGCGTTCACATAATTAACAGGAAGACACTGCATGTGGCCCGACCTTCTGCTAATTGATTAAATGAGTCTATTCCTAAATCAGATTCTAATCACACCAGCAGAGTGCTATGGAGCATCGCATTTCTAACAGAATTTGCAGAAATCCAAAATGTGCACCTACAGACATATCCAGAATACGCCACGGAGAGCTGCTTCAAAACTGAACCAAGGGCACAATAAAAAATAAAAATGGCCACATTGCTCTCTTGAAATGCCACTCTCCACAGTGGGCTTTCTTTAGTGTTCCCACTTCTATTTGATCCTTGTCCTTCTGTGATTTATTTCCAAACCTAAATGATACAAAACATGCCATACTTTGGTCCTGGCTTCATGATTATTTTAGTTAGCAAGTGCTAGAAAGTTTGCCTGCCGTTTTCCTAGTAAAACACAAGACCTCCTGCTTGTCAGTTTTTTTTCTTTTCTTTTCTTTCATTCTTTTTTTTTTTTTTTTTTTTA
>NW_020174375.1:2535775-2653901 GCF_003031525.2 Neophocaena asiaeorientalis asiaeorientalis | reverse complement strand
TTTTTTTTTTTTTTTTTTTTTTTTTTTTTTTTTTTTTTTAAGAAGGCTGTGGTGTTCCCTAAGGGTTGTGAGAGAAGTTCATCCCATTGAACCGGTCAGCAAGATATCATTAGCTCGTTGTGTACATGAAATCCAGGGGTTAGAGCACCAAGCGTCACAAGCCAGTTTCTTTACCTCCTTGAGCTGATCAGAGGATCAGAGTATCAAGGAAGGATTAGCACTGACTTGGGATTTGTGTGATTGGTTAATTTATTGCGGCAATGGCAGGCCTTTCATCTATGGCAACATTTAATCAGCACAGCCATGGAGGCTATTACCGGTTCGCTCCTTTCTCAAGTCAGCCAGGGCTGCACCATCAGCCCTATCACAACTCCCCTGAAATTTCCAAATTATCTGGAACAGGCTTTAGCCTCACAGTAATAAAAATTAGAAGAGATTCCTGATGGTGCTGGTGGAAAAGGCTTTCACTTGCACAGGGCAAATTATAAATACTATGAACAAGCACTAAAAAAAAAATTCTCCACCTCTTAAGAGATGTGCAGGACTTATCACCCCTGCTGTGATCCAAATCCTCATGGTTGAAAATTTATATTAGATTTTATCAGAGAGGCCGAAGTCTAGAAAAATCAATGAAGGTTATCTTTTATGTTGCAGGAACTTGTGGAAATATTGATTTTCATTTTATAGTGAATTTGGAGCATGAGTTGGTAATCACTGCTGAGCCGACCACAATGTTTGCCTACTGTATCTTTTACTGAGTTTTGCTCAAGTATTCAAGATAGTATATTCCTGGTGATTTTAGTCTACAGTGTGAAGACAGATGTTCCTAAAACACAAAGTTGTACTTGACAATAAAAAATACACGCAAAAGCTTTCTATTTAGAGTGATGAGTTCAGTGTTTTGAGACTACAGTCTGTCTGTTAATGGTGAATTTGGGAATTCAAATACTCTGAAATTTTTGTAAGATGACGTCGTGTTTCCTTCAAGTTTAGCAACCAGGAGAGAGATTTTTACGAAGTAAAGAAAAACTGCACATGTACCAAAAGAAATGATTTGAAACACTGAGGTTCTACTGAATAAAGGAGGGGATTTCATTTTTTTCAACTTATTAGTATGTCTTGGTAAATGACAAATATTAGTCCGAATGTCCCCGTCATGGTATTTTTCGAAGTTTTTATTCTCTTGAATTCACTCATTTATTTCATTCTTCCTTCTTTTGTTTAACTTAAACTGTTTTATAGTTGATGTAAGCTAAACAGATTTAGGGGATGATTGCTCCTTTTCCTTTTTTTTTTTTTTGAAATGTTGAAACCATATTTGTACCTCATTTGTTAACTAGTTTTGTAGAACTGGAGTATGTTATGTTGTATTATTGCAGTTTATTTATAACATGTATCTGAGGTTTTATAGCAATAGTCTTAATACGTTGAGAAATTTGTTTATAAGTAATACCTCTAGTATAGGCTCAGGAATCCTTTTCAGTGGCTAAATCTTTCAGACTTTAGTGTGATTGTTGCAGTATTTTGTCAGATTTTCTGAGAAAACAATGCCTTTTACCCTTCACTGTGGATATTTTAAAATGATAGTAAATTTAGATATGTTCTTGTATTTTGTTTTGCGCTAAGTACCAGATAATCATTTGGTATTCAGCTTTACTCTTCTCCTCTCAGCCCAGCAGAGTTCAGTGACAAGCTCTCCTGGGTTCCACGGGTGAGCCGTCTTCCCTCTCTCACTCGCAGTTATTTTCCTGAACTTACCCTTGGCAGCCAGCAAAGTATCATTTCTCTCAATCACCACCTAAAGCCATGCTCCATACTGAAAGGCTCCAGGGAATAGCCAGCAGTCTTCTTATTTCTCTGAACATACCCAAAAGATGTCTAAGCCAAGGAATTAATGAGATAGCGTATGAAAGCACTGAGCCCAGTAGCTGGCGCGTGGTAGGGCCCTCAGATGGCAGCTAGTAGTTCCATGATTGCTTGGGAAAGCCTGTAAGGGCACTCCAGAGAATTCATCACCTGTCCCCTGGGCTTGTTACCTAACTGGATTTGGACATGTCTATTCATGGCCAACCTTAGGTATAACGATGACAAAATTGTTACTTTTTTAACTCCCTGTGCCTCTTTATCCTTCTTTCCCAATGTCTTATGCCCTCACCCTTCCTTACTCTTCAATTCTGAATTACAGCAAATGCATCTGAAAGTAAACATAATGGCATAACTCATGTTTGGATGTAGCTGTACCCCCATTCCTGTATTTTGTCCCTGCCTATGCTTCTATGTAGGAAATAAAATGTTGGGACTAATAGGTCCTGAAAGGCACAGAGAACTTGGAGAAAGTCACACTGTTGATGGCGGTACCTGGATTTTAGACCTGGGCTGCTCTATTTCACATGTTCATTAATTGAAGTAAATAATAATGTATCAAGGACCCTTGGGTGCGAGCAATGGAAATGCTATTGAATCAGCTTAAGGAAAAGGGGAAAATTTTTATCAGAACTGTGAGATGTCTTCTGGAAACCTAGGGGAGGGATTCACGGGGCCTCAAGATATAAATATTAGTAACAAAGGTTCACTACCCATCAAGACACCTTCAACGTCTGTTATGGCTTTTGGTTTCTCCCGGTCAGCCCCATTCTCCTTCCTCTCCCTTCCAGCTGCTCCTTCAATGGGGAGAAGCCTCTGATCGTTACAGCTCATAGTTGCACCCACCAGTGATATCTGTCCTGGACTCTTTGGGTTTATCATCAAAAACCCTACAGAGAGACTTATTGTCCTAGCATAAGTGACCATCTCTGGACCAGGGCCAGAAGATAGAGGAGAAGTAGTTTTCAAAAAAGTAGAGATTCTGGGCAATTTCATAAGGGTCCGTTACAATTGGAGACAACATAGACTGCCTTCAGAAGGCCTCTCATGCAGAAAAATTATTGATTTTATTCTGTGAATGCAAATTATAAGAAGGTAGATTTTGGTCAATATAAGTGGGAGATGTGCTGCCTTTTAAATAGTGAGTTTGTCTCTTTGTCTAATTACTAGAAATATTCAACTTTGGGTAAACAATGCCTAACACAGTTCATTGCTACTGCTTATATTTCCTACCTGACATACTCTAAAGAGAAGCTTGTGCTAAACTGAACCTGGTCCAGATGAATTTCAAGATTCCAAAATTAAGTTTTATCTAGTCTACATTCTGATAACGGTCTTATATCAATTGTATATTCTTAATAATGAATTGGTACATTAAATGGCTCGTGTGTATGCTATATATGTGTGCATTTGAACATAAATATGTGTGTATATATTACGTATTTGTTTGCCTGTGACAGATTTTACTTTCTTCTGTTAATTTTGACCACGAACTTGCCACTTGTATGCCAGTTGTATGAATATTTGATGTAGCATACCTTAGGCTAAATTTTGATAAAAAAACTTATTTGACAGGTAGGTGACATATTGGAACCACACAAGTATAGAGACGTCCACAGCTTTCTCATTACCATTGTTGTTGTTTGCCTGAAGCTCACAGTCTAGAAACTTTTAAAAAGAAGTCACATTTTATATTATATCCTCCCCAGGTGAGGAATTTATTCTGAGAAGTTTACTGGTAAATTATTTTCAATACACTTTATTTTAGTCTAAGCAACAAACTAAACTTTGTTTGGTAGACTTATAAATGGCCTGGGATGCACAGAGAATCACTGTGATTCATTTCATGATTCTTTCATTGTAGAGTAGTATGCATCCTCTCTCCAAATGGCAGCCCTTTGCTGCCAGAAATTTTATGGTGTTAGGCAATAGCAAAGGGGTTTCATACCAAAAGGTGCTTCAGCTTTGGTTACATCACATAAAATAAAAGTCTTGGCATAGAGCATTTTACAGTAATGTCATACAAATCTGGAATTACACAGGTTCTTGCTTACAGCATACAGGATGTTCAACTATCTTGTCACTGAGTTATTAAGAGTGTAAATCTTTATAACCTAACAACTGATTTAGTCTGAGGACAGAATAAAATGTATACCAAGGTTATGAACGTACAGTGGCAAATGGTTCTGCAAAATTAACAATACAGGGAAATGGTGGTAAGGACAAGCATCTTTGGGAATTTATGTGTTTCTCCCCACAAAACGTGACTGTTAATTGTTAGTTGTTTTCTTTCTCTAATAGATGAATATGATTAGTCTTACCCAAATTTTCACTCACTGTGATTCTGTAATAGCTCTCATCTCTATGTTTAAATATCCATACACTCCGAAAATGTGGAAATTATCATTTTTCAAATCAGAACACACTGGTATGAGTCCTAACTAACGCATTAGTACTGTGGCATTTGTAAAGTTAATTGACCTCTCTTAACTTCATTTTCCTCATCTGTTTGAAAAAATCAAAGTGGGTACCAGTCCAATTCATATCTGCTTGATTGAGAGGCTTAAGTGAGCCTCATGTACTTAGTCCATCCCTCCCTCCTACCTGAAACACTTTTGTCGCTTGGTTTCCATGACAGGGTGCTCTGTTCTTTTCCCCCACCTTACTGGATACACTTTCTCAGTTTCCCTGGCTGAGAATTCAACTTCTAAATGTTGGGAAATACCAGGACTCGATCTTGGTGTTCTACTCTTTCCTTTAGATGACTTTATACCCCATGGTTTTAACTGCTGTCAACTGATTGGCAAATTGCCATATTTAAATCCCAACCCCAATCTCTCCTCTGAGCTCCAAACTCATATTTTTAATTGCCTACTTGAGATCTCTACTTGACAATAAAGATGTAGAGATCAGAACTCCAAACTCCTCTGAGTCTTCCGTGTCTTGATAAATGTCACCACTATTCACTCAGTTGTTCAGACCCCAAACCTTGGAGTTGTCCTTGATTCTTCTACGTCTTTACTGACTTTCCAAATTCACCCATAAAATCTGACCACTTCTCACCACCTCCACAGTTATCATCCTGGTTCAGGCCACCATCACCTCTCACCAGATGTCATCAACAGCCTTCTAACCCATTTCCTTGTATTCATTCATGTCCCCTAGAGACTGTTCTTCACATGGTAGCCAGAATGGTATTTTAACATGTAAATCACAGTGTGGTTTTCCCCAAACCATCCACCTTGGAGTAAAATCTGAACCTTTTACCCTATGTCTGCAAATCCCTCCCACGATCTGGCCTTTTCTTAGCCCTTCTCCTTCCACTCTCTGCCTTGGTGACTTCACTGCTACCACATTGGCCTCCTTGCTGTTGTAGAATATACCAGATTCCCACCTTGATGCCTCTGCAGTTGCTCTTCCCTCTGCCTGGAACATTCTACCTCCAGATCTTCACACGACTCACTCCTTGATTTCATTCAGGGACGTGCTCAGACACACCCTCTCTGAGGCAGGGCCTTTCTCGACTAACTACTTAAAAAACAAAACAGAACAAAGCAAACACAGTTTTGTCATTGTCTCTGTATCTTGGCTATACCTAAAATTACACTTATTTACCCTTGATGTGTTTATTCTTTTTTGTCCCTAACAAGATCGTGAGTTCCATGAAAACAGATTATCTTTGGTATTTCACCAGGATCTAGGGCACACCCAATAAATAAATAATTGTTGAATGTATGAATGAATGAAATAACATTTTTGATAGATTTTAGCACAGTGCTTGGAGAGTAAAATAAATGTTCATATATATTCCCTTTCGCATTCTCGTATAAATTACTTGGAAATAACTCCTGGGTAAAGATGTAGTTTGCGTAGTCATTTGGCTTAAAACATTAACAATAGTCATGGTCTCTGTTTGGCTTTTCAAGATATTAATGCCACCACAAAGCAGCTAAGATAGTGAAAAAGTTGGACCCATGTTCAAAGCCTGATTGACCACTCTTTCAGTTGTTAACCATAGATGAGTCAATACATTTCTGAACTCAATTTCATTACCAAAGAAATGTAGTCAATAATTACCTCAAGGTATTTGCCATAAAGAGAAAATGATACACTTGTTTACCTTATGTGATATTTGAAATAGAGTAGGTACTTAGTAAATATGACTTGGATCTGAAGATAGTAATTCCTTCCAAGTTAATGCTCCCAGCAAATTAAATTAGCAAGTGATCTATGGTTTCATAATGTCATTAATATAACTGATGAATAACCCCAGACAGAGGACGGACGGTTGTGTATTCCTAAATGCTGCCATTGTACCATAAGCAACTGTTCTTTGAGAATCCTTTGTAATTAATTTCTGGGTTGACTTGGAGAAGGTATAATTGTAGTAGCTTTTAAGGCTTCTTGAGTATTTCATGTGAAATAGTTTGTTAATCTGACGACAGTAAAGATTTGTCATATCAGCCTGAATGGTTTCTCACTCTTATATGAGAAAATGGGTTAAGAAAATTATATTGATTTGTTGAGACTTGTCCAACGCCACACTACATTTATCTTTGTCTAATGCCCTCAATCTTCAAAAATATATAAATGAACTTGGTATAGCTCAAGTGTTTTTCAGGCATATTTCTTGGCTGCCCAGAACGGTTTTCGATTCGTGGTTTTATTTTGCATATGAGCGCTTCCTTGGTCCTCTTAAGGCTCATGTCGCTCTGAATCACGATTGTTTAGAGTCTGCAACAAAGCATGACATTTTCTCAAATCACCTTGTGTGTTAAGTGACTTGGCCCTTTAGTTTTAAACGCTAACCATTTTTCTAAGTACAATTTCATTTTCTCTTTCTCCCATTAAGCTTCTTTTTTTTTAAGAATTTTTAATAAATGTGTTTATTTATTTTTATTATTTTTGGCTGCGTTGGGTCTTCATTGCTGCATGCAGGCTTTCTCTAGTTGTGGCGAGCAGGGGCTGCTCTTTGTTACGGTGCGTGGGCTTCTCGTTGCAGTGGCTTCTCTTGTTGTGGAGCATGGGCTGTAGGCACATGGGCTTCAGTAGTTGTGGCGCACGGGCTTAGTTGCTCCGCAGCATGTGGGATCTTCCCGGACCAGGGCTCGAACCTATGACCCCTGCATTGGCAGGCAGATTTTTAATCACTGTGCCACCAGGGGAGTCCCTTTCTCCCATTAAGCTTCTTGTTTTTCCTCTCACATATTTGTTATTTATATCTAAATAAGTAAACCGAGGACAACAAAAAATAAAGTTGGTTGACATGGGTGTGGGTGCATGTGAAGACAGAGATGAAACATACCTATCTTTGTTTTTCATGTCTGCTTTTAATTATTATATCTCTGTATCCCAAAAGAGGGCATATTTTATTACATTAATTTCCATGAAACATTTTTTCTAGTCTTGGTCATGTGTTTTATTCATTATATGTATATATTTTTATATATATATATGTTTTGATTTTTCAGATCTTATTTTAATTTGGCTTGGTATAGTATGGTGATGGAGAGGTCAGCACTGGAGTCAAAATGTCTGGTCATAAATCTGGACTCTGTCACTGTTGAGCTTATGGCTCTGGGCCAATTACTTTACCTTTGTCTGTGCCCTGTTTGACTGATCTTGTGACTGGAGCTATTAATATGACATACGTACATATTTTGTGAATTATTGTGTGAAGTGCAAAGCACGAAGGCTGGCATAGAGTAAGCACTCAGTAAACGCTAATCATTACTGTCATTATGTTAATAATAAACTATAACAGGCTGTATTCTCTCTCCTTTTGGAAAATTACATGTCATCTTTTGGTAGTATTCCCATTTGGGCTTAATATTACCAAATCACAGAATAAGATAGGACAGCTTGAAGAAACCTAGACCAACCTTTATTTTCTAAACAAGGAAACTGAAACTTTGGGAAACAACTTAGCTGATCACACACCCAGTTAGAGAAAGCACTGTTTCTGATATCCCGCTCACAGTTCTTTCCACCTTTTGTTTGGTGGTTGGTTTGTGGCGAAGAGGAGAAAGTAAGTCTTGTCTTTGACGTTTACCCCCTCCAAATTATCCCCAGCTACTCTCCCTGGATTGAGTAAAGCACTCTTTTCATAAGACTATGCTAGCTTTCTAATAAATCTAACAAACTTTTCCCGTCTTTAAGATTTCTGCATAGGTCCCTCAGATCTCCTCATACTATTTGGCCTTCTCTCCTCCTCAGCCATCCCTTAGAATTTTTTTCTATAGATTTATAGGATTGGCTTGCAAGTGTGATTTTAGAGGGAAAGTGCCCATCTCCCTTTCTTCCTTACAATTCTCCCTTCCTCCAATTGGTTGAGACCTGAACTTTCATGATGAAAATCTTACCCTTTAAACTGAAGACTTGATTGATTGATGAAATGCAGATGCCTCTGGGTGAGAAAGTGCTTTAAAATGTAATAAATTCTGTCTCATATGAATGAAGGATCTGAGAAAACATGAAGGGAACAGAGAAGGACCCTGATATCTCAGAAGAGCACCTCCGTTCGCTTTCACTCTCAGATATTAATATCTCGCATCCCCCAGTTAATTAGTTATTTAGATCCATAAAATGCTACAAGAGGGAGTGATCTTTGAGAACTGTTAGTTCACTTTTTTTTCACAGATTCAGGAGGTATAACTCCAAAGAGTTAAATGCATTTGTACAAAGTCACCTGTTTGTGGTACTAGATGGCCTATCTTACCATCTCACTAAGCTGAGCAGTTTCCACCGGGACTGCAAGTCCACTCTGCTGGTCAGAACCTTTCCTAATTTAAGCAAGCCTCCATATTCACTCTCCCTTGTACACCTGAATTGATAGCCAGCTCTAGTGCTTTTGATCTCAACCTCTAAATGAGTTGCTTAACATCTTTTTAGCTATGTGTAGTTAATATCTATTAAATATATAGTTAAATATTCTTAAAATCTCTTTTTATCAGTTACGTGTTCTTTTACACTTCTGATCATGTTGACTTCAGTTATTATTTCCCAAGAGGAAGATGTACTGCATACTGTGTGAATACCCAACCAAAAAGTGTAATTTATTAATGAATCGTTTTTTGAGTTCTTCTTATACGATATCATATGCAAAAGTTAAAACATATTTAGAGGTTACAAATGCTAGGTAAATAGAAAAGTTTTTTTTTAATTGGTAACTTTAATAGAAGTATGTAAATGTAATAGAAAGTTGGGTTTTTATAGAAGTTATATCTCATTTTAGACATGTTGAATTTGACATAATAGTAAGAAAGAAGAAATATGAATATGTA
Source organism: Neophocaena asiaeorientalis asiaeorientalis (assembly GCF_003031525.2). Taxonomy (NCBI): domain Eukaryota; kingdom Metazoa; phylum Chordata; class Mammalia; order Artiodactyla; family Phocoenidae; genus Neophocaena; species Neophocaena asiaeorientalis. Next base: position 2,644,755 of record NW_020174375.1, on the reverse strand, counting down.
GTACCTAGGAAGGAATCTGCTTAAAGGAAGATGGGGGATATGGCTATGAGCTGAAGATTTGAGATTTGAAAGCCATTAGATGGAGGTGTTGTTACTTTACAGAATTCAGTGTGAAGAACTAAAACGACAAAGAGCTGAAGTGATTTATGAACATTATCTATTTTAATTAGTTGTAAAGTATTGATGAACTCTCCAGTGTGGAGGACATTGATACTGATGTTGAAATGCCAAAAATCATAAGGCTAGTTGAAGAGAGCAAGCAGAGGCACATGGAAAAAAATGTAGACAAATGAGATAGAAGCAAATGCAATGACAGGGACACAATGGGAAAAAAAGGCAATTACAGGCAATGTAGCAACACGTACAAAATGCAGTTATATTCCAAGGGGACATAGAAGGGTGAACTGAGGGAGGGAGGGAGGTTAGTTGGGAAGCGCTTCCTCAGGGCAGTGACAGCTGAACAAGGTCTGAAGGAAGTGATGGGTGTGAATTGGTCGAGAGGAGCAGGCAGGGAATTCAGGATGGAGCGAACGGCTTAGCCAGAAGATGAAGGGAGAAATCAAGCCATGTGTAGGGAATAACAAATGGGCCATTTTGCCTCCAGTCAAAAGACTAGGTGAAAACTAGCAAGACATCCTTCTAGAAAGGTTTGGAGGGGGAGTGGTGTGGAGGCAGTGGGAAGTGGGAGTTTATGAAGGACCTTGGATGCTGTACTTTGAAAGGTCCAGACATTTTAATGTAATTTTGTTACAGGACTTAGTTTTCTAAATCTAACTATTAATGAATTTCTAGTGCACAGCCTCCCATTGTCAAAATTGCATGGAAATATGTGTTCTTATCCCCCTCTCCCTCACTGTTGAACTCCCTTTCTGTTTAACTGTACAAGGAGAATAGAGAGTGCCTGATGGATATTTGTTCTTGGCTAAAATTCTGCATAAAGCTTTGAAATATTATTCTTCCTAGCAAATGTTAACAGTTGCTAATGTCACTCAAAAATAGTTGAGGAAAATATGTTTGTGAAACATACAGCTTTTACTGTCAAATTATTTCCTGGGTGAAAGGAAAATACAGTAGTACTTTGCTGTTTATTGAATGGGAATCCTTTAATGTTGTCAAGAATTTCATCAAACTGATGCCTAAAGTAAGCAGAAAACCATGTGCCCTCTGTTTTAATGTCTGTTTCCTCGTGGTGAGACAGCCACCCCACTCAGCGGTCCAGATGGGACTACCACCCATCACAGGCCTCCCAGATAGGATAACCAGAGCATAACTACTCTGGAGCAATGCAATTATGACTTTCTTGAGGGGGAAAAGGGAGAGATAAGTGCAGGGAAGTCAGCTAACGTGGTACATGGGTAGTTCCAGGCCGCAAAAGGGTTAATCAGATTTTCATTTTAGATAGTCGCCTTAGTAACAATCAGGGAGCCCAGGCTGTATCTTTTCCATTTGTAGGGAATGTTTAGATTTACAGAGTAGCTTAGCTTATTATATACCTGCCTTGATTGCTGGATAAGGCTTGTGATTAAAAACAGAATAAGATTCAGTTTTATAATACTGTAAAGTGGAGAAAAACATTAAAAATGATGTCACTGGTGGTCTAGGATTCTGGGAAATTACTGATCTTGGAACTCTAGTGGAGACAGGGCTCCTTGAAAAGTTAAAAATAACGAAGGTCAGTATATTTTGCTTAAACGCTTAGTGAAAATGAGTCTCTATTTCCTACTTTTAAGAGAGAATCTGAATCCAGCAAATAACCAGCTAACAACACGATGAGAAATCGGACATCAGCCTCATTTTTATGCCAAATTGCATTAAGGTCTCAGAGATGCATTTGTTTATATCGTGGATCAAGTGCTATGTGGCCCTTAAATCGGGAATTGAAAAAAAATCTTGCTTGAAAAGTGCTTATTTTCAGAATATCTGAAATCAGAGTGGACTAGTGACACTAAAATGTTGAGGTCCTTCCAGCGGCCGAATAGTAGGAAAACAAACTTGACATTGGGCTTTGCACATGGCCTCAAACCTCACCTGGAGAGACAGATTTCCTAAGGGCAGAGAAAAGCTTTCAATCTGTTTCCCAAGATCAAGTCTGTCTGGAGCAGCTCTGCCAATTAGTGACAAGCGCTATGTAGTGAGGCCGTGATACAAAGAGCTACCAGAGTTTGGCGGTTTCAGAAATTACTCTCTAAAACAAGAAGAACACAGTTCTTTGGAGCACAGTTCATTCCTGTGCGAGGTAGTAACTTGGTAACCACTGAGCCTACTCAAAACATCTCAAAAGTCAGTATGTCAGGCTTTGGTGGCCACCGAAGTTATACATTATTTACAGACAGCTTCTGACTTACTTTTGCTGATTATATTGACTTAAAAACCCCCAAGTTCCACCTTTGCCATTCTGCAAGTATCAAATATTTAGCCAAGAGAGCCACGGGAGAGATTTTAAAACAAAATGAACGAACAATCCCAAACTTGGACTGTACCTACTCAGATTGGAGAAAAGGGGGGAAAAAGTCTTGAAAAACAGAAATAGCTTGATAATTATATCAGTGGCGTAGCAATCATTCATACCTTAATGTCAGTTAATTCAGTCAGACTGCTTTCCTTCTGAGAGCTACTCCACAGAATTAGTGGAAGTGTTTGTCTCTTTCATGGTGAAAGAGAAGAATGGCCATTTTGGTGCATGGGACAATTTGTGAGATAGGACATCTGTACCTCAAGTGAAGAACTGTTCTAGGGGAGTTGACGCAGCTCAAAAAACTCCAAGGATTAGGGGAGAATGATTTCAGAATTTGGGAGATAGGAACATAGAAGAGAGAAGGCAGAAGACAAATCCTATTAAAGTTTTTCCTGTCGCCAGAGAAAGATAAGGAATATCGTCCCTCCCTTTCTGTCCTTCCTTTAACAAATGACCCTTATTCCTGGACACAGGAATTTATACCTAATATATAGCTAGATCAAGAGCTAAATAACTTTCTTGTAATCTAACCTTGAAACTTTACCATTTGCAGTATTGGGTCTATGCCAGTTCTTTGCTCAGTTTGAGTAAGAAACAGATTCTTTTTGAAGTAAAAAACAATTCAATAGGTTCAAGGTTTTCCAGGGATTTACAGACTGCTATTTGAAAAACACCAAGTGAAATAAATTAAAATATTCTATTTACTGTATTTCGAATGTATTTTTTACTACAAAGACATGGTTTGCCATTATGTAAGATAAAAGTGTATTTGTTGTCATGTTTGTTGTGTTAGGATCAAAATGCAAACATCAAATTGGAAAAAAAAAAAATGCCCATAAATAGTGAGACCCCAAGGGGACTGCAGCCTCTGGTTTGAGAAACACCGGTGAAGGTGAAAAATGTATTTTGAGCTCCCAATGGTGAATTTTCTAATGAACTGTTATAGCCCATTTATAACTTGAACTCCCTGTGTTTAATCATTTTACACTAATTGTTTTCCCGTTTTGATTAAGGAATGTCTTTAGCACAGTCATCTAACATTTCCAACAGAGTAATGTCATTCCAACCAATACTGAAAAATAAAACAAGATTGTTGAGAGAAAACAAACTATAAATATTTCGTTGGAGTATGGAAGAATTTTTCAAATGTCTAATAATATATTTAGACTTGGCTTTTTATTAGAAAGTCTGTGAACATTCCTGTCTCCTATGTGTGTGCTCTCTCTCTCTCTCTCTCTCTCTCTCTCTCTCTCTCTCTGTCTCTCTCCAGGGTCACTACATATTTAAATTGCTTGTGTGTCTGTAAGAATTTAGCATGTGAACCAGGACATAGGCAAAAAGACAGATGTTCCAATAAGTTGAAAAAAAATAAGATAACGTTCATTTTTCCGGGGTGAATAGTGGAAAGTTCAAACGTGATCATTTTCCTAGCATTCTTCCAAATTCATGGGTGAAGCTTGGATTATAACCCACGTATTTGACAGAATTGTCTTCCATCTCCATCTCAAAACTCCTTCCTCAGTATCTAAGTCACTTTTGCAGTTATTTGTCTTCTCCTAATTCTCCAGCCAAGTCCCTCATCGCCTTGGGAAGGTTTTATGCCCGCCTACCCCACTTGATTCTTGATCCTTTTCCTCTCCACAATTCAAAATTTAACACTTTGCAGGCATTTTCAAAATAATGGCTCCTTTGTCATCTTCACTACATACAGGATTGCCATCCATTGTAGGTCATCAGTACATATCTGCTGGTTTAACTGAAGTAGAATTAAGTTGATTTCAGCAGTCAAAACCATATATGTACTAAAAATTACTGTACAGGCCAAATAGCAGATTATATGATTTAAGCTGAGATTTTCAACTGATTGTTCAGTTGTCAACACAGGCAAATGATGACTGAGGTGAGTAATGATGTTACCATGCTACAAAATTTTCTATTTGGGCAAAGTAAACCCTAGTGGAAGGGGAGAGAGAGATTGGGGGAACGTGGTTAGGGAAGGAGTGGAAAGGGAAGGGGAAAGATGGGGGAGGAGTGGGGAAACAAAAGAACACTGGAGAAGATGGTTATAAACAATATGAATAATTATTATTGGAGTAAATGTCAAAACGGTTTGGGTCAAAAGCTGATGGATTTAAGGATACAAAAATTTTAGGTGAAGAAAATGATAAACATGGTACTCAGAAAAATCAATGAAAAGACAACTTTGATAAAGAATATTGAATAGTTTCTCTGAATTTTGGTGGGAAGGAAGGGCAAGAAGAAAGTAAAAGGTGAGAGGAGGTCCAGATAGCTTTTTTTTTTTTTTTTTTGCAGTATGCAGGCCTCTCACTGCTGTGGCCTCTCCCGCCGCGGAGCACAGGCTCCGGACGCGCAGGCCCAGCGGCCATGGCCCACGGGCCCAGCCGCTCCGCGGCATGCGGGATCCTCCCGGACCGGGGCACGAACCCGCGTCCCCTGCATCGGCAGGCGGACTCCCAACCACTGCGCCACCAGGGAAGCCCATCCAGATAGCTTTTGACATCATTTTTTGATCTCACTGAAGAAGAATAAACACTCCCCAAAGCATCCTTAGCCTCTAACCCCATGCATGGACTAGGTCCTCGTAGGACCCATTAACTTCCAGGTTTATCAACACCCTTGTTAAGATAGGAGTATTCAGTTTGAGGCTCTCTTAAGAGGAATGAGGAGACCTTGGCCAAGTTCCAGAGAAAAGCAGTAAAAATAGTACCGTGAGAAAAAGATTAGGGTTCCAGAATATCAAATAATTCCTTCTGAAAAATAGGAAGCTAATAATACAAGCCATGACTGTCTTTCAGAGTTGAAGGAATATTTTACCCTAAAAGTGGAGTTCCATCTTCCTTTCTGGAAGCTGAAAGGAAATGATTTTACATCAAAACTGGACACACTCAGTTAGACCTTCTTGTGGTTAGATTTTGGGAATCTAACAATTAAAAAAAAAATTCCCCACTTGTGGTTCTCTCCACTGCATCTTTCAGTTCTTTTACCTGTTTTATTAGCCAATCATGGTTCATTATATTTTCCAAACAATTCCAGGGACACGTGTTATTTTATAAGACAATATCAGAAGTCCAAGATATTACCTTATTATTTGTCTCTAAGCCTTGGTATGTTAAATATGGGCATTCCTGAGTGTTTGCTTCATGTGTTTGAAATACTGTATTGCATTTCTTTGACTAAACTTGTTCATGTGGGATTTCCTAAAAGGGACTTTTGAAGAAATACTGGTTCATCAGTAACTTCCCCAAGTTTGCAAATTTCATCCTACTGAGTTCCACTAAGAGTCACCCCTCTTTAAAATCTGAGTCGTATTTTGTCTTCTGTAACAGTATACCTAAAATAACTGAGGAATTCTGATGCCTCGTCTTTGTTTACCGATTTTAAGATAATTATGCATACTCAAATGCATAATTATAATTATGCATTCATGATGTTGCTTGTGCTGGCTTAACTCAGAAATAGTGTGAAGCAGCTAATCTCGAAGCTACAGGCTGTTTCCCATCACTTAGATTCTGATCAGAGCTGTTTGTTGAGTCTTATTGGAACGCGGAGTCTGTATGCACCACTCCCACTGGACCCTTCGTTTTTATCACTAGTTTCACTCTCTGCCCTTTCTCCTTCCCACCGCCCCCCCCACAAATCTTTGCTTTTAAGATGGGAAAACTACAAGATAATTTGGTTTGGTTTTGTATGTTTAGTCTATTTACAGTAATTAAATGGGAAGGATTTTTTAAAGTCTCCAATTTATTTATAATCCACATTTAGTATTATATGTAATAAGTAAAGACATAATATCATTTCTGGTGCTTGAGATTTTACCATCCACTGACCTTATCATTGAGTTTACTTTAGTGTAGCTTAAACTGGTCTAGTGCAAAACTACCAAACTTTCTTCTGTCTGTGGTAGAATAGTATGATTTTAGCCAAAAGGAAGCTGGTCTGTGTATCTTACATTGTAAAGTATTCATTGAGTGGCTATGGTAGCAGGATGCTTTTTACTTTTTACACCGTGAAGGATAGTAACAAATGTCATTTGGTTAAAAAAAACTCTTTTGCCTTGGTCTTCAGAAACTAGAACTTGGTTTAGTCAGTAATAGCGTACCATGGAAATATATACTCAAGCTATTGTGCTATCTAGGGGTACAGTCTCCAAAGACAGGGAAGACAGAGAAGTAAATTAAGGCTTTTTTTTTTTTTTTTTTTTTTTTTTTTGCGGTACGCGGGCCTCTCACTGTTGTGGCCTCTCCCGTTGCGGAGCTCAGGCTCCGGACGCGCAGCCTCAGCGGCCATGGCTCACGGACCCAGCCGCTCCACGGCATGTGGGATCCTCCCGGACCGGGGCACGAACCCGCGTCCCCTGCATCGGCAGGCGGACTCTCAACCACTGCGCCACCAGGGAAGCCCAAATTAAGGCATTTTTGCTCTGCATGAGTCGAGGGGCAGAGAAAACTCCATCTGAATTTCTAGTTTAGCTTTTTCTTTCTGCAGAGTTGAATTAGGGAAAATCTACTTCAGTGTGAATTAGTGACATTGTTTTTTGATTCTCAAAGTAATGGGAAAGGAACTTCATCATGAGTACACATGAAAGTGTATGTTTTTGTTGAAGGGATTATATCTTTGTTCCTAGAGGATGGGGCACCAGTGTGTCATTTCTTTGACATAGTTATATATGACCCATGCTTGTTTAAATGTCTAAATATTAAAGGAGACCATAAATGTGTTTTTAACATCAAGAAAGGAGAGCGTAGATATTAAGAGACTGACAAGTCTAGACAAGACTAGACAAGTCTGGGGCTTCCCTGGTGGCGCAGTGGTTGAGAGTCCGCCTGCCGATGCAGGGGACACGGGTTCGTGCCCCGGTCTGGGAAGATCCCACATGCCGCGGAGCGGCTGCGCCCGTGAGCCATGGCCGCTGAGCCTGCGCGTCCGGAGCCTGTGCTCCGCAACGGGAGAGGCCACAACAGTGAGAGGCCCGTGTACCGCAAAAAAAAAAAAAAAAAAAAAAAAAGACTAGACAAGTCTGTTTCATGAGTTTCTTCTGTTTAGAGTACATGAAATTCTAGAGCCAGAGGCCTAGAGTTCGGGAGTCCTGGTCTTTCCCTTCACAAATGAAGAAAGGGGCTCATGAAAGTGATGTATTTTAACTAAGGTAATCCAACCACTTAGTTACAAACTTTGTACCAAACTTACGTTTAGTGAATTCTCAGGTCATTTTTTAAAAAATATGTACAACTAGCATGAAATAGGAACTACTAAGGAAAAGGTCATGGTCTTTGTAATCACACGGGATTTTGCTTCGCGTTCAGTTGGTTTGGTTGTAAAAGACGAATGAGACAACATATTAAAAAATCAAATGAGTACTTCAGATTATGGTATTTAAATTTAAGGCTTGGTTCCAGCATATGGACTAACTCAGGATTCCCAGTTTAGAGCCCAAGGCAGAGGAATGGCATAATTAGGAACTCAATTTCCAGAACTTTTTCAAACCATTTCCCAAATGCCCTATAAGCAAAGTTTTAGATCTCGTGGATACTAATAAAAGCTATAGGTAGGAAATTTGGACTCATTTAAACAGAATAAATTATTTTATTTACTGATTTTAACCGATAAGTAGAGCTTTTCATCATGTGAGGTAAGATTTTATTCCACTAATATTGAGTTGCCATTAAAATCTTTTCATTGTGCTAGAAGTAGTGAAGTTATCTGCCCACTAGCCAATCTATTAGGTGGATAAAAAGTAAAATGATTCATCAAAGTAGTAAAATCTCTTACACATTTATATCTGTGATACAGAGATCATTCTGTTGATGTCTGGATAGAACAAATTAAATAGGCACAGATATTTATTTCTTAAATTTTCCCCATTTTCTCGAATCCATGTTCATAATAATTATAAATGAACACCATTAGTATTTGTCAAGTATCAGTCTGAGTGATTTATAAGTAGTAATTTATTTCATCTTCACAACAGCCCCATGAGGTATTATTATTCCCATTTCACAGATAAGGAAACTGATGCACAGAGAAGTGGAGCTACTTGATCAAGATCACACCATAGATGAGTAGCAAAGGTTGGATTTAAATTTAAGCAATCCGACTCTAGAGTCCGTGCTTTTAGACACTGTGTTAACTTTCCTCTCTGTTAAATTCATAAGTATACAAACTGAAGTTTCTGCTTCTTTTCCTCATCGTGCTCATCACATTGTGGAAGAACGTTGTCGTGAGTATGCCATAAATCATACTTGAATTACAATTGAACTCTTTGGTTTCAGACCCACTGGGTCAAAAGAACTACCCCTTTTTCCACCTCTACAATATTTCCACCCAGTGCTTTTCCACCCAGGCTTCTTTTTGCCTTCCCAATTTGACCTTGAACTTTTCCTGGCCTATAAAACTGCTCTGTGTTTTGATCCCTTCTACCTGTGAACATTACCAATTTAAGCTGAGGAATGTGCTAACTAAACCCAGACTGAGATATTTCTTTAAGTGGAGAATCCTCCGTCAGTAAGCCAAGACCTCACAGGGCAGTTTAGATTCCTTGAGTCGCTGCATCCAGAGGTTCTAAAGAGTGGAATTGACCTACCAGACGTGAAGGACAGCTGTACTACCTTGCAGCCCAGATTGCATGCTGATGCCTCACCATAAAGTACTGTGATGAGGCCCTACTATGTCTCTTGACCGGTTGAGCACCAAGAGCATCTGTTCATTTGCTCTTGCCCAATCAATGCTGAATTGAGTGAATTTTAGCCTAACGACATCTTGTATCTCATCATGAATTCTGCTTATGATTGGAAACTTTTATAGAGGCTAATTTTTTTGTGTGTGTGTGGTATGCGGGCCTTTCACTGTTGTGGCCTCTCCTGTTGCAGAGCACTGGCTCCAGACGCGCAGGCTCAGCAGCCACGGCTCACGGGCCTAGTCGTTCCGCAGCATGTGGGATCTTCCCGGACCGGGGCGTGAACCCGTGTCCCCTGCATCGGCAGGCGGGCTCTCAATCACTGCACCACCAGGGAAGACCTATAGAGGCTAATTTTTATCCATTCTAAGCTGTAACCATTTCTACAGGTATAAAAATATCTGCAGTCATAAAATTAAGAATATTGAAAAGGGGCTTCCCTGGTGGCGCAGTGGTTGAGAGTCTGCCTGCCGATGCAGGGGACACGGGTTCACGCCCCGGTCCGGGAAGATCCCACATGCCGCAGAGCGGCTGGGCCCGTGAGCCATGGCCGCTGAGCCTGCGCGTCCGGAACCTCCACAACGGGAGAGGCCACAATAGTGAGAGGCCCGTGTACCACACACACACAAAAAAAGAATATTGAAAAGTATTACCTGCTTTTCACTCTTTTTTTATATCCTAACTACACTATGTTAAATTCTATTCCCCTTTTACCTACTCGATGCCTGATATTGGTATTTAGTATCTCAACTAGACTTTCAAGACCCCAAACTGTGCAAATGTGAGAAATAATTCACTACAAAGCTATAAATTTCACAGCTCAAAAAACTCTGAAGATTATTAACGAGGCACCATGCAATTAGTTTATACAAAGTGCAGCTAGGAATCATGCATAATGTAAAACAGAAACTGCTAACCGCTGACTCATGGAAGATCATTTAAACTAGCTTTCATGGGTATGAAGAATTGATATTTAACACAATTCCTAAGAAGATTCTTATTGCTTTAACACCATGGAAAGAATTGAATTTCTTATAGATTTGCTAAGAGGAAAATAGAAGGCAGTTTATGATTAAGGCAGTTTTGAGCCATGTGAATTTGAAAAAGTGGTTTAACATTTTAGAGTCTCAGTTTGCTTATACAAAATGGTCATAATGATATCTTTCTCATAAAATTGTTGTGAAAAATTAATTTATAAATTAACATTAACACCTAGAATTTTAGCACATAGTTAATGCCTAACAAAATGTTACAAATCATACATTAGGGCAATGTGTCACTTTTCCACCCAGCCAAAATTCTTGTTTTACTGGGAATTCTGCATTTCTGTGGAAACATATTTCTTTAGCAGTATTAGAAACATTAGCCAAACACTTGCATAGAATAACATACCAGTACTTCCTTAAGCCCGTTACATACATTAACTCATTTCATCCTCAAAATAATCTATAACGTAAATACTTTTATTATACTTATTTTAGAGGTGAAGAAACTGAGACACAGGAGTTAAGTAATTTGCCCAAGATCGTACAGCTACTAGGTGTTGGAGATGCAATTTGAATTCAATCAGCTGGCACCAAAATACAAGTTTTTAAACCATTAAGAGATGGTTTACTTAATACTCATCAAGTATATTAAGCAAGATAATGAGTAAACACTTAAAATAGTATATAGATAATTTATCTTGGCTACCTTCCCCCAAATATTTCAAATTTTGAAATATTTTTCAAGATATCTTTTCAGTATATGTACATGATATACTTTAGCAATAATAATAATTCAATGTGTGTATAGTAAACTGATGTTTGATAGAAATGGAAGTGCATGGCTTAATCCTAAATATGTATGGAAAAGACTTTATGATTAGGTTTTAGATGTAACTTTTTAAACCATATGCCATATTTGATAGACTTTCTATCCATATTGGAGAAAGCTTTAGTGTTTTTCAACTTTAAAATTAAGGTATAATCCTAAATTCTCATGAAGCTCCCTTAATATGTGTCTGTTAACCACTTCTCATCTATTGCTATGCTTCTGTTTGGTCATGGACCGTCAAATACACATTGCAATTTCCAAATGTATGAGGAATATACTTAAAATGTAATGAGCTTGATTATTAATATTGATTTAAATAATCTGTGTGTATATCATTTAGATATTTTTAATATTGATGCATTGTGAGCATCTAGAGGAAATGAAACTCATCTTTTTATCTCTTTATTCTTAGAGTTTTCTCTATAAATAATAGATATTTATTAACTGTTTATTGAATGAATAATGAATATACTTAATTTCTAATAAAGTATAAAGTGATTATTTTAAAAGCAGAATAACCTAAGTAAGTCTCTCAGAATAGAAATGGTACAGAGAGAGATTTTTATTAATGCTGATCAGTTATTAATAATTGGAATACGTTTATACATAACACTATATCATTTATGTGGCAAAAAACATATCTGAACAATGTAAGCCAACTTTGTTGCAAGCTTTAATATCATTCACACACAACTAAATGCAGAATTTATCCTGGTGTTTGTTCTCAAAGCATGCACGTTTATGCTTTTATTCACATTTCTACTCCTTTTATAAAGAGCATGGTTTGAGAAATGTGTCCAGGGGCAGTGTTAATGAAGGTCTATCTCATTTGTTTCTGACTTCATTGCATGCTCCTTTAGTTGCCCCATAATGACTTCTTACTGAATAAAGGTCCCCTGGATTGAGAGCATGTAGAGCTGAATCTGTTTCATTGGTTGGAGTTCTCTTCTCATAGTTTGTCTCCCATGGAAAGCAAGGCAGCTGATTCCAGAATGGAGGGCCAACCCCTAGTGGTGAGCACTTGACTTTTATTCTCTGAAAGAGGGGAAGTAGTATAGTCCTTCTGCATCTGTTGATTTGTAAAAATCAAATACTGAAATCCACTCTCATGGTCAGAGTCTTACTCTAGATACTTCATTTAAGTGTTCGTAATATTTGTGTTATTAAAGAGTCTCACAGATTAGATAAGCTTTGTTCGATTTGACTCAGTAGCACCTTCACACTTCTGCCAGCTAGTTTGCCAAGCTTTTAATTTTTTGCACCCAACTTTCAATAACTTGTCTCATAAAAATCTGCCTTCCCAAAGGGTACTATATTTATCACAGCGCTTAGTGTATAGTTCAACAATTTCATCTTTTTTATTTTCCTCTTTGGAGGGGGAAATGTTCCTTGTTCTTATTCTTCCAGTCTTGCCATAGACCCTTTCCATCACTTTCAAATCTCAGAATATCAGGTATAATTTTAAGTTAAAAGCATAGGTGAGTTCTTAATAATCTATGGTCATAGAGTGAAATAAGGGTGCAAATCATGAAAGCAGCATGTAATTAAAAGAGAAAGAAACCTTTATATATATATTTTAAATTTTATTATATTCTTAATATAAAGAATGCTTTTTTTTGTTTTTTTTGCCTTAAGATTGGCTAAAACAATAATAATGAGACAGTCTAAAAGGTGGCTGGAAGATTGCAGTGGATTAAAGTGTGACGAACACACATATCTCAGTATCTGAGGATGACTTTGTGCAGGATAGAGCTTTCTCTCTCTTCCACAGAATGCCTTTTGGTAATTCTCAGAAAGAGACTACTGAATAGAATTTACCACCTTTTAATGTAAATAGGCCATTGATAGTTGAATGTGTCTATATATCTATTGCATACTCTCTAGATTCTTTATACAAACATTTTTATTTTGACCACACCGCTTTCTCTGTCCACACCATTTTCTTTGGTATTAAAATACCCAAATAAAATAAATTAGAATGGCTTCATTTACTGCCTCACCAATAAAAAGAGGAGCATTTCCTGAAGTTAAGTATAAACCCAGTGTGTTGAATTTTCATATTTATTGTCTCCTCCACACTTGAGATTTGAGTTTAGACTTGACAGAAATTCTATAGTAGGAAGGCTTATAATGATATTATTGTCAAGCTGTAAGGACATATGAGATCATCTTACAGAAGAGGAAGATGAGACGTGGAGAGGTTAAGTGATTGGCCCCAGGTCACCCAGCTGGGACCTCGGCTTTCCAGATCCCTGAACCCTGCCCAGGTTTCTGTGACAACCTCATGTGAGCAGGGCTACTCTACAGCAATTTACTTTTCCCTTCCCAAGGTTTCAGCGCTGACACTCTTCCGCACATTGCACTAAGTGCAAGCCCAGAAATTCTGCCAGGAGTAAAACAACACTCCTTAAGCACTCTGTGACTTTCAGAGCCGTATAAAATAAAAGGTTGAAGTTAATGGCTGCCAGCTTGGAGGGAGTAGTTCCTCTTTGGAGCCAAATGTATGTGGAGAACAGATGAGACTGTGGGAGTGAAGTTGGCAAAAGGGAAAGAGAAATGAGTCTATTCTTTTTTTGAAAATGAAAGTATAATAAATATCTGGATAACTGAGATGTTTATTACTCATTTAAAGATTTTTTCCCATTTGAAAAATGAAATATCTATATCTTTAGTATGAGTACTCTTAAATAATGATTTTATATTATTCTAAATATCATGAAATGAATTTTTTATTTGGAAGTTAAGAGGTTGTTTTAATGACCTGTATATGTGGAACTATTTGTGTTCCCTCTCCTAAAAGATCATTATTTCTTATACTAAGATTTCTACATTTAAGCAGTGACTCATGTTAAGATAACGTGTTTCAACCATTTTGAGAACTAAAAGCAGATATACCTCAGAGATAATGATTATTTAAATTTTTGGTTCATAGAGATAAAACTGGCTTTGACATAAGGAGTGTGGATATAGTAGCCAAGAATTCTATCATTTTATTTCACACTCATTTTGTTTTTTGAAAAGTCTCTTATCGTGTTTGAGATCCCACATACCACAGTGAACTTGAAGACATTTGTTAGCTGAAGTTCTCTGGAATTTCACTCTTGTGCTGTCCTCAAATGGTATTTTGTAGAACTGTGCTCAAGAAAAACACTATTCTAATGAAACCTTCCTAGGATTTCCATTCATAAATCTGTTCTGTGCCTAATGGTATAGTGTAGTGGTTCTTATAATAGCACAGAACTGATGTCCTTCCCATTTAGACTTTCCACATATTTTCTAATTGAAGGTATTCTTAATTTCTTTGAGCTTGAGTTTGAAAATGTGTCTAGCATTTTTTCAAGCAATGCAAGTTAGATAATCTTTTACTAAGTTGTTCTGTTGTTTCTTAAACAGTAACTGTAGATAAGATGCTTGGTATGAGTTTGAAAATTCTTAAAGTTACTTGTTTAAATCTGTTTCTACAACACACACACACACACACACACACACACACACACACATGGCTTTGACATAAGGAGTGTGGATATAGTAGCCAAGAATTCTATCATTTTATTTCACACTCATTTTGTTTTTTGAAAAGTCTCTTATCGTGTTTGAGATCCCACATACCACAGTGAACTTGAAGACATTTGTTAGCTGAAGTTCTCTGGAATTTCACTCTTGTGCTGTCCTCAAATGGTATTTTGTAGAACTGTGCTCAAGAAAAACACTATTCTAATGAAACCTTCCTAGGATTTCCATTCATAAATCTGTTCTGTGCCTAATGGTATAGTGTAGTGGTTCTTATAATAGCACAGAACTGATGTCCTTCCCATTTAGACTTTCCACATATTTTCTAATTGAAGGTATTCTTAATTTCTTTGAGCTTGAGTTTGAAAATGTGTCTAGCATTTTTTCAAGCAATGCAAGTTAGATAATCTTTTACTAAGTTGTTCTGTTGTTTCTTAAACAGTAACTGTAGATAAGATGCTTGGTATGAGTTTGAAAATTCTTAAAGTTACTTGTTTAAATCTGTTTCTATAACACACACACACACACACACACACACACACACACACACACACATCAGTAATGTTGAGGCTATATGCCATGCCCAGAATTACTGAAAATACAATTATGGAGAGCCTTAAATTATCACTTAACATTTCTCCCCACTCCAGGTAGTCCAAAATAATAAGTTATTATGCCTCCATAGAACAGGCTGTTGGTGAAGGGAATTTTTAAATTCAAGCTCACTGCCACTAGAGACTTCACACAGTTAAAAGGACAAGGATACAATGTTTTCACGATTGTCAGATTGAATTTGAATTTAATTCCAGTGTGGAGAACTGCTTGGATACATTAACTGAAACTTTTACTGTGTAAACTTTTCCCTGTGGTAGTACAAGGTCAAATCACATACAGTATCATTTTTTTTTTTTCCATTTAGATGTAGAGAATAATTCAGCTGGGAGAGATTGGCAGTGGTGGTGGCATCTCATTGCTAAGGGCCAGTGATATATATATATGTGTGTTTTTCTGGTACTAATTATATTAATCTAATGTCTACAGTAATTTGGAAATTCTTCGATGCCTAATATCAAATACGTTTTTATAGCTGAGAGAACAGAAACAGCTATGAATTGTTAAAACAGCTATGAATTTTGTCAAACAGGCCCAACCCGTTTCACCTATTACCAAGTTATGGAAGCAACACACCAGGAGAATTTTCAGCAGTGTCAAAGTATGTCTCATGGCACTGGCTTGAGATTCTCTCATGAAATTTTGTTATGTTTCCAAACTAAAGTCAGTGGAGGCCAATGTTTCCATCAAGTGCCACTTCTGGGTGTTTTTTTGTTTCTTTTAAAGACTGTAATGTCAGGCTCTTTCATAGGTCAGATTTTCCTAAGACTTCTAGCTCTTTGTAAGTAAGCTTCAGTTTGGAAATGTTCAACAAATATTTCCAGCAAGATTTGGAATCCCTAAGACAGCATTATGTCACCAGCCCCTTGGGTTGGAACTACCCTCTATTCTTTGCCTTTGGGCTGCCTGCTTTTAGCCCCGGTAACCTTTTGGCTTGAGTGTAAACATTTACTGAAGGCTCCCTCCTTTGTCGCTCCAGTAACTCCAGAGGTTAGTGAGAAGTGGATGCTAGTTTGACCTCTTTTATCCACATTAGATGATTCTAATTATTCCTAAGAAATGACACTTTTGACCCATTTTGTCCTTGTCAAGTTTGTCTGGTTGTAGACTAAGCGTGAAACTCTGGGTTCAAACAGTGTCCAGGAGTGCAGATTTTTTTGAACTTACAATGGGGAGCCTCAAAAGCGCACACTATTTCTTTTTAAAACATTCCAACTTAACTGAAATTCAGGCTCCTGTTATATACCTTGAATTGATTTATGACTGAACGAGACTGCCTAGATATAAAGTACAAACTTTAACCTGTAAAAACCCATGGGCTATTTCAATACAGAAAAACAAACAAACAGACCAACGAAAACAAAGAAAACCTTTGTATAAGTGAGGATGAGCTAGGTTTTGCTGAGGTTGTAAGCAACCCTAATATTGTAACAGTTTTTTACATTAAAACAGTCTCTTTCTTTCTCATGCTACATGGCCACTGTAGTTAGGAGGTCTTCCTCCTTCCCATGCTTGACGGTCAATTCAGCAAACACAAGGAAAGATGGTGAGTCCATTGGTCTTATAGCTTCTGTGTAAAAGTGACGCGAGTTACTTCTTATTCAATCTCATCGGTGAAGTGATGTCATATTCCCATACCTAACTTTGAAAGAGACCAGGAAAGTGGAGAGTTGGAAATAATTGATCAATAGCATTAATGACTACCACCATCTTTAAACTGGGTCATAAAGAGTTTTTGTCTTGACTTCTAATCCCTACAGACATTACCAGTGCCTGAGAAATAGGGATTCCAGAAATGCTCTTTGCACAGTTTTAATTCATTTATTCATGTGGGTATTCAGCAAAAGTTTGAAGTGCATCTGTGGTGTATGAAACACCGTGCTGGTCGCTTCATAAGACAGCCTTGAGGTAGAAATCATTATCCCCATTTTACAGATGTGTATCCCGAAGTTCAGAATCCTCAAGTTTAGGTGATTTTCCAGTCTCAGAGCCTGCCAGTAGCACATATCGGGATTCCAGCCCAGATCATCCGGCTCCAAGGAGTCAGTAATGTCCTTTCTGCCACACTTCAACTGTGAGGTTAATAGTGAATCATAAAATGTTTTAAATACCCAGTTATAGAGGCAGGAATTGTTAGTCACCGCTGTGTATTTTCTCATACTTTAAGGCAAGAACATTAAGTATATCTGATGATTGTGGAATAACAATGTATATTTGGTGTTATTCCAATAAGGGAAAGTTGTTTCACTTCTGAGCACATTTGATAAGGAAATTAAGTCATTTTTTAAACTGTAAGTCAGTAAATCTGAATGTTTTTTGTATTAGTTTTCTATTGCCACCAAAACACATGGCCAAAAACTTGGTGGCTTAAAACAACACAAATGTATTATATTAAAGCTCTATACATCAGAAGTCTAGTATGGGTATCACCAGACTAAAATCAATTTGTCAGCAGGATTCCTGCTAGAGGATTCCTTTCTAGAGGATGTAGGGGAGAATCTATTTCCTGTTTATTCAAGTTATTGGCAGAATTTAGTTCCTTGAGGTTGCAGAACTGAAATCCCTGTTTTCCTCACTTCCTGTAACTGAGGCCCATTCCCAGTTTCTAGAGCCCAGCACACTCACGTCATGGCTGCAGTGTGCCATCTTCAACGGCAGCAAAGGCAGGTGGAATCCATTTCACGTCAAATTTCTTTGCCCTACTGTTTTGCCTTTCCCTTCTACTTTTAGGAACTCGTGCTTAGATTGGGCCCATGTGGATAATCTAGGCTCCTCTCACCATGTCGTAGCCCTAAACCTTAAGCATGTTCTTCAAATCCCCTTTTACCAAGTAAAATAACATAGTCACAGATTCCAAGGGGTTACGGTGTGGATATTTTGGGGGGACCATTTTTCTGCCTACCATACCTTTTACATCCATTCTCTTTTCCCAACATGTTGTACCAACTGTATGTTCCTCTGCAGGATGCTAGATAAACATTTTGGCCTTACTTTCTTCCTTTGTCAAATTAGTGAATTAAACTCACTGAACTTTAAAGTTGCTTCTGGCTCTTAACATTCTAGACTCGTATGAATCCTTATGATGGAGAGAGACATGGGATAGTAAACCTAATGATCAAAGTGGATATTATTGTTATTTTCTATTCATGGATTTTGCTGGAGTGTAGATTTCATATAATCCTGGCTAACTCCTTCCTTCTCACACTTGGTAATCTTCTTTGAAGGCAGTCAATCTCTACAAAAGTTGACTTCTTCAGAAAGAAATTGACTTACCTCCTCAAAACTGTAATAACTGGTCCCTTGAGATTTTTTTAATCTACTTTACAGCTTGGGTATAGCTTTCACCGAGTCTTTGCTACATTTTTGCTTTTGCCTTATTGATTGGAGTCAAAGAAATTGTTTTCCTTTTGATTCTGTTTCTTGAAAAGTCAGATTCTACCGGGACCCAGGCATAATAAATGTTTGCCAAAGTTTTAAAAGGTATAATGCCTAACTTACCATTAAGGAAAGATACTAAATAACTAGTTTTATTTGTGCCACAAAGTCAAATCCTCTAAATCTTAATTTGCTTATGTACAAAATGGAGAAAATGTTAATGCCTAACTCCTGGACTTGTAAAAATCAAAAACGATAATTCAGGAGAAGTACTTAACACCCAACTTTTTGCAAGTATTCAATAGATGTAAACCACAAATACTGTTTTATAGTAGGAGGTGCAGAGGTGGACAAGTCATCTGAGTTTGCCCAAGATTTTCCAGTTTTAGCTCTGAAATCCAGCATCCTGGGAAGCCCTTCAGTCTCAGGAAAACCCAGACGGTTGGTCACCCTAGGAGCGGTAGTGTTTGGAAACAGAGCTAAATGTAAATATGGGCTCTGTCTTCTGCCAGCTATTTGACCTAAAAGAAATTATTTAATCTTTGAGTTGCAATATCTTTGTCTGAAAATATATATGAGGAATAAATAAGTAAGGGATTTTGCACAAGTAGCAGCAATAGTAGCGACCTTATTCTTCCTGATTAAAAAAATCTTTACTGTCTTCCTTCTGCTTAGAGGTTTAAGCACAGAAAGGTTTTGCTTGGTATGAAAAGGTCCTTCAGGATCTGATTCTAACCTGCTTTTCTACACACATATGCTGTTATGGCCCTTCCACTTATAGGTGGTGATAATAATAGTATCAATGATGATTCCAGTGATGACAGGTAACTGTTATCTGGTGCTTTCTGTATATGAAGAACAGCTCTAAAGACTTTATATAAGAACTGAAACCAAAGGATCCCAGAACTAGTCACTATTTCCTGTACATACCACTCTTACACACTGCTCAGACTTCGCCCAGGCCATTACTAGCAATTGCAAATGCTTCCTGTCTCTCCTTCGAGATCTTGCCTGAAAGTCACTTCCTGCATGATGTGATACCGTCCCAGAAGCCACAGGACAGGAGTTTCTCGCCCTTCATTGACCCCAAAACAATTTACACTTGACTTTGCACTCCCTACCTGCTACTGTTTGCCTTATAGTAAACTTTTTTTTTTTAATGTATCTGTATCCTTCACCGAAAAAGACCCCTTCCTATTCCTAGCACCCAGCACAAGACTGGATCAGCAGGTTCCTTTGTAAAATTAATGGAAGACTGTGGTACTGGCAAACCAATTGATTTACTTTACAGTAAAGATTCCCTAAAGAATTTGTGATCAATGTTTATTTTTCATATTATCTATGGAAAATTGTAAAAGCTGCTTTACTGTGTAGAAATTCATGTGGCTTTAAGAACTTTGGGTATAAAGATGAAATAATTTAAGATGCATGTCTTTCTCATGAAATAAGAGAATACAGTAGGAATGAGCCAGATGCCTGTTGTTAAAGTCTGTTATTTAAGATCAGAGGAGACCAGATGTTACAAATAACACCACTAAGTCCCCCATGCGCAGGTTTATCGAAACGGTGGAGTCTCTCCCGTGACTAGTTCTGCTTGCTTGGAGACCTGCTGACACTGATCTGTGGCCTTACCTGCTTCTCTAGTAGTAAAAGGAGCTGAAATATGCATAATTAAGACCTATGATTTAATTGGATATGGGCCACTATCACTTCGGATTGAAGAAGTTTACTTGTTCTCAAATTCTATTTTGAAAATGGAAAAACAAAATCGTCACTTAGCCCAGCGGTCCCCAACCTTTCTGGCACCAAGTACCAGTTTCGTGGAAGACAGTTTTTCCCCGGGGTGGCGGGGATGGGAATGGTTCAGGCGGTAATGCAAGTGAGGGGGAGTGGCAGATGAAGCTTCGCTCACTAGCCCACCACTCACCTCCCGCTGTGTGATAGGTTCCTAACAGGCAGCAGGTGGTACCTATCTGCAGCCCGGGGACTGGGGACCCCTGACTTAGACTAATAACTAGAGGGATAACTTGATAACACTTTGTCTAGATTGTTTTAAAAAATTATAATATAAAATTACTTTCTTCCCCCAGGGCTTTCAGATAACTGTTTTTCATGCTTTTACTTTCCAAATATTAAGATACATAGTTGAAAAATTGAAGACTTTAAAATGAATTAAAGTATGAATATGAAAAATCAGTATGCTAGTATTTCTTATGGTTGATCTGGTTTACCGCCTCCTCTGTTTTAATATTTGAAGTATTTTTTTAGACTTATTTTTAATTTGTCCGTCATGGTTGATTTTTTCCATTAAGTAGTATATTTTATGGTAGTTTTTACCTCTTACAATATAATTGATACATCAAAAATGGGTTAGGGGTTTCCCTGGTGGCGCAGTGGTTGAGAGTCCGCCTGCCGATGCAGGGGACACGGGTTCGTGCCCCGGTCCGGGAAGATCTCGCATGCCGCGGAGCGGCTGGGCCAGTGAGCCATGGCGGCTGAGCCTGCGCGTCCGGAGCCTGTGCTCCGCAACGGGAGAGGCCACGACAGTGAGAGGCCCGCGTACCGCAAAAAAAAAAAAAATAATAATGGGTTAGCATTGATTTTATGCATAGCTTTTAATATGGCTTTGCAGTATCAGTAGAAGATCTGTGTCTCATGCACTATCAGTGTCGTCATTTGGCCAGTGAAACGAGGTTTCCGGATTCCTGAGAGATTTGAAATGGCTAGATTACATAGAACTCCTCAAGTGGATACTTACTAATGCCAATTTGGGAAATTTGTGATAGCACGTAACATGTGGGAAAGTCCCATAACGGGCTGAGATCTCCCCGGTAGGATCATATCTAGGTGAAAATCCAGTTCAGAAATTACCTTGAGACCCTTGTATTGTACTCTGTGTTGTGGTTTCATGATAGTTGATACACAGAACCTGGGCTGGTGAATGATAAACATCTGAATGCCAATTCACTCTGACTCATCGGGAAACAGCAGTCTTGCTAAGGCTTACTTATTTCCTCCCTGGTTTATTTCCTGCCATGTTTAACATAGTTAAAGACAAATAATTTGGGTTGCAAACGGCCTAAAATGATGACCCTTTTGAGCCTTGTATTTAAAATGTACACTGAAAATATTTTGTTAGAACTAGAGCACTTGTCTCCCTGCTTCTATGCTTTTCAGAGCAAGGAATGTCATGCTTTAGTTGCTCTGCATCTGAATTTATTCCCAATTCCTCTTTCATAGTCTTTTCGGAGACAGTGTGTGGTGAGTCATTAGCATTAATATTATTTCAGTTTCAGTGGGACTACATATCCATACTTAGAAAAGGGTGTTGGTAGATTTCATTATTCATTCAGAATAAATTTCTACTCCAATATCAATGTTGCTCAGGATAGAGCTTTGAAATGGATCCTGATTCTTTAAATTCTTTCCTGTCTGTTTCAGGAAATAGTGAGATCCTGTTGATAGTAAAGTACAATGTGTCTAAAGTTCACTTCTAAACACTCTGCTCTTTGCGATGAAAGTCATCTGCATTCTTTTTATAATTCAGAGCTGCAAGAGATCTGTCTAATCTTGGAGATCTGATCCAGTATCATTTAGAAAAAAAAAATATTCTTGATAATAATTCTACCCTTCAGATTAGTGAGAGCAGTCAAGCTTTACAGCTTCTGTCGTCTTAAAAAGATATCATGAGGCGGGGGAATAAGGACTTGGATTATGGTTTAGGAGATTTAGTTATTTGGAAAAATAAAATGATTAATACAATTATTATTCAACTTTTTAATCAACGAAAGCAAATGGCATCCGTTTGTTATCATTCTTTCTACAGAAGACAAAGGCTCAGGTCCCCATGGTGCTGACTGCTGGTCCCAAGTGGCTCCTGGATGTGACTTGGCAAGGAGTGGAAGACAACAAAAACAACTGCATTGTGTACAGCAAAGGTAAGCGCAAGATCATTTCCCTCTCGCTTTGGATGTCTTGAAACCTGAGTGTTGCAAAGTAGAACCAAATGAGCTGAAAGGGGAGTACAAAGTAAAATGGGGTCCTCTCTCTTCCTTTTGCCCTTATGAATCTCCCTAACCTGTAGTTTCAGCAAGCGTACTGGGTTTTTTGTTTTTTGTTCTTTTCCTGTACAGCATAAAACAAAATGTGTTAGACCATTAATTACTTAGCGTCACACACATTTGCCTAACCGTGGATTGGAGTGCCTTGACTAGTACCTTCCTCGCTGTTACTTTTATTCAGAGCGGGTTTGATGAAATCTCGGATTCCTCTCTCAGGCATCATCCATCAAAAAGTAAATTCCTTTTGAAATTTGGCAGTCCGTGTCAGGGTGTCAAGGTGCGAGTTCTAGAAGGCACTGCATTCCAGCCAGTTTCCTGAAATCACACACGATGAGGGGATAGCTGAAAAGGAAGCCATTGCAAAGACTGAGAATTCCTCCCCATGGTGATTTCTGAAGGGCAGGGGGCAAATGCTAGAGAGGAAGCGATGGCTTGCAGAGCATTGCCTTTGATTTGCTCAGTGTGGCATCAACCTAGACTGCGTCAAACAGCTACACCCTGGCTGCAAAGGAACCGCTGCTCCGGGACACACAACATGGGACCGACTCCCCCAAACTCAGGCCCCTCCACGTGTGTGGTGTGGTTTGCCGCACTTTTCTCCATATTCAAGTTCTGGGCCCAAGCTCTGTACTTTGACAGTGAAATCCCTAATCTCACTCCTTCGTAAATACTGCAAAACTTTGTGCTTCTCATGTTTAATTTCTTTTCGCTTTCCTTTTTAACAAAATAGACCTACTGAGATCAAAGATGTATTTGCACATTGAACCTAGAAACCATAAAAGCATACAAGGGAACAAGCAAATAAGCACCCCTATCAATATATTAACATATAAAACACTAATCATAACATCAAAGACTCTTAAAAACTTGCTAGAAACAATTACAACTTGTTCCTATAATCATTACAATTTGTACACTTATAAGAGGATTGCCTTTAAACTACCATAAGCCTTTGAAAGTTGAAACACCAGAAAGAGGGAATTTGCAAGCTAAAAAGACAATCTGCACACCAGGATCTGATTATATTGCTTTTCCTTCTGTAACTGCTGGTCTCATACCCACTTATTTTCAAACACCAAATACCTGTGGTATGCTGGTGGGAGCTTTTAACTAGAAGGCAAGTAAGATTTTCCCAGGATATGTCACTATGTTCTATCAAAATGGGAAGCGATATTATAGTGAACCAGCTCACCAGTGTCCACGTTCAGAACGCAAACACTGCAAAAGATGGCTTGGAGTATAGGATCAATGACTGGGACTCAATTTTTGTTGTACAATATCTTATCTCTACGATGGCAATGTAATATGGAGGAACCAAGAGGATAGCTATTCTATCATAATCCAAATCCATTACATGTTTAAATCGGGCATTGTTTTAGAAGAGACGATTATTATATTGTTACATAAGGAAAAACACTACAACAAAATTGTAATTCTATGTTCAATGGGGTACGTTAGTTTGAACGCGTTTACGTGTTTGCATTATGGTTAGATACACCTTAAGCCTCTTGGCAATAAACGTTTTGGAGTAATTTGTAGAAGCTTATTAATTAACTCATGAAGCATGGATTGAGCCCAACTGTGTGCTAGCTTTGTACATGGATAATAACAGCCACCCTTTATTAAGCACCCCTGAATCCTCTCCTTGGTACTCCCATACCAAATTCTATGCACTTCTCTCATTGCTCTTTTAACCTCGTTTTATGGTTATCATTTTATGTTTCAAAAAAAGAGTAGTAAAAAGTTAGGTATTATTGCCTGCCTTTCCAATCTACTCTGTATTTACTGAGGGCAAGGATTATGTCTCAGTCATCTCTTTATCCTTGGTCTGGCATGCTGCCTGTACAAAAAGAGCACAGAGTAAATAATGATTGGTTGACCAGATAAACAAATGATGAATGGTTGCTAGAAACTATAATAGACACATCACATACTGTGATGATGACCAATATGAATTCCTAATATTCAGTAGTTTTTAACCTACAAAAGGTAACTCGATATTGTTCAACTTACAAGAACAGATGGCATTGCAATTCAAATAACAAGGACTGCAGTAACTACTGTATATGCGTAATTTCATTTAATCATCAGTTAATACCTCCTAGTAGGTAATTAACATCCTACCCAATTTTATAAAAAATGAAATTGAGGCATAGATAGATTAAGTGATTTGTCATGGTCACATAGCTACTAAGTGTTGTTTTTCTTTTTAATTGAGGTATAATGTTGATTTACAATGTTGTGTTAATTTCTGCTGTACAGCAAAGTGTTTCAACTACTAAGTGTTAAAAGTGGGATGCAAACACACATCTGTCTAATTAAGGGCCTGAGTTGTACATATTAGAATACGTTCTCCCTGCATTAAGCTTTCAGGCAGCTAGATGAGATAAGTAGCGTGTTTCTTAATTTACACAACCTACATTGCGTGTGACTTAGAGCAGTGGTATGGTTCTTCCTGGTCCAGGAGAGCTAACAGAGAAGCCAAATTTAAATCCAGGTTTTGATAATTCCAAATCCTATACTCTCTGTACTGTGTGACTCTGCCTTTCCCCTTGACACTATTACATGATGAACAAATTCTCTTAAACTACTCAAGCATTTCTGTGCAGAAATCACAGAGTGTTATTATAATACGGCACTTACCAAAGTATACTTCACATAACCCTAAGATTAAAGGAAAAGTCCCAGGACCAAATATTGCCTATCTTGGCCCCTCTTGAAAACTCACAAGGCCTTCTGGTATGAATGCTCTGAGAAGTCCTGTAGTAAAACAAAACAAAATAAAAACCTGTGTAACTCGTTTGACTATAAGATATGCATATATTTTTTTCTCCAACCAGTGGACATCCATTGGAGCACTGGAATTAGTTCTCTGGTTAACACACTTGGGAAAACCCTGCCGTAGACTCTACTCTGATCTCCTAGATGGGCTTCAGAGGCCTGGTGCCAATTCCTAGAATTCAGGTTGCCTTTGGAGGAAGGGAATAGTTCACTCAAAGTTCTGTGAATACCTCGATATTCTAGGACTATACTAGGGATTGTTCTCATCGCGGAAAATAGGACCCCAGGAATCACTCCTACCAGGACCACATGAGCTCTGAAGCCTTCTGTCTTCACAGGCTATGGGTATGATAAGCCTTCTCAAAGCAAAAGAGTTTTGTAGTTGGAAGGGTTTGGTGATTTAGATTTAATAGGTACGTATTGACTTGAACGTCTGTAATGTGCAAGACATCTTCATAATGTGTATGTTATTTATCAGTTGGGGCTGTTTTGTTTTCAAATGATAGAAATCCAAATGAAATTGGCTTATACAAAACATAATCAAAGTGTAAGTGTGTGTGCGTGTGTGCGTGTGTGTGTGTGTGTGTGTGTGAGCGTATTGGGGGTAGGGGAGTTCATCTGCTCATATAACTGAGAATCCAGGGATCTTCTAAACTTCAGGATCAGTTTACACTTTGTCCCCAGACGGTCTCTACCTTCTGCCTCTTCTTTCTTTGTGTGTTTCATCCTCAGAAATGTTCTTGTCAAGTGGTGGGAAGCTCCAAACTTATTCTACAAGCACAGCAATCCCAGTGAAAAGAGAGCTTTTCTGAGTTTTACTTGGGGTACATCACATACCAATGCTTGAACCAATTAATCACTATGACTCTTCCTTACAAACTACAATCATCTGTAGACCTAACCCCACATAAACCACTGAGACAAAGGAGAAGTAGTTCCCCAAGTGAAACGAAAGTGCTACTTCCAGACAGAAAAGAATGGTTGCTTGATGGGCTAACATCCATGTACCCAGATGTAACACATTACTCCTAATGTCTAAAAAGCTCTCCCTGAAGATGAAAAGTAAATTCCAAATGCCAAAATTGCATTGCCTTATTTTGTTTTCTAGCTAAGAACCTAAACTACTTACGAATTCTATGCCAAAAATCACCTTTATTGGGCCTGGCTATCTGAAACTATATTAGTACCTATTTACAAATAGAATGTAAAATACGTATATGTAGCATTTTTAAATGCCTTAACTGTGAAATTTGTTATAATATTTTCTTATGGCATGTAACTATTACCATTTAAGAAACATGCTTACTTTTTGAAGTACTTTAAATGTGGGCTAGCAGTAAAATTAAATATAATTATAAAATTTTCATTTCCAGGGTGTCCATCAAATAATTATTATCAAATTACATCACTTAGTGCTATTTGACAGGCTGCCATCATCCTGTTTTATCAGAGTAAAAAAAAAAAAAGTATAGTATTTAGCATTAATATTATAATCTGATGTACCTTTCTTTCCCTGCCTCAACTACCCCCTGTCATTCCAGAAAGTAATTAGCTCATCCAGACACTGATGGACCAGACTTGTTGGGTTGTCTGGTTTCTGCCATTATTCTCAGCAGACTCCAGATAATTCTAATTTACTTATCTCCAATGGAAAAATACTAAAAAGCACCATGCTGAAGTTAAAGGGAGGCTGCTGGAGGGGAAGATGAGCAGAGGCCTGCCCACTTACTCCTAAAATCCATGAATGCCTGTCGAGCATTGGAAATTAACTTCTTCTCTTTTCTCTGTACCTCCGTATCTTTTTATAGCATTTGCACAGTATGGTGCCCTTTCTCATTTGTGAAAAGTAAATAAGTTGCTTCGAGTTTCACGTTTTTGAACGTTCGAAATTTGAACGTTCGAAATTAAACCTTTAGCATCTTGCATGTGAGTTTGTTCATTCAGTTCACTGCAAATGAGGAAAAATTGAATTATTTGGGTTTTCGTGGAGTGTGATTTCAGAGCAGCTACATTCTCTAGGTATCTGGATGAAGGGAATAAACATTGTCAATCAAAGGAGTGAAAAAGTATCAGCTAACCCTCAATCTCACCTTAACCATGGAAGATTTCTTTTTATATAAAAGCACAATATCATTGTAAAAAACTGTTGCTTAGATGGAACCTTGGGCAAACCACCTTTCCTCTTTAAATCCTGATTTTTTCGACTGTAACAACGAAATAGCAGTGGCCATCTCACAGGATCTTTGTGAAGATGCACCCGTACGCATACCTGCATGTGTTATTATAAATATTATATTGCTGACGATCTTATAGTCAGTCCAGTTTGCCCTTTTGGTTTTATGTCAGGACAGATTTAGAGGAAGTGAACCCAGGCCTCCATGTTGGTATCAAGCAAGTGTGTGAGAAAACCTGGTCATCAGATACCAGCTTTAGAGCCAAGAATTCCATACATCCCATTTGGTCCCTGTGAACCCACAGTATCTGCAGAGAACTGCATTATAGAATCAGAGGCCAGAAAAGCCTTTGCCTAAAGATATTTTTTCCCTTGGGCACGTGATATTTTTAATGAAAGTCATGTAAAAAGCTAGTATAAAGATAATAATGATGATAATAGTAAAACTAGCAATAACAGTTACCATTTATCAAGCACATATTCTATGCCAGGCATGGTTTTAAACACTTCACATACGTTTCCTGGTTTACCGCTACAAGAAAACTATGATGTAAGCAGAATTATTGCCACTCTACAGATGAGTAAACTCAGGTTTAGGTGTAAATAGTTCAAGGATATGTAGCTCATACGTGATGAAATTGACATTCAATCTTAAGCGCGTTGACCTTGATTCCCAATTATACAATTTAGAGTTTTGATGATAACCGTTTACTAGGCCTAGATTGTAGGTTATTGGTCTTCTTCACAAATTTACGTACATATTTATCAATGAAACTTTTTTTTCCTTGCTCTGTGGTTTGGTTTTTAAGAAAAAATTTCCCAGAACTAAAACAGCAGTGACAGCAGTACCTTATGCTAATTTCCCTGTTGCTTCGAAGGCCACAGCAATTTAAAGTCATGTAGAAAACTAATCTCCAAATCATTCTGTGACCATCTTCAAAGTTCTGATTTTGCTTGTTTGGACAAATGTAATCATGCAATTAATTCAGTTAAGCCCTGACTGTGTACTACGTTCAAGGTCCTATACCAGGTACTGTTGAAATAATGACTGTAGTTCTAGTATAACCTAACTTGGATGAGCAACTTCTGCACACTGACTAAATTGATCAACTGTTTAAAACAAAGATCTTTCATTAGAAGGACCTTGCAAAAGTCTGGACTATTTTCCACCTTAAAATAGAGGATCTGTTGCTTGTTCCTAGAATGTTGAAACAGCCTTGTCTAACATGGCAGTCAGTTTTCCCAACTAGCCTACAAGTTCATGGTTAACTTTACTTAAAGGACGTAATGCTATATAAATAAGAAAGTAATTTAAAAAGAAAAACTTGTGCTCAAGTGTTTATTTAACCATTCTGTAGTTCACAGAAAATGTATAACTGTTGTCTAGTTTTACAGTATTCTTAAAAGAGGGTGGGTGCCTCGACCAAATATTTAGCAGCAGGAATTATAAAATCATAAGGCGATTAAGTTAGCTAGCCGCAGAATTCCGATATTGCTTTTTAAATGACTTCAGGATATAGGAGGTACTAAGGTTATTATCTGTTATCAGGAATACAGTGGAATTGTACAACTGGATAATAACCAAACAAACTGACACAATGTAAAATTACATTATCAGTGTGTTAAAACAAAATTGCGCCCTAAAGGAGTCCACATGCCAGCTCAGAGCTGCGGTGTAATTATGCTTAACTCTGATAATTAAAGTACAGCGGAGATCAACAGAATCATTTTCATTAAGAAAATTATTAATGATGGTGGTATAACAGTAATTGATTGCAGAGCACCACAGGATAACGCGATGCCGAAAACCCAGTATGTTTCATGAACAGCTGAGGCTTTTTCTGGTTATGTTCTCTAAGAATGAGAGATGTTTGGGGGGTGAGTAATTTATTATGCCTGTTCTAGGACTCAGTGATTGCTTTAAATGGCTGCTTTAGAAAACCATCGTTTTGATTCAAATTGTCATTTCTGAGGGGTTCTTAAGGTTGAGACAAGTGACCCCGCCAGTGAATGTGTTATTTACAGTGGAGCTGTCTGTTGCAAATTGCAGAGTGAGAGCAACTTCAGCAAATATAGGGCCTTCTGCCATTTCCATTTTTTACTGTGCATTTACTGTTTTTACAATTATGTTAGTGATTTACTGACGTTATTTCAGTCTGGGTCTGGTCATACTGAATAGTTTATGTCCTGAGTTATTATTAATGTATGCTATTTGATGTGGAAAAAAAATACATTTGTTTTCGTATCAACATCGCTGTGAGTTTCCTTAATGAAATGTTGGTAAATAATCCTGCACGATGATACTATTAATTACTTCAGTGGATTAGATGAGCTCTTATATGTCGGAGAAAAATATTCTAAACCATCCTGGATCCATGCATGAATGAAGCTTCTGTCTCTTAGGGGTAAAAATCCAGGTAGGATGTTGGCAAATGATAAGAGCTAAGAATATATCAGTTTCATAAGTATAAAAATGAAAAATGAAGAGTGGGGTCTTCTGAGAGGTGACTCACTATCATTCAGGGATGTTAGCTTGTCATTCAAAGCGATGCTAATCTTAAAAGCTACCCCCAAAAGGATCTTTATCAGCTAAAATGAGGAGCAGCTCTTTAGGGTGAATGTTTTCAGAGTAAGATATTGTGAATATTTCTTTAAAACAGTGTATTACATAGAAAAAAAAATATTGTATTATAATTCCAACTGAAAAGTAGAGTATGAGGTTTCGTGCCTAGTATGATTATAATTGTATTTTAAAAGTATATGTACAGCAAAACACATGGGGAAGAAATAATCAATACATTGAAACTATGAAAGTATTTCTGTAAAGGTGGTAAGGTTTGGGAAAATCTTTCTGTATTCCTCCTTTATAGTTTTCTTCACTTTGATTACTGTCCTTATATAATTTAAGAAAAATATTTGCAAACGAAAATCACCCTTTGTCTTAACTACACTCCTGCTCTTTTTATACAACCCAAACTAACAGAACAAAAACCTTTGCCTTACCTGTGAAGTCCCTCATCCATGGAATTTAAAGTATATCCTAGTGATATATATTTTTCTTTAGTATCTCTGTAAATGTCCTGACACTTTGTATTTCATAAGATAATTTTCCAAATAAAATAAAAGTAACTGAGCACAGGCTCTGCACGTGATATGGCCCAGGTGTCATGAGGGATACAGAGGAATATGAAACACACCCCTGACTTAAGGAGTTAGTTGAAAGAGCTTAATTGATGAAGGTTGCATAACACTGAGTTCTGTCTTACATGGTCAAGACAAAGTTGACAGAAGATGTGGAATTTTGGGTGGATATTGAAAGTTGAATATAAATTTGAGAAATGGGGGAAGGCATTTGAGGAGGTTGAAGTGTGTGCCTAAAAGTTTACAGGCTGCGATACATACCGTGTTTTCATGAGAGTGTCAGGGCACGCTTTAGAACAGAGAATTTACAGATAAGACTAGGGAGGGGCAAGCCTGCAAACGTTTCTGAGGGCCATGTTGTGGGTTCGGTTGAGTGCTCGGTCTTAAGACCTCATCAAGCGGGTAACGGAGAGCCACTGAAAGTTCTGAGGCACACATATTCACATTGGGATTTTACTAAGATTATTGATTATTGTGTCAAAGGTAAAGCTCAGGTCCATCCACTAATAAAAACAAGCCCTTATCTGTCAAGAAATAATGTCGGTACCTACGTCTTTCTAGAAGATAATGTAAATCTTCCGCTTTTCTCCACTCATTACCTGACTCCAACAATTTTTTCAACACCAAATGTACCTCCAGTGCCCTTATGTCTTCACCATCATTGCCCTGCCCACCAACCTCCCGTCCTTACTTTCAGAGGACCTGACTTGGGTTCCATGGGTCCATCTTTCTAATTACTCTCTTGTACCCTCTCACTTTTCTCTCCTTCTCTGGCCTTTAGTGGCCTGAATACCCTCATTCTAATCAATCCAACTTTCCACCTTCCCCTGGCTTTATCCAAGCAGCAGAAGCTAGGGGAAGTAATATTTATAAAGTGTTTAGAATGGCGCCTGGTCCACAGTGAGTGCTATGTAAATGTATGGTCAAAATACAACAATGAGGCCATCACCACCACTCACAACAACAAAATTACAACAGAAACCAATGCTGACCAGTTTATATTACATTTGACCGTGAGGTGAATGTGATCCCTCAGTGTAAGTAGCCTGGCGATACAGATCTTTTTTCCGAATCCGTCTTCAAAGTGACTATGGCAGACTTCTGTCTCCCCAAATATATACCATCCCCTGTTAGATAATGACCTTGCTTCTTGTTTTCCAGAGAAAATGGAAAAGTAGAAGCACATACAACCCTCCAACAAGTGGTTTCCTTTTGCAGTTAGCCTGATTACAAGGATCAGTATGGCCCGTGAGACCAAATCTGACCCACCACCTGTTTTTGTAAATGAAGTTTTATTGGAATATAGCTACCATGATTTGTTTGTATAATTTGTTTGTGGCTGCTTTCACACCGCAACATCAGAGTTGAGTAGTTGTGGCAGAGACCCCCTAGCCTGCAAAGCCTGAAGTGTTTACTATTTGACCGTTTACAGAAAAAGCTTGGCAACGCCTGAACTAAGCCTACAAGGTTATTACCTTGGCCTAAAATGCCCTACATGATCTGCCCCTGGATACCTCTGTGGGTTATTTACTATGACTCTCTAACTATTCTGTTCCAGTGTCACAGGCCCTTGCTTTTGTTTGAAAATACAAAGAATGCCTCTGCCTCAGGGCCTTTGCACTGTGCCCTGCTCTGCCCCCACATGGGCCCCTCTCTTGCTTCATTCAAAATGCTCTCCAAATGTTGCCATCCCAGAGGGTCTGCCTAACTACTCTGTCTCTGTTTCTCTCCTTGTTCTCCTCCGTGTTAGTCAATTCAGGCTGCTATAACAAAACACCATAGGCTGGTAGCTTAACACCAGACTTCTTTCTCACAGTTCTGAAAGGGGGAAAGTTCAAGAACAAGGTGCAGGCAGATTTGGTATCTAGTGAGGACCCATCTTCCTGGTTTACAGATGGCCACCTTCTTGCTGTATCTTCATATGGTGGTGTGTGTGTGTGTGTGTGTGTGTGTGTGTGTGTAAGGGCATTAATCCCATCATGAGGTCTTCACCCTTATGACCTAATTACCTCCCAAAGGCTTCACCTCTTATTACCATCACATTGGTTGTTAGAGCTTCTACATATAAATTTAGAGTTGAGGACACAAGCATTCAGTCGATAACACCTCTCTCATTTATCTTCATATCTGGCATTTTAGCATTTATTTTAACAATTTAGTGTCATCCTCCCACCCCTAGAATGAGAGTTCTTTAAGGCCAGGAATTCTGTCTGATTTTTGAAGCCATCTATGACACATAGTAGGTGCTCATTAAATATTTATGAAAGAATTAATCGATAAATGAATGGGTTACAGCTTTTTCTTTACTGTGAAAAGCAATATAAAGTATGGATTTAATAATGTTCCCATGATTGGGAAATCTGACTTGGTTGAACTTTCTGAGATGTTCTCAAACTTTAAACCTTACCTTCACTATTGAATTTTAACTCTCATGTTTATAATTTACAAGGGGTCTTTCTTGTTCCCTGACTTCCTTTTTTTCAACATCTTGCTCTTTTTTCGGCAGGCGGACTCTCAACCACTGCGCCACCAGGGAAGCCCTCTTGCTCTTTTTAATATGGATATTTTTCCTTTATCCCTGAAGTAGGATGTGGAGAATGATTAGGAAGTTGTGTGTCCCATGCATTGTTTCTTACTTTCTCCTGCCTGTTTTTTTCCCTGTATTTAGTGTTGAAGCTTTCCTCAAGTGGCCAGAGATCCATGAATACCTACTTCATCATTTAAGAGTGGGGCACTAAGGGGTGAATGCGAGAGAAGCCTGAGAAGGCAGAGCTTGTCAACTGGTAGCTTTTGTGTGGGGTCACAGGATGACAACCTAGCCATGGTAATGAGGTCTCCAAATGACAGTGTATGTAATTTTTTGTCTTAGCATGGTTAGCTTCTCCAGAGAACGCCAGTCTCATTTCTGAGATGGATGAGCCTGTAACCAGCAATCTGAGGACTTTGTGGGCAAACTGGACCAGGTGGTACATTGGGAAAGTCCTATCTCATTGCTGAGAATGTAGATGTTCCTTTAATCTTCTAATGCAGGTGAAACTTTAGTACTACCCTTGGCTGAGCCTGTGTCTCTGGATCTAAAGCCTCTATTCCATTTCTTCAAAGACTAAGCCTCCAGAGTGGGAAAGGAATGTCACTTAGCTCTGTAGGGAATAGCTGAGCAAGTATAGCTAACAGCTTCTTACTTAGAAGGCCAGTCCTGCAAATTTTAGCTCCACTGCTTACCCTACCTTTCAAGGTGCCAGGTGCCTTTACTTTCTGATCTTTTCCAGGATTCTGCAGAATAAATCTGCTTGCTGCTTGTTGGCCAGCTGCTCTTCAAGTACTTGGATTTCGGCTTTCTGTGCTCTGCTGTGTCATCTTATCATTCCATCAGCTTTCTAGCTTCCAAGATGTTGTTGACTTCTATTGTCTACTCTGCCCCATCTCTTTGCCCTTATCATTGTTTTTTTCTTCTCTACCGTCACGTTAGGAGTAGAAATAAATGCATGCGATCAATTCATCATATTTAACAGGAAGCCCTCTCTGCTTCTTTTCTTAGGTAAGCTTCTGCAAAGTTTTTGCATGCATTCCTTTAACTTCCTGAATTCCAGCATCTTCTCTTTTGCTGTTTCTGCCTTCATGATTCCATTGAAGTGACTCTGTCACAGGTCTCCTTGTTGACAGCTTTTTATTCCACGAGGCTTGATCTGATTTATCCCTTTCCACACCCAGTGCCAGGTTTTTCCATCACTGTCCAGCCACTAAACATCATTCTTTAGTCTTGTTTCTTCTCGTTTCTATGTTTCCCGTAGCTTATCCCATCTGGAATTTTAAAAAAATTATCCTACTACTTATAGTTTCATTTCTCACTCATCCTCCACAGATACCCTGTACTCAAACTATACTCAGTTATTTAAAATTCCTCAGCTATTCTTTACTTGCTCATATCTGTCTTTATACATCATGTTTCTTTTGCTTAATAACCTCCTAGACATCTTTATCTTGGCAACAGGTATCATTCAAGACTTAGCATGTATAAGTGCCTCTGAAAAGCCTTCTGTGCCCCATGCCAGGGAGAGAGCTCCACCCCAGCCTGTGCATTGTCCCAAGTTGGACGTGAACACCTCAGATGCAATGACACCATTTCTCACTTCTCCTCCGCAGACAATACATAGAATATACTCACTGAATTTTGAATTATTTTTAATGGGTATTAGGATGCGTCATTCAACATAGTAAACTCTAGTGGGACTTGCTTAAGTTTCAAAAATCACTAGTATGAACATCATTTGAAAATCCAGTACTCAAAATACTCTTCTCTCCACATCTAGAAAAGTATTCCATGTCTTAGCAAGATTTTTTAGTGCTGGAGAATCTAATACAAGAGGATTTCTTTGGAATGTCTTATGTAAACACAGCATACATTGTACTACATCCGTTAGAATGAAGGTGTATAAAAGAATTTAGAAAAATTAGAATCTATATACATGCCAAAGATGTTGTCAAACCTTAGGGTTTTATTTGACATCTTTTTACAGTAGCCATGCCAAGACATTGGCTCACCATTACTACACAATTCTTTGTGGATCCATTTGACTTTCTCCCATCAAGCAGTGACTGTGTCTGCTGTTCTTGTGGGCCTCTCACTGCTGTGGCCTCTCCCGTTGCGGAGCACAGGCTCCAGACGCGCAGGCTCAGCAGCCACGGCTCACGGGCGCAGCCGCTCCGCGGCATGTGGGATCTTCCCGGACCGGGGCACGAACCCGTGTCCCCTGCATCGGCAGGCGGACTCTCAACCACTGCGCCACCAGGGAAGCCCTGTGTCTGCTGTTCTTGCTCTTCACTGGGGGGAAGTCAGCCAGACCTCAAGTCTTTGCTCTGAGACGTGAAATTGGAGGCTTTTCATTTTCCCTTGGTGTTTAAGTCAACCCCATTTTTGAAGGCTATTTTTAAACTAAAATGTCACCTTATATGCCATGACATACAGTAGTACTTCAGAAAAGTTATATTCTCATTAGTCTTTCTTAAGTATGTGAAGACTGTCAGACAACAGTGGGGTCAACCAAGACAGTATATCGTGGTGTTTCAAGCAAGAATATCCCAGCCAAAAGAATGGATCCAAAATACACCATTTAAGTATGAACAGTTAAGCTTTTTCTATCTATCTAGTTATGTAGTTCTATCTACCGCCCATTGAAATTCAATAAGAATAGATTACTTTAAGCCGGTTTTTCCTTCAGAAATCTAGTATTTATCATCACTGTCTGGTCTCTGTTGTCAGTGAAGATTTTCAAGAATGACGGCTCTCCAGTTCAGTACCCTTTACTTAGTGCACTCTTTCAAGAAATGTTAAGTCTCAGAGACTTATTATGAAAACTTAACATTTTCAGAATATTTATCAAATACTTCTACGAAGCAACTTAAGTTTTCGTAGTTAACTTGATATAATACGTAACATACGATAGTCCTGTGCTCCTCCCCCCAAAAGATACAAACTTTATCAATTAACTAGATAATAATTTGGAGTCTCTCAATATCAGAACTAGTTTGGTAATATAAAATCTTAAATATCATAAGTATAATCTCTGCTGTCTTTCTGTGCTTTGAGTGTAGGTTTCTAGATTAGAGTGAGTGTAGGAAGCCAGAAACTAAAGTAAAATAAAAAGGCCTATTTAGGACATTTAAGCCAAACAATAGTTCAGTTTAGAAGTCTCACTTCATAGTTTTGCATTTTGACTAGAGATACAGATAAGAAAGATAGCTTTCTATCAGTGAAATGAAGTGAGGAGAAAATGTGTATAAGAAAATGGGCATGTTACTTTTCATCTTATCCCTGGCTTTACATACACCATTGTAGTTAACTATCTCCAAGGAAATTAAGATAATCATCTTTACACACATGTAAAAATGAAGGGAGATTATAAAAAGCAGGCCATTACATGAAATTTGGGAGTTCTTTAATTCATTGAAATATTAGTCAGGTACCCACTATATGCCAGGTAGGGAATCTGTGAACTTTTTGTTATATATTCAAGTTATGTTTTACGTTGGTATGACACTGGGATATCATTTGTCCATATCTAAGTTTGCCCTTTTTTGAAAGCTTGGCTAATGTCGTGCTCCTTAAAAGTGGTCTGCCAACCAGCAGTACCGCATGGGCTTGTTAGAAACGCTAAAGCTTAGGCCCCATTCAGACCTACGGAATTCAAATATGCATTTTAACTAGATCCCAGGTCATCTGTGTGCACGCTTAAGTTTCAGAAGCCAAGGTCTAGTGATTACTGATGTGTCTTTAACTGAAGAGTACCAGGACGGATGGAAACAGTTAACCTTGCAAATATACTAGTGTAATAACTCTCAGAGACCTGTGAATTCATTTGCAAATAAACACCATTGTAGAGCATGAGAATATCATAAAGGGAAAATAAGAACATTGAAAAGTTCTTCCTGTTTTGTCTTTAAATATACAACAGCTTGAGTGCTATCTTTTTTGGCACTCCCCCTCATTCCCACAAATGGGATTATAGAAAAGAAAAGAAAATGCTGCTGTACCCTGTTTAATGGGAACATTTATTGCTGTTTTTCCTTTTCTCTCCAACACCTCTTAATTTATATTAGGCATTAAATTGTAATGTTGTTTCTTTTCATGGTGAAATTGTCCCGCGTGTATGCCTTTAAATCAATTCATTGTTATTTTGCAAAACAAAATGCTAAATAAGTACTTAGGGGAAACACAGGCCCCCCTGACCCCTGGAACTCTCTGGAGGCTCGCCCCTGTCATCCTTCCTGCACAGCAAAAGAGAAGGAAAAAAACAAATTTGCTGAGCCACACATTTCAAGTTGTCGACAACCCCATCCACGAGAAAACAGAAGAAAATATATATGCTCTCTGTCCTGTCAAAAGGCTTTTGCCTTATCTTGAGAGACTGTCAGGGCAGGAACATCAGTGAATGGGCAGGAGTCTATTAAATTAATAAGCTGCTGGATGGTGTCTGGAGAGTTATGATGCTTCATAAATCCAGTTTGATCATGGTGGACAAGGTTTAAATCTGCAGACTTCTAATACACATCCAGTTCTCGGATTGGATTTGAAGTTTTGTGCCAGAGACACAGAGATAGTCCTGCAGCATGTGAATTACGTTTTATCTTTATTTTTCTATCCTTCCATTTTTTTTTTTTCCCTTACACCACTTACAAAAATGAAAGCACCTTAGGGATCCTAGCAAATGTTACGGCTGGAAATGAAAGAACTGTTGTCAAGGTGAAACCGTGACCTAGAAGCCTAAAATCAAACCTTGGTCATTCTATTCAAGAAGCCCCATCAGAACGGAGTGTAAAAGGTCTGTGTGGAAGGAAAGATGCCTGAACTTATCTATAACCTATTTTATAGTGATGCCTGTCAAATTCTCCTCGTCTGTATTTATGACGGAAAGAAAACTAATGGTGTCAGATCTGCCCTGTAGTAATAAAAAAAATCAGGAAATATTTTCTTCACCCCATTAAGTAAAGTCCTCTGATATGGCCTTTACTGTGCTATAGGTTTATTTGAGTTTTCAGCTTCCAACCATTTTAAGCCAAAGAAATGTGTTTTATTATTCAAATAATTTCCCAAATAAGCTATTAACTTTAGGTCAAAAACAACTTATTTACATGGTACTGATAAATAAAATCCCTGGAATAAAAAATGGAATTTGTTCAAAATCATAAAATTCTCCCTATTGAGTAGGTATATTACGCTGTTTGTAATATTCAAACCGCTAGTAAATTGTTAATTACATGTTTATTTCATCAACTTACAGTTATTGTATAAATTTAGATTTTTTTTTCATACCTTGGAACAGATTTATGTTAGAAAAATCTAGAATGATGGACAATGCTTTGTTATAACCAGTGCAATATGTCCATTTCAACATATTTATGTCACCGTTAGAATACTTTCTCATAGAATCATCCAATTAACACAACTCTCTACTATAACAGCATGTTAACTCATTACAGGGTCAGGGAGTGTCTGCAAGAGAAGGGAGTCCACCTCCACTCAGCACCCTCTGTATACAAAGCTCTGTCCTGAATATTGAATCATTAAACACTGACAAATAAACAACGGAAGTAACAGGGTTATCCTCCATTTTTTAATGGTTCCCAGGGATTAAATAACTTGCCCAAGTCACAAAGCAAACAGATTAACACAGCTCAAGTTGAACGGATCTCTGCTTTTCATTCATTCATTCATTTGGCAACTTTTTATTGAGGGCCTACTATGTGCCAGGCAATTTTCTAGGCACTGGAGTAAAGAAAACACATAATATTCCTTGCACTGGTGAGCTGACATTTTTGGTTAGGGGGCCAAAAGTCACCACTTAACTGATTCACAGGTCTAGGTTGTTCACACACACACACACACACACACACACACACACACACACACACACACACACACTTCCATTACATAGAACCAACCAGGAGGAGAGACACAAGAGTGCATGGATGAACCCCTCTTGCTTTCTGAAAGTATTTGCTCTGGGGTTTCTTTATTGACCTCTGAAAATTACTGACTTTTTCCATGAAAAAATTGTGGAATTCTTTTTTTCCCATAACTTACTAGTACACTTCTGAGCATTAATGTCCTGTCCTGTCCTGTAATACCAATATACTGCCCGTTAGTAGTCAGAGATTAAATAGATGCTTTGCTAATTACCTCATCCAGTTCAGTTGTAAATAAATCTCCTCTGTGTCACTCTTTCCTCCTATGACCACAGTATTATGTCCCTATCCAGGAAATGCTGAAAAGAACAGATGAGTCCCACACTGTGCCCTGCAGGTCAGAAAATTCTGGCTTGTGGGACAGATAGGAGGGGTAAGTCTGCAAGGCCACGACTCTTAATGGGAACTCCCTGCTTCTGGTTTTTCAAGTTCAATCCTAGAAACTGTGTCAATAGAAGAATCTCAGCTGCTCTCAAAAGCAGGAAGGAGACCATTATGATGTTTGCTTCCATTGAGACGCTAGCAGGACTTGAGAAAAGAATATTGAAAAGTTTTTGAAGTTTTTTTTTTTAATCTAGTTAACAGTTCATAAATCACATCTCCCTTAAAACTTACTTGTATTTTGATTCCAGCTCTAAGTCCTAGGAACAGAGAGTTTGGAATCAATACCTGACTCATAGGAAGCACTCAAGAAAATATTTGTTGTATAAATAAGTGAATGTTTGGATTCTCTTTTCTCCCTTCCTTTTTGCCCCGGTTTCTTATGTCTAAAGTAGAAAAAAATAGATTGGGTTGGGAAGCAATAAAATAGATAACAATTTATATTTAAAGGGTGAGATTCGCTGATCCCTTTCTTCCTGTTAATGCCTTTCTATCCTTATGAGATTTTGCATTATAGTAGCATCTTTGTTTTGCATCCTACCAAGGTGTTAGTCACATCAAACACACAGAACTACATGGGAAGCATACCTGGTTCCACATCTAGCCTTATGTACAGAGGTAAAACATTTGAAGTTAAGAGGCAAAAAAGAGAAACTAAAATTTGTTGAACACTTACTTTATAACAAACCTTGTATACATTGTGCACTACTCCACAAGGGTTGCTATAATTATTACAGATGAAGAAACTGAGACTATATTTTGGTCAAGGTTATTACTGCTATTGGACAGATAGAGTCAGAATTTGGACCTTGGGTTTGTCCACAGAACAATATTGCCTACAAATAAAACGGTGTTCATTCCTACCCATGCATTTATTTTTAAGTCATGTTAAAATGTGACATACCTGCCAAATTAATGAAATGATTCAGCCCACACTGGCTTGAATCTAAACAAAAAAGAATTTATTTTGAGAAACACTGAAAGACAGGAGATAAATTACTGTATAAATACAAATATAAATAAAGCATTTTCAGGAGAAAAGTCTAGTTTCCTTAATCTGTTTTTTAAAGTTACTTTTGGCTTACAATGAAATGTACAGATATTAAGTGTACAATCAAGATATAGAATATATCCATCACCCCAGAAGATCTCCCATGTTACGAAAGACAACCACTGTTGATTTCTATTAGCAGAGTCGTTTTCTTTATTTTTAAATTTCATATGAATGGAGTTATGAAATGAATGGAATCATACACTTCATGCCTTCTGTGCTCACATAATGTTTTAGAGACTCATTCATGTCATTTGGGGTATCAGTAGTTTGTTCTTTTTATTACTGACTAGTATTCCATTGAATAATAGCTATTAGAGGTTTTCAGACTCTCTTAATAAAAACTGTTTTCCTCCTTTGAGGATCCATTGCTGCAGAGGTGAAGAGAATAACCCAAATACCCATCAGCAGGAAAATAGTTGAACAAATGATGGTAATGGAATCATACACGTCCGCAGCAATGGATTCCTCAAAAGAGGGACACAATTTTTATTGAGAGAGTCTGGAAACCTCTCAATAGTGCTGATGGCCTCCAATCAGGGGACATTTAAACTAAAAGAGGTCTATCAGAAAAAGAATGGCATGAGTCAGGATCCTTTGTTTTTGTATTTCAGTGACCTTAAAGTTTTATTGACCCCAGTCAGTCTTTAGGGATCAAAACAAATGACATCACTAGATCTTCCTATACTTCCAATTGTATCAGTCATCTTCTTAACCACCTAACCAAAGTAATTCAAAGATGAATGAAATTTAAAGATTTTCCAGTGGTCTTGGTGTGTGAATATACATGGGCTTCTTCACTTTTTCGGGTCTTTATTTCTCTTTGTCTTATTAATTGCCTTTCACAAAGCAACCGAGCTATCTTAAAAGCACTTTGAAATCCCTGGATGAAAACAGCCAAAGCCATAGAAAATATCAGCATTATTATATCAGTTAATAGGCAGTTGAAGCTATGGAAGGAATAACCAGAAACACAAATGAATGGCCAAGTGGAAAAACAATTCCTTAAGGAGAAATAATGGGTAAGAGTAAGCATGGTTCTGAGAACAGGAATAAAACACGTATCAGGAGGAGATGGATCTTAAAGGAAAGTGACACACTTCGACTTAGTTAGAGGACCGTGAAAATGGACACTACCAGACAATATCAGATAGCTTTGGTGCTCTTTATGTGAATTAGCCAAAGCATTACGAATAATCATAGAAATGCCTTGTTCTGTGTTTTTTTGACGAATATGCATCATTGCTGGAGAAATAACGTTTTTTGAGAAACTTCTCAGAACATAAACTGCTCAGATGTTTTTAAAAAAAGAGCAAATAAAAAATAAGATCCTGAGGAACAAGAAATCATACAGTTAACAGCAATTGGCCGCTGTGCCCTAACCTTCAACTCTGAAAGTATGATGAACTAATGTGGTTGATCTGTTAGTTGAAACAAATGTTCAAAAATGTTGGAACGGAAGCGTATGAGACATGAGGGAGTGAATTGGTTCCCTGGCCAGCCAAAAAGTCCACTGATATTAGAGGATGGGCAATTCATTTAAAAATACAAGAATAAATAAATGATTTTACTATAAAAGTGAAAGAGATGGCATAAGACAAACATAATCACTACTAGCTATTTATAACAAAATTTCTTTTTTTTCCTTAGAAAGGGCTATATAGACGTGTATGGAAATAAATCACAAAACATCTTTAAAACTCTAATTAAAGAATAAAATAACTTAGATACAAAATTTGGATTCCAACCTTTGCAGAAATACATTCCTATAGAATCATATTTTTCATTCAGATAAACTATTTAAATATTCTGAGGATAAAGATAGTAATTTCTTCAATCGTTTACATGAGCTTAAAATTAAAGTATAATATAGGAATTGACCAAACTTCTAGGTTCTTTAAAAAAAAAAAAAAGATTAAGGATAGATAAAAGCTTTTTACACATTAAAGTTTTATTCTTAAAGTTCTTCATGATAAGAGTTAAATAACTGCTAGCACATATTCAGAAACATAACTGCCTTGGAATGGAAAAAATGTCTTTTGTTTTATCCTGATACTAACAAAGAGTTTGGAAAAGAAAGATAAACTCTTTCCTGAACTCTTTAGGTTGCTTTTCATATTAACTTATCTTATGAATAATCAGCTAATCTTTGAAAACTTCCTTGAATAAAAAAAGCCCTGGAAACTCTTAATCAAGTATCTTTGCTAATTAAACTTAGCAGTCATCTTGGGATTAGAGAGCTGAGGCTCTACTCTTTCGGGTGTGCCTTTTACTTGTTTCTCATTTGTTGGATCCCTAGTAACATCTAGCTTTGCCTCTAGTACGTCCACAGGGAAAACCTTTCTGGAACCCCAGCCAAAATCCACTTCAGCTGCATTTCCATTTTAAGTACTGGAGCTTACAGCCTTGCAATGAACGTCCAGAATAGGCAACACTTCCTCTTTCTGTACTAAAAAAAAAACTGCAGACAATAGTTTATAATAGTGATGGAGAAGAATGAACCCCCGCTCCCACCAATGAATTCAAACAAGATGCTA
Source organism: Neophocaena asiaeorientalis asiaeorientalis (assembly GCF_003031525.2). Taxonomy (NCBI): domain Eukaryota; kingdom Metazoa; phylum Chordata; class Mammalia; order Artiodactyla; family Phocoenidae; genus Neophocaena; species Neophocaena asiaeorientalis. Next base: position 2,601,706 of record NW_020174375.1, on the reverse strand, counting down.
AGAGCAAAATTAAGTATTGCACATGTGTTAGACAATGACTCTTAACAAGAAAGAAAGTATGTCTAAGCTTACATATACATACACGTATACGTATACAAATGTGACTATATACATATGTGCAGACAAACATGCCCTTCTTTAATAACCACAGCTAAGTTTGTTAATTGTGAAAATGGAACTTCTGGTATCACCATGCCCCCTAGCTCCACGTTACAGTACTGTTTTAGTTTTGAATAATCGGATGGTTATTGTGTGTCTCCTTAAAGCTTTTAGGATCTCTTAATAAACTCTTAATAACACTATATAGCATTTCAGATCAAACATAGGATCATAGAATACATCATACTGTGGACATAAAATAAATCATAATTAACACAGAAGGTAAAACAGTGCCTTAAAGCAGCCAGTCCATCTTCCTCTTTGGCTACACCAGCAAATGGGCTGGGTACTGTAAACAAAAGATTGGGAGGGAAGATGGCATTATGCTCTGAATTGCCAAAATTTGAAAGCAGAGAAATGCCTCAAATATCAAAAACCGTGAAACTGGCGATATAGTAAGATCTATAATTCTGATGAAAAATGTTTTGGTCTAAATTTTGTAAACCTGTGGGAGTTGTGTAGTAAACAAGCTTTGAAAACCCAATTAGGTGAACAAATTAAGAGGAGGATTGCCTCTTGGCAACCCAGATTAGAAATAAAAATTGTGGAAGAGGACAAGAAACAGAAATATAAGGGCATAGTTTATAGTTAATAACAGTTTTGAGGTTCGCAGGGGTGTGGAATCATTTTTTTAGTTGTGTTCTATGAAGAGACGAATTCTGAAGAGACTAACATATTCATTGGGCTTTTAAAATTTCTGTGAATATATGTCCGCATAAAATCCCTTGCCCTAGGGACTCATGTCTTTCTCATACGTATTCAGGGGAATATAACGTTCTTGGTAGAGGAAGAAATCTGTAAAATTCACCTGCCCAAAATAAGGGAATTATATTTTCAATTGTTAGACCGCAGACCTCTGGAAGACTTTTCAGCTTCGAGTGGTCTGTTGGCAGCACGGTTTCAATAGAGGCCCCAGGGAAGTGCCAAGGCCAACTTCACTTTTCCCCCCTTTTCTCTTTTAATCCCTGTGGGGCTCTGTGAAATTTTTTTTCATAGCTGGACTAAACTTATGTCAACGGGAGACTTGCACCATAAAGACTGAACTGTTAAAGAAAGCTACAAGGAACAGCTTTGAGGCAAGGTTTCAAGCTTTGTCATCACGCTCGAAGAATTTTCTGTTTAATGTACTGTAATGCGGTATTCAATGGGGACACGTTTAATTGAGTTTTACACAACCCAGTTGGGAGTAGAGCTGCAAGGTAGGTGATGTCTAGGTTTTTAATCTTTCACTCCGGAGAGGCTTGTTGACGGAGAGGTTCTTTCTCTTTGCAAGAAAAAAAAAGGAAGCATGAGAAATGATACATCCGTGGATAAAACCAATTGGCAACCCCCAAAGGAATGAGGGCGATAAGGCGAATCCAGCACTTGTAAGAAATAAAAGAATCCAACTGTTCATTTAAATGAGAAACAACACCCGCATGAAGGAGGACGCAGGGAGGCTGGGGGCAGGCGTGGGGAGGAACCCAGGCTGACAAATAGAAGCAGTGATGCAGGAGGAAGGAATTCCAGCAAACAAACAGCAGCTTGTCAGGGGGATTACCAAGGAGATACTTGCCGGTGTGTATTTTTAAGGAACATAAGAGGGAGAAGGGGACATTTTTATGTTGGGAACAATGAATAACTGGCAGAAATGAGCGCAGAGGGAGCCGCTATTACACAAACAGCACTTAAAATAAATCATCATTTCTTCCTAAAGTCCTAACCTAACCCCTGCATCAACCTGGGTAAAAATAGCACCAGACCCTGTCAAAAAGACAAAATAATACCTTATACATCAGCTTCAAGGTATTAAATTTTCTTAGCTCAGACAGCCCCTTTTCCTCATGCTTTAGCAGCTAAGCAGGCAAAAACAGCACGAAGCAGCTGCAGCATTCACAGATCGCATTTCTATTTTGTCTCCATGACACTAGGCCTAATACGTAGCTCCATAGTTGGCCGGGGCAGAACCTTTCCAAAAAATTGCTTTAAATATTTATTACCAATTTTCTGGTCCCCCGCAGAGGAGGAGAACTAGATAAAGGATTATCTGCTAATATAATGAAAGCGTCCGCTTAAAAAGGAATGTTAGTACTCTTTCACTTATTTTTTCTGCTGAATCTTTTTGGGCAGTCCATTTTGATGCTGTCCCTAACAGTGATGGCTGGTTTCTAATGCGCCTGTGAGCCCATCCCAGTAGAAAAGGGTGTGCGTGATGACACAGATTCCTATGAATTCCTGCACTCCACCTGCAATAAGAGACAACACTTTAAGAATGTTCTGCTGTCTTTCATCAGTGTTTGTGGCATGCAGATAGCTAATGCATTGTTGCCTGTCAAGATCCTTGCTAACTTAGGGCTGCTGACATGGTGCCTGGCAGTCTGCTCTTTGGTATATTATGGCCATGAGAAGCCCTGCTTTTTCATCTTTTAAAATTAATTTGCTTTATTCAACACATATCTCTAGTACTAGGCACTGGGAATAATGTGGAGAACCATTTCAGCACTGTCCTTGTCCTCATGGAGTTTACAGTCTAGTGGGGGAAAATATAACGATCAGGCCAATGAATAGAACGTTTTGAAATGATTGTTATTGGGATGTTGATAGTAAAACTATGAAAATAATTTTTGTTTCATTCATAGAATTGATCTAAGTGACCACTTGGGTCATCCTATATGGATCACCTTCCTTGTTACACAAATTCATGCAACAGGTATTTGTTACGTACCTACTATGTGTCAGGCATCGTTCTAGGTGCTAGATATAGAACAGTGACCAAACCATGAAAATTTCTGTTCTCATAGGGCTTAAAGTCCAGCATATTCTCATTTAATTTTTTTGCAACATTATACAATGACCATTATTATGATGACTTCACCTAACATTGATAAAGCATCCTGAACTTTACAGAGCACTTTTGCTTTCATTATCTAATCCAATGTGGACATCAATCATGTGAGGTACATACTAGTTTATTTTACACAAGAGAAATCTGAAGAACGGAAGGGTAAAGTAATTTTGCCAAGTGTCACAAAGAATTAAAATTGAATGTGTGGCTGTAATATAAGCCGCCTAATTTTTTTTTCCTTTTTTCTCTTGTTTTTATTGAGGTATAGTTGATGGACAGGATTATGCAAGTTTCAGGTGTACAACATAATGATTCACAGTTTTCAAATATTACATTCCATTTATAGTTACCATAAAATATTGACTCTACTCCCTGTGCTGCACTATATATCCTTGTAGCTTATTTATTTGATACATAGTAGCTTGTACCTCTTAGTCGCCTACCCCTATTTTGCCCCTCCCCACTTCTGTCTTCCCACTGGCAACCACTGGTTTGTTTTCTATATAAGCCTCCTAATTTAATCCAATATAATTTTTACTTTACTATGTGCTTTGTTACTGTGATTTTGTTTTTCATTTTTTCAAAAGTCTAGAACAGTGTTTTGATTTTTTTTTTTTTAATTTTTATTTATTTATTTTTGGCTCTTCGTTTCTGTGCGAGGGCTTTCTCTAGTTGCGGCAAGCGGGGGCCACTCTTTATCGTGGTGCGCGGGCCTCTCATTATTGCGGCCTCTCTTGTTGCGGAGCACAGGCTCCATACGCGCAGGCTCAGTAGTTGTGGCTCATGGGCCCAGTTGCTCTGCGGCATGCGGGATCCTCCCAGACCAGGGCTCGAACCCGTGTCCCCTGCGTTAGCAGGCAGATTCTCAGCCACTGCGCCACCAGGGAAGCCCCCAGTGTTTTGATTTTTTGGAAAGTGAATGTAATTGTCAGAATTCGGAGCTCAGTTTGTCAAAATAAATTCACTCACTTGAAATGACCGATACAGTTCCACTTGGGAGGGGATTCTCATTGAAAATCAGCTCAGGAGCTAGTGCCGCTAATAGGAAGGAGCCTTGGCAGCCAGATGCTTTATTTAGGACAGCACAAGGCTGAGGACCATGGTTCTAGAAACTACATGATCCTAATCTAATGCCAGTTCTCAGTGACTTGAGTCTGCAGAGCACAGAGCAAAGTGCTAGAAATTATTAGGCTAATATATGGTAAAAAATCTACTTAATGAAAAGAACTATTTAGATAAACTTGGTTATTACATTGATACAAACAATGATAATGGTTGTAGTTGTGTTTCCTTTAAGACACCACCGTCATACTTTTATTATTTGTCACCTCTCCCTGAGATAGGCCTTAGTTTTGATGAATTCATAAGTTCTGATGTGAAGCGACAACATGATTGCAGCCTCTGTCCAGGGATCGTTTAGAGATTCATCTGTTTTTGAGAAGAATCAAGAGCAACCCGTAAATGAGACAGCTCACCGAAAGAAAGGTCTGCAGAGCACTCATTTTAGGGTTTGTTTTGCTTCTAGCGTAGCGTTTGAGTACACGGACTGCCTGAAATCTCAAGAGCCTAGGGTCAAACCCTGACTCTGCTACCTATTCGCTTGTGAAAACCAAGGCAGGTTACATCGATCATCTTCTCAATACAAAATAGTGGGGGGGCCTTACCTTACGAGGTAGTTTTGAGGATTAAATGACTAAATATATGTAAAAGAAGGACTCATAACCATGCTGGGCACACGATACATGCTACATTATGATGAACAAATACTATCTTGAATAAGCTTCTGCATTTATATGACAGTGTAGTAGGAGTCTAAGTCATAGATACGAGTCAATAATTCAAAGTTAAGGAAACTTTGAAGTGAATTGTATTGATAATTATTAGGATTTGGAGTTGGTATTATTTGCATCATCGATATTTTCATCAATAGGCAATATTTAGGCCCAACAGCCAATCTCTGGAACACATTTGATTTTGGGGGATGCGGTAGGTGACTGAGACAAGCCCAGGCTGGGAACACTGTCATTGCACAAAACTGCCCATTTGCTCTATTGTTTCCTATTCTTTGTTAAGAAAGAGAAGTTAATGAAGCACTTAATTTTCTGATATAATATATAATCTGAAAGTACTTGGAGAGCTAAACAGCAATTCAGTGCCTGGATTAAAGGAAGGATAGCTGAGTTTCTTGATGGTTTTGTCCTATCCTAACACACCCCCTCCAAAGAATACTTTCCTGTCACAGTGAGTTTGTGTGAGCTTGTCCCCAAAAGCACCACCTGCAAGTTTCTGATATATGTTCAACTCTTCCCCCCTTTCTTTCCCTGTGCCCCATACCTGCAAGCTTATATTTTGAAAATCACTTTGTAGACTGTGTATAGTGATGTAGCCAGCTGGCTCCATCTGTGGATTATCACATAGACTGGCAGTTCTGAAAGTGTGGTCCACCAACCACAGGTCCCAAGACACTTTCCAGAAGACCATGGGGTCAAAACTACTTCCATAATATTACTGAGATGTTATTTGCCTTTTCCACGGTGTTGACATTTGCATTAACAGTGCAGAAGCAATGGTGGAACTTTTATGAATCGAGGGAGGCATTGGAAGCAAACTGTACTAGAAGTCATTGTATTTTGCCAAAGTTGAAACAAGCAAACAAAGACAGTGCTACTTAAGAATGTTCTTGATGAAGCAGTGGAGTTTAATTCTTTTATTAAATCTAAACCCTTGAGCACATGCCTTTTTAATATTCTGTGCGACAAAATGGGAAATACACATAAAGCACTTGTGTTTCATATTGAAGTACTATAATTGTCTCCGGAAAAAACACTTGTATGATTGTTTGAATGAAAGGTGGAATTAGCCGCCTTTTTCGTAGAATACTGTTTTTGCTTGAAGAATGTCTGACAAACTATGTTATTTAAATTTGAGAATTTGGCAGATATTTTCTCAGAAATAAGTATTGCTTCAAAGAAAACAACTGACAGTATTTATTGCCAATGATAAATATCAAGCTTTCAAGCAAAAATTAGAACTTTGGAAATTTACAGTGCCTGCCATTGTGAACATGACAGCTTTCCAAAACTTAAAAACTTACCTGATGAAATTCCTTGTCATAGCCATGAATGTGATTTTTTTGATGTTACACAATGAAATGTGCCAACATTTGGAAGATCTGTGTAACTCAGTAGACCAATAACTCCAAAATAATAGATGCCTGACACTAATAAATTATGTATTGGTAAAAGATTCAAAGTGCAACATATACAAATGGATCTAAAGCAGCAAACAGAGTATGAAAAGCTAATTGACGTGGTGTCAGATTCCACGCTGCAACTCACCTTTAAGAAGATAACACTTGTTGAATTTTTGAAGCAGCATCAAAAAAAATTCCCAAACTACCTGGAAAGGCTACTGAAATACCCCTCTCTTTTCCAACTATGTATCTACGTGAGGCCAGATTTTCTTCATATATTTAAATGAGAACAACATAAGACAGCAGACTGAATGCAAAAGCAGTTATGAGAATTCAGCTGTCTCCTCTTAAAGCCTGACATGGAGAGACTTGCAAAAATGTAATAGAGTGCCACTTCTCACTATTCTTTTATTTTGAAAAATATAGTTATTTGTTACTAAAGAGATTTATCTTGCATTAAAGTGGCATATTTCTTATTTGCTATTTTTAAAAGGATAAATAAATATTTTACAAAGTTTTTAGCTTTATTTCTATTGTGATACATATCAATAGATAAAACCCACATAAACCAAAGATCTTCGTTCCTCAATTTTTATGAGTGTAAGGGGTTCCTCAGACCAAAAAGTTTGAGAACCACTGAGACAGCTCATATCAGGTGGACCCAAAGAGGGTTAATTCACAGGCTGCTCAGTTCAGTCTTCAGGGCCCAGACAGATAGGCCATTGACTTCTCTCAGAGATACACACACACCTTCCATAGCTGTTGCCAAATTGGAAGAATGCTCAGCCCAGATTGTCCCTCACTACCCCTTCTGATCTTGCAAGGCTTTGCAAGCTGTTCTCTAATTCATTCAAAATAAAAGGGATTTTTAGACATGTGCTGGCCTAATTTTAGATGAAAGTGTAATGTCAATTAAGAAGTCTAATTTAGCTCTAGCCACTAAATTAGCTTTTTCTACCTTGAAAAGCAGCAGACAGTGTGAGGCAGACATGGAAAAAGATGACTGAGCTGACATTTCAGTATGCCAGTATTGCTGACCCGCGTCTTCTTACAACAGGGAAAAGTACTTCAAGCAGTAGAATTATCCTTTCCTTAAGAAAAAAAAGTAGGGTACCTTCTTTGTCCACATATTCTATTTCTACTGTTCCTTTTTTTTCAGAATTATAAGAATTGCTTATGATGGAAGCCATAATTATAAAAGTAACTGAATTTGGACCTTACTAGGTTTTGAAAAGTGCAGATGAAGTCTTACGGGCATTTCATCAAACCTAGTATATCGTATATAATTATATATACTTAATCCTCAGCAAGAATGGGTCATTTCCTCTTCTCTTATCCCCGAATATTGCACTACTGTGACATTATGACTGCAGCGTTACTCATGACATTGAGATGAGATTAGCTTCTTGACTAAACTTGGCTCTAAAAGGATAAAAATCATATTTAAAATTTTTTTTGGATTCAAATACTTAGCAGAGTTTAGAAGGTCAATCAGTATTTTTGATTTTGAATGAATGAGTCAATTGGTCAGTCAATAGAAAACATAATTGATTGCCTGTCAGCGTGAAAGACCAAGTTATTTAAATATTTCACTTTTTATACCCATTGTTCTAAAAACTTGAGGACCACGTGTAGAATGTTTTGGTACTATACTCATAGAGGGAAAAAAGTAATAAACTAGTTATATAAATACATTCTCTTTCCTACTGTGCTGCAAGCAAATCTTATATCCAATTTCTATGAAATCTTTAGAGCGCATTAGTGAAAACAGACCCGTGAAAACAAAACTGGACTCTCTAGATATAGACAATCTCCAGTAAATATATACATAACATATTATAATTTACTCTAGTTCTGTTCCTTCTAAAATTCTCATTACTTTAATTCTCATTACTGAATACTCAAGACATTTGGATGTTGCCTTATGTCCCGGGCTCACCTACTTTTGGATTTATTTTTTAAATAATATAGTTTAATGCCTAGGTTGGGGCAAATGCCTAATAAAATACAGGACATCATTAAGTGTTGTTTTCCTTTGTTTTGTCTATTTTAAGGGAAGTGTGCGTGTATGCGTGTGTTTGAATAAATAAGGATTACTTTGTAAAAATCTGGTTGAACCCATCATTGTATTTGTATTTAGATCCATCAGCTTACTATCTAGTTTTCGATAAACGTGACGGGGTCAGTAACCATAATCCTCTTACGTGCCTTTGCCTTCAGACAATATTTACAAATATGATTCTCCTCTCTTTTGAAGGGTGTGGGACTGGAGATCTAGAAGCAAAGGTCTAGCAAACATAGCCCAACCAGGGCTATGACATCTAGGATATCTTTATCAACATCATCCTCTTGCCACTCCCATCCAACTAGCCAGACAGTTCTTAAATTACTGGGAAGAAATGGTGGGAAACAACTTTGTATGAATTCACTTTCTAATTGTCTGAGCTCTTTTCACCAAGTATTTTGAGAATGTGCAAGCCTATTTGACAGATAAATAGTAAAGTGCATAGAAGTCGGGGCGACATTAGCTAGAAATGACAGTACAGTTCTAACAAGGGCAAAAGCCAAAAGCTGAATTTTGTTCTTTTTATATCCCAGTGAGAGATATTATTTCTCCTGTGCCTTTTTATAAATATGATTTTATATGTGGTATAAGCACAAGAATACCCACAACACACCGGTAAACTATGAAGCAAAACAACAAAGAACAACCATGAGCCCACCATCCAGGTTAAGAACTAGAATGATGCAATGTGTACTATACATTACTTGTATAAACTATACACTTATATGTGCTTATCCTTGTCGCATCCACCTCGCTGTGAACTCTCCCTCCCCTAACAATAAACCTCCATCCTGATTTTTTATACATTATCCCCTTCCCTTGCCTTTTAAAAATAGCTTTGTCACATATGTATTTATTCCTAAAATTTATATTGGTCGGTTTTACTAAAGGTTTACTTCTTGGTAATTCAGTATCTTACTATTAGAAATATGAAAAAATAGACCCATAGAGGCTACCTTTAAAATTCTTTGTATGATAGATTTTGAGAACATACCAGCTTGGGATTGCATTTATTTTTTCAGTTGATAAATTATTATTTCAGTTATTACAGTATATTAAAAATTATTTTAGTTGGTATTGGTAATAGATTGATAACAACAGCTATCTTTGTGAAACACCTTTTTAACATCTGATTACTATACTAATGTATGGATAGGCCAAAATTTCCTTAGCTATAACCTTAATATTGAATATACTATCTATTTTCCATTACTCGAATATAAATAGTAATAAGCTGAACAAATAATAATGTTTGTATAAATTTTTATTTCTTGTGGTTATTCATTTTCTTAAAATAGGAAACTAGGAATGGAAATAGTGGCTCAAGGATGAGTATTTCTAAAGGTCTTGATACATATATTTTACCATACTGTATTTGGGATATCAGGACATGTTTCATTACCATTACATTCTCTATCCCTTGAGAGATTTAACTATTATGAATTCTTTTGAATGTTTGATATTTAAGTAGATTAAAATGATGAGCTCTTCTAATTTTCTTCTACTTTTTGTCTAAATTAAATATTTCTTTTTACATCTTTATTGGAGTATAATTGCTTTACAATGTTATATCAGTTTCTGCTGTACAACAAAGTGAACCAGCTGTATGTATACGTATGTCCCCATATCCCCTCCCTCTTGAGCCTCCTCCCCACCCTCCCTATCCCATCTCTCTAGGTCGTCACAAAACATTGAGCTGATCTCCCTGTGCTATGCAGCAGCTTCCCACTAGCTATCTCTTTTACGTTTGGTAGTGTATATATGTCCATGCCACTCTCTCACTTCATCCCAGCTTCCCCTTCCCCGTTGTGTCCTCAAGTCCATTCTCTATGTCTGCGTCTTATTCCTGCCCTGTCACTAGGTTCATCAGTACCATTTTTTTAGATTCCATATATATGTGTTAGCATACGGTATTTATTTTTCTCTTTCTGACTTCACTCAGTATGACAGACTCTATTATTTTCATTTTGTATTTCTTTTTTGTATATAATCTATTAGCAATGAATATATTATTTTATTCTACAATTCTCATTTGTTATTTTAATTTTGTTAAAATTTTTTATCTTCTCTATTGAAATTTTATTTTTGATTCTTAAAGTTTTTCCTTTTAAGGGATGTCAAATTTATAGTTTATTCCATTTGTAGTTTATTTGTTTCCTGTGAATCTTGCAAAGACCATTCACATTTGGAGAAGAAAGAAATAGTTCAACTTTTTCTTTTTACTTTTGATGTTTTTATTTTAAATCACTATATCCCTTTAATATGCAACAGTATATGTAATGCAGTTGCCAACATCGTTAGGGTTCTTGCCGTGTGTCAGACAATTTTCTCAGCACTTTACATATTTACCTGTTTAATCCTCTCAAAAACCCTATAGCAATGGGCACTATCATTATCTCTATTTTATAGTTGGGAAAACTAAAGCCCAGAGAGACTAAGTAACTTGCACAGAGAGAATTTACAGTTGGGAGCAAAGCAGTCATCTCTTAATTCCTATGTTATAAGTCCCCTCTAACTGATTCTGAATTTTATTCTACCTTACATTTATGCCAGTAAATGGTTTAAAGTAGGTATCTAAATAAGTATTATTTTTCAGAAGAATGTGTTCCCCAAACTGATTTGTTGCTTCAATCAAATAAATTCTTATGCATTCTAGATTCCTTTTAGAATAGTTGATTCTATCTATACCTTTGTCTTTCCTTATGCCTATATTACATTGATTTGATTTTATACCATAATAGTGTGTTTTAGCATACTACCTTGTATTATTCTTTTTCAAAATTATTTTGGATATTTTTATCTGTTTATTTTACCAGGTGAAAGAAGTAATTTTATTTCAAAAAAAATACTGATGAGATTTTAACATTACACTACATTTATAAATCAATTTGAAAGTAAATTGCCATTTAAATATTTTCTCCTTTTTAGCTCTTTCTTCACATTAGTAAATTCTGATTTCTATCACTACATTTCTTACTGGTTTTATATATATATATATATATATATATATATTTGGTTTTATATATATATATATATATATATATATATATATATATATATATACACACACACACATACATATATATGTTTGTATATATATATACCTTTATATACCTTGTTAAAACATTCCCATGTATCCGGCAGTTTTTTTGTAATTGTGAATGAAACTTTGTAGCAATTATATTTTTCTCTATTAATAATACATGACTGGTATTGACATTTAAAGTAATTTTTGTCTGATATTAATAATTCTCTAATTATTTCTAATCTGTAAATAATGACCTTTTTGTCACCTTTCTTGTGGTTTTACAATTATTATTCTTGTTTCCTGCCTTATTACATTGGCTACAATTTCTAGAAAATTTCAAATAACATTTCAGATTTCCAAGCATTTAAAAAACATTTTAGATGAAAATATAAAATTAAGGGCATGGACTGTGGAATAACTTTTACATATTTGTCCAACCTAAGCCCTGTCTTTCAAGGGGAAATAGATTAGCACAGCAAGGCATGGACATTGGCTTTCCTCTTACCAAACTGGTCTGGCCAAGATACATTTTTCAGGAAAAATTGCCACACAATTCATCTGCTCCACTGTGGCAAACAGAGTTATTTTTAAACTCTGATTGCCAACAGCCAGATAATAGAAATAGCAAAGGGGAAATTGTTGACACTCCCTCTGGAATGAAACCCTAATTCCTAGATTTATCTCATTCCAGCTACTGTTTCACTGTACAACTATAGGAACAGTAAAAGAGGGCTTGGGAAGAGGGAAAATGTGTGCCAGGGATGAACTCAAATATAGATTTCCATATTTCTATTTCTGTTTTTTCAAATAGCATGCAGTTTTGTCTTTATTTTCTTTAACTAAGGATGCTTAATTATATGCCTTGTCTAAAATTCATTAACAATCAAGTCTCTTATTTTTTGTTTAAAAAAAAACCATTTTATAACATTCCCAATGAAGATTAATTTCTTAAAAACAAATAATTAAATTGAAAATGAAATCTACACAGAGATATTCTCTTCAAAGTCATAGTCAACAGCCCCTCACATTTTAGATCATTCATGTTGGCATGGCTATCACATAAAATTCTGAAATGTTCAAATAATCTAATATAAATGTCTATGAGGACTCTGAGAGTGACTATTTCTGTGACAACACTTTTGATGCCTCTGTTACTGCTTCCTAAGCCACAAGAAGAAAATACAGTTAAATTCAGGGTTTATTTCTTTGTTAAAATAGCTGTAAGACAGCCTTCACAAGATACACTGTTGGAAAGCTAGTACATGAAGAAATGAAACAATATTAATAGGACAGACTTACATTTTATACATATCAGTGTTCAGAGCCTTGGTCCACCACTAGCTAGCTATGTGACATTGAGCAAGTTATTTAATTTCTCCCTAAACTTTGCTTTCTTCATATGTCACGTTATTATGAGATAATATTATTTTCTGGTTCCATAAATGTCTGTTGCCATAATGATGATGATGATGTTGTTCATTTGAAAGTCCTCTTAAATCTGACTCATCTTAGAGAGTTTATGAGTTATGTTTCATAATCTTTATATTTTTATGTAAATATTACACAGATCTCTTCTGTGAGACTTAACATCAATGCAACAGTCACCTAATTCAAATCAAACAAATCACTAAAGGGCGTGATATTATAGCAGAAGTACAGAATTGTAGATCTGGAGATAAAAGCGTTAGATGTGAATTTGCCACATCCCAGATGTTCAAACCTCAGTTTCTACATTTGTCTTTCCTGCCTTACATGATTTGTTAAGATCAACTGAAATAATGTATGAAACATAAGTCTGTGAAATATGATTTGAATATGTTTTTTAAAATAGTGCATGGGTATTGAAATCTATTTCATGATATTGTGCAAGCAACTACACACTTTAAGGCCTGATTCTCAAATGTTAATATAGTTGAAACAAAGTGTAAAATTTATATATTGTATATTGCTGTTTTTCTTAAATTTTGCAAAGCTAACCAACTTTAAACAAAATTGTTTTTATAATTTTATCATTCAGTATTCTGATAAAATTGGATATCAGAAAAGAAATTATTGCTAGGTGTTAATCCCTTGTTAAATACAAATCATTGCACGAGTTGGCAAGTCCTGCTGAAATGAAATAATTCAGTATATACATTGTTATGTTTACTTTTCTACCAAAGTTTATCATTCACTTCTTAGTATAAGACATTTTCCAATTTATTGTATAATTGAATCAAGCATTCATCACTAATCGTAGAGAATGGTGAACACTCTTACCTAGGTTCATAAAGATCCTTGTGCTCCTAAAAAACTCCTCCATTAATATTTTTAAAAAGCAATTTTCTAACTTTCTGTTAAAGAAAAATACACAGATTTTATAAGTACATTTATACTACACTGTACATTGTCCTCAAAGAGAGGGTTTATTTAGGGTGAGAGATAGCATTCCCTTAACTGAAACCCACCTCTTTCTCAGGTTTATTCCATTCCCGTTAATGAAATGTGTGATGACTCTTGTGTCAGGGAATTAATGATACTCAATAAGTAAAGAATGGGAAACCTAGGTAGATGAATTATGCCTGTTCTTCAGTTCTTTTCAAAGAGGAAAATTGAAAGAATCCATAGGATCACACTTATTATGGTATTAAAACTATGGGAATTTCATCAGATAAAAGAAATGTTAAATGAAATCCTCTCTGTAAACACTCATGTCAAGAAAGGCAATTTTAGCTATGCAGTGGTGTAGCATTTTGTTTTTTCTGCCATAAAACCATCAGATCAATAAAAAATTATGTAGCAGATTATTATTACACTGTGCTCACCATAGCTCTAATCATAAATAATACAGCAGTTATCCTGGTTATATTAATTATAATTAGAATGCAGATAATGTAGACGGTCTTTTATTACTAGAGCCAAATCAATTTTCCAGTGTTATTCAATGCAAGGTCACACAAAGTTGTGGGAGCTTTTAGACTTCTTCTGAAATGGCCTGCCTGCCTGTGTGAGAGAGGGTTTGGCTCAGCTGTGTAAGACACATTGACTGGGAAGATCATTGAAATAAATACAGCCATGAACCCTTGCCTATGATGGCAGAATTTCATTTTATAAAGTAAGCATAGCCATAACCCAACCTCCTTTATGGTGGGAAGCCTCATAAATCTTTCAGAGGAGACCAAGTCTTCTGTTTAGTGGTAAAGAGGAAATCAAAATGGATTTGTTTGCATTGTTCATTTCTCCTCATTGCCTTTTTGTTCCATACCTTGGCATTCATATTTTTTAAAGGCATTCCATATGTAATCATCGTGTAATGATAGAGGGAAACCACAGAACAACAAACTAACAGAAAAACATTAGGTGTTCAGTGTAGGTAGATGGTGTATAGGCTGATTTTGCATACTGTCATATGAGGAATTTTTATGAAACTGGAGTTTGGTTGCTCAAGAATACATGAAATGGGAAGAATGCAAGAGAATGAGACAGAGGTTAAGTTCAAAAGAAATTGTTTTACAGATGTCTTCATCATGGTTAAGGGGAAATAAGAGATTTAGGCCCCAAAGTCTATGGAACCAGAAACTGTGGTTCGGAATTAACCCACTATCAAGGCACCAGAAAGGGGTAGCATAGTAATTCTGGAATCTCTGGTTGAGCAGATCTAATGGTGCTGGATTAGAAGCTTGTGTGTTACTGAGATTTCCCGCTTGACAAACTCCCTCAGATGGTGGAGCCAAGGTCTGACCAGGTCACAAACTCAAATGAGAGCAGGCGAGTAAAACATAGAGTGTACTGGACTGGGAGTAAAGTAATATAGCTGGTAGGGAATGTGTCAAAACGTTGGAAAATTCATGACTGGCATAAAGACATTGATGTTCACAAAATGTTTTGTCAGTGCTTTAATATATCTTTGGGAAGAGGGTGGCCCACAGACCATCAATGTTTGACCTCTGGCTACAAAGCCATGTTTGTTTTCTTGGTAGTTAGGAAATTTATGCGTTCGGGTCACTAGTCAAATTTCTTCTGAGATTTGACAAAATCACTGGTATTAACAGAGGTGATATTTGCAAAGGCAGGAAATGGGGAAGGTATTTCAAAGAGCAGAGTCAAGAAGCTATAACCAAAAAGGGAGCCAGGCTGAGAGCCAGAACTCCACTGGTGAGCAAAGAAAAGTAGGCATTGTGGATAAAGATCCAACTCCAGTTCTCCAGAGGGCCCCTTTTGAAGTCCTAAAGCACCAGCCTCAGTAAACTGGTTGCTTAAAGGCTGGAGTGTCAGGTTGACCAATGATCTCTGACTGTCTGCAAGGAAGGAAGGGCAGCTTCAGTCCTTAGGGTCTCAATTCCGGTGGATAAAGGTGAGGTATAAGTAAATAAATAGCCATGTTTCAGAGGTGGAGATTGGCAAAAGGAGGGAGGTCTAAATGTCAGGTCCTTAGAAATCACAGCACTCAAATAGTAATAAAAAACCCTTGGCTAATATTTATTAAGCTTATGAACTGCACACTGTCTCAGGCACTTGTGCTTTCTTTCTTTTTTTATTCATCACAATCTTCGAAGAACCAGGTACTATTACTACTTGGATTTTATAGATGTGAAAACTGGGGCTTTCTAAAGTCCCATAGCAAAAGGTGAGCCAGAATTCAGACATACGTTTTTCTGTGGCTTGAGATCCCAGCTCTTAGCCATTAAACACTACTGCTTCCAGGATAACAAAATTTATAGAGCTCTAAATTACAGGACAAAAGCAATTGCATCTTTTAAGACCTCTCACCTAGGTACCATGTTTGCTCAGAATCTGAGACCAGGTGAAGAGAAGGTCTCTGTTGCTTTTAAATGAGCAGCAACCTTATACGGTCTTCTGATTGAACAAGCATCCTAACCATTTTAACCATAGTTCTACTCAGTAACACATTACATATTTAAAGCCACCAAGCCTTAAGTAATGCTTTTAAACCACTTAGAGACTTTGGCAAATTGGTTTTTAAAATGGAAATTAACACCAGTCTTTCTCAAACTCTTCCAAAACTTTGAAGAGAAGCAAACACTCCTAAACTCATCTTATGAGGCCAGCATTATCCTAATACCAAAACCCAAAAAAAGACACAACTAGAAAAGAAAACTACAGGCCAATATCTCTGATGAATGTAGATGCAAAAATTCTTAATAAAGTACTAGCAAACAATTCAGCAGCTCATTAAAAGAATTATTCACCATGATCAAGCGGTATTCTTGAGATGCACAGATGGCTGAACATAGGCAAATCAGTCAATGTGATGATACATCACATGAATAGAATGAAAGAAAAGAATCATGTGATATCTCAATAATTGCGAAAAAAGCATTTGAAAGAATTCAAATTCCATTTATGATAAAAACTCTTAATAAATTAGATGTAGAAGGAATATATCTCAACATAGGAAAGGTCATATATGACAGGCCCACAGCTAACATCACAAGGGTGAAAGGTTGAAAGCTTTTCCTCTAAGATCAGGAACAAGACAAAGGTGCTCACTCTCACCACTCCTATTCAACATAGTACTAGAAGTCCTAGCTAGAGCAATTAGGCAAGAGAAAGAAAAGGTATCAGAATTGGAAAGGAAGGAGTATAATTGTCTGTATTTGCAGATGGCATGATTTTCTATATAGAAAAGCTTAAAGACTCAGCCATAAAAACTGTTAGAGCTAATCAATGAATTCAGTAAAGTTGCAGGATACAAAATTAACATACAAAAATCAATAGCATTTCTATACACTAACAACCAATTTTCTGAAAAAAAAATAAAGAAATCAATCCCATTTACAATAGCATCAAAACAATGATTTACTTTGGAGTCAATTTAAGTAGGTGAAAGATCTCTACTCTGAAAATTACAAGATGTTGATGAAAGAAATTGAAGAAGACATAAATAAATGGAAAAGTATCCCATGGTCATGGATTGGAATAATTAATATTGTTTGTTAAAATGTCAATACTACCAAAAGCCATCTATAGATTCAGTGCAATCCCTATAGAGAATCCAATGACAAATTTTACAGAAGTAGAAAAAACACTTTGAAAATTATATGGAAGCACAGAAGAGCCTAAGGAGCCAAAGAAATCCTGAGAAAGAAGAACAAAGCAGGAGGTTATATACTTCCTGATTTCAAGCTGTATGATAAGCTTATATTCATTAAAACAGTATGGTACTGGCATAAAAACAGACAGAGCAATGGCAAAGAATCAAGAGCCCAAAAGTAAACTCAAGCATATACGGTCAACTAATACTTGACAGGGGAGCCAAGCATACTCAATGGAGAAAAGACAGTCTTTTCAATAGACCATGCTGGGATAATTGGATATTCACATGGAAAAGACTGAAAATGGACCCATATTTACACCACTCATAAATATTAACTCAAAATGAATTGAAGACTTACCTGAGACCATAAAATTCCTATAAGAAAACATAGGAATAAAGCTTCTTGACATGGGACTTGGTGGTGATTTTTGGATATGACATCTAAAGCACAAGCAACAAAATCAAATATAAGCAAGCAGGACTACATCAAACTAAAACACTAAAAAGAAAACCAACAGAAAGGGAAAAAATATTTATAAACCATATATCTGATAAGGGGTTGATATCCAAAATATATAAAGAACTCATACAACTGAATAGCAAAATAATATATAACCCAATTAAAAGAGGGTAAAGGACCTGAATAGACATTTCTCCAAAGAAGATATGTAAAAGGCAAATACGTACATGAAGAGATGCTCAACATCACTAGTTATTAGGGAAATGCAAATTAAAACCACAATGAGATATCACCTCATGCCTGTTAAAACGACAATCATCAAAAAAACAAGAGATAGGGCTTCCCTGGTGGCGCAGTGGTTGAGAGTCCGCCTGCCAATGCAGGGGACATGGGTTTGTGCCCTGGTCCGGGAAGATCCCAAGTGCCGCGGAGTGGCTGGGCCTGTGAGCCATGGCCGCTGAGCCTGCGCGTCTGGAGCCTGTGCTCCGCAGCGGGAGAGGCCACAACAGTGAGAGACCCGCGTACCGCAAAAAAAAAAAACAAAAAACGAGATAACAAATGCTGGTGTGGATGTGGAGAAAAGGGAACCTCTGTGCACTGTTGATAAGATTGTAAATTGGTACAGCCACCATGGAAAACAGTATGGAGGATCCTCAAAAAATTAAAAATAAGACTACCATATGATCTAGCAATTTCACAGGAAATAAAAACATGAATTTGAAAAGATATCTGCACCCACATGTTAATAACAATTTAATTTGCAACAGTCAAGATGTGGAAACAACCTAAGTGTCCATCAATGTATTAATGGGTAAAGAAGTTGTGGTGTATATATATATATATATTTTTTTTTTTCAGCCATAAGAAATGAGGAAGTCCTACCATATGTGACAACATGGATGGACCTTGATGGCATTATGCTAAGTAAAATATATGTGGAATATTAAAAATAAAAGCAGAAACAGACTCATAGAAAAAGAGATCAGACTTCTGGCTACTAGAGGTGGAGGGTGGTGGGAGAGGGAATTGGAGGAAGGTGAACAAAAGGTACAGATATAAGATATGTAACTACTAGGGATGTAATGTACAACATGATGACTATAGCTAGCACTGCTGTATGATACATAGCAAAGCCGTTAAGAGAGTAAATTGTAAGAGTTCTTATCATAAGGAAATTTCCCTTTTTTCCTCTCTCTTCTTTTTATTGTGTCTATGTTGGAAGATAGACATTTGCTGAACCTATTGTGGTAATCATTTCATAGTATACATAAATCAAACCATCGTGCTGTACACCTTAAACTTATACAGTGATGCATGTCGGTGATTTCTCAATAATACTGGGAAAAGTGTAAGTTTAACATATTTGCCAAAGTACAAAAATTAATATTTTCAGTACATTTCTACTTATGTCAACATATCCTGTTTCCCGCTTTCTTTTATGTAAGTTGATGTATAATTTATATGCAATAAAGTATACCAATCTCCAATGTTAAAAAAAAAGTGAGGGAAGGACGTACCTGTATCATAGTTACAAATGAATTCAGTGCCAGAGTTCTTGTCTTCTAGAAAATCATTGTGTCTGGTTAATGAGAAAAAATATATACACAGACAACATATTTTTGAAATAGGAAATACACATGAAAAAATTAAATACAGTTGTAAAAATATATTGCTATAAATAAATGATGCCACATTAACACCAAAAAAAGAAAACTGAATTGTGGGGATAATAATCCAAGATGCAAAGGAAGGCTCTGTGCTTAGTTTTAAACCACCTCATTTGCAGTATTAAAATTTGTATCATTTTCAAAAATGTCAATAAAATTTTTCTTTCTTCTCCTAACACTTCAGTTTTGTTCAGTTACATGGGAAAGAAATTTGGGTTCTTAATGTTTCTGACCTAAAGCACACAATACCTAGTGTCGGACTGTTTTGACATAGCATTTCTTTCATCTCTTTTGTTAAAGAAACAAATAAATTGGAAAGATAGACTTTTGAGTATGTTTTGATATTTGAGAAGAAATACATTTAAATATATAAGAGCAATATTTGAAAATACAAAAATGGCTAAATGGACAAAGACCAATGAAAGGTGGAATCAAGAAAACACATTTCACAAATTAAAAATAAAGGAAAATTTGACGTTTCATTATCAAGAAATAAACGTTTTAGTTCTTGACTACTTTCTGAAAAATTTTTAGGAGTTAAAACAAAGACTGCCTGAGGTTGACTGACTTTTGTGAATAAAATTTGAAACTCGTGAAAGTGTCTAAAAGATACACAAAAATGTTAACAAATTTGAGTATGATTACTATAGATTTATTTCTAAAATCTAAAAACTTATTAAAGAGGTATAAAAGGAGCCATAAAGTATTATACTTTAAGTACAGAAAATATATTAAGTCAAGGTATTTTAGATATTTCACATTGAATCTCTATCATTTTTCTTCTCCCTACCAAAAGTAAAACACAGCTTAAATCAGATATGCTCCTGTAAGACTTGAAGTGCAATTCTTTTCTGATACAATATATTTAAAATTTTTCATTTGAAAATATATTTTCTCTGCTACTATGAAAATATGTCTTTCTTTATGATGAAAGCTAATTCTTACGTAGTACTTACTATAGACTAGTTGCTGTGCTGCAAGTGGCTTACAAGTGTTAATCCTCGCAACAACTGCAACAACTACATATGTGATAGATACCATTATCTTAGATGAGGAAACAAGGATACAGAGGTTATATAAATTGCCCAAGGTCACACAGCAAGTAACTGGCAGAATGTGACTTTGAACCCAGAGTTTGCTCTTCAACCCAGGGCTCTTCTACTGAATTTTCACAATAAGATATTACTAAAATCAAGCAATTCTACCCAATGAATAAGCATCTCTGGTTTGTTTCCCTTTCTCAAAACACTACGCATTCCATAATCTGTATCTTAGAAGTTTATTTTTTTTAAGTAGCTCTCTATCTCAGAGGTACCTTGAGTATGAGCAGATACATGAATCGCTATGGTAACTTCAGTGCTTTGAATAATAGGATCTGGGAATTATTTTGAGTGCAAAACATAAGGGGAAAAAATAAAGTCTAAATGTGACCTTGTCAACTGAATTAACTTCTAGGAGATTCCACTTTAAAATGATACGTCTAGCGTTATCATTTTACTGCTAAAAACTGGGAAGCTTTCCAAATGTTAACTTACAAAGTTATTGTACTTCCAAGTGAGAAATATGTCTTCTGAGGTATTTTCTTTTTCTTGAATACTGTAATAGATGGTTCTGTAAAATCCTATGCAAATAGCCAGGGTTGTAATTTGGAGCTACCCTAAGAAGTTATTATAAACTGGGCATTTCAGAGGACTTTTGTTAATTATTTACTGTGTAATTGGTGTGTCCCATACTGTGCACAGACTACTACCAACGGCTTTTTTCTTTCAGCTAAGTTCTATACACCTTTTTTCTCATTAGTGCATAGGAGATACTGAAGTTAGACACAGAATTAATTGTGCATTGAAAAGAAAAAGCAGTATTTCTCAGAACATGAGGCTTCTCTCTTGTTCATTTTGTTATCCTCCCTTTTGCCTTCCCGTGTTTTACTGCAGAGCCTGCCTGACATTGGGATCTATCTCATCAGCTCTAGTCACTTGTAATAGCATCTCTAGCAAAACCACTAAAAAGTAGTACCCTTTTTTTCTCCCTCACCAGTTGCCTATGTCAGTAATAGGGAATTAGCTTTAAAAATATAATCTGATTGAGTACATTATGTTGACCAGCCTTGTGCATTTACACCCTGCACTTACTTCATTGTCTCTGTTTTAGAAATGGCCTTTATGCCTTCTGGTCTCAACGGAGAGCAAAAAAGACCATCTGGACACCACATATGAGGAAATCAGACATCTCTAGGTTAAATCATGCCCATTAGGACAATTTCTTGTCAGATAAGCTTCTGTGTACTTAGTCTGATAACTAACAAAATTACAATATGGTAATTTTAACTGGAAATTGTCCATTTTTAATCCTCAGGTTTTCTCTTTTATCTTCATCGGTAACCACCCTGTGAGTTCTCCTCCAAAGCCCTGGTGCTCAAAGCACCCCCAGCTGTGACGGTCAAGCTGTGGCAGCTGGGAAGTGTCTGGACAACAGAGTGTTGTGCCATTGACTCAAGCATTATAGTACACTGGGGTGGAAGCACGTAACTGTGTAATGGAATAATTTGATTTCTCTCTGCTTTCTAGACACATCACAAAATAAGTCATGGCAGTGAAATGACGTGTAGAGTAATTGGTGAGTTTTGAGCCATATAGTTGCCACGTGCTAGCCTATGTGACCTTAAGCAAATCACAAACTTTTTTTTTTTTTTTTTTTTTTTTTTTTTTTTTTTTTTTTTTTTTTTTTTACTTCTAGTGTTCTTATCTGTAAAATGGGATGCCTTTCCTCGTTTGATTATCAAATAGGAACAGGCACACCAGAGAAGGCTGCTTAATGGTCTCTTCTCAATGTGATGGCTGCAAATGCCTTATGTTTTACTCACGGTGAATTTTAATTATATCCGTCAATAAAAAATCAGAAGATGTTACATTTGAACATCAGTATTCTAGATTTTCTCTAGAAACACGGTAATTTAACAACACTGGTCCCCTATTCCCACATGGCAACAAAAACCCGTGAAGTAGCCCCTTCCACTTTAGATAATGGTCTTCACTTTAGTCCCCATCTGGCCTGCTTTGCACATTTCTGTCTCCTGTCTAGCCCCTGGAAGCATTTGAGTTTGTTACCTGCGATATTTATAAAAGCACGTTTAGATTTAGATGCAAGGTTCTTGACAAACACACTCAATGTAGAACCTGAAGACTAGCTGCCAAATACTGGTTCTTAAACTTGGGTGAATCATGGAAATTTACTGGGTGAAAGTGCATTAAAATTTGCACAACAATAGCTATGTAATGGAATTATAAGAATTTTTAACTTTTAAAACATTTTTCTTTTTCTTTTGACTGGAGTATAGTTGCTTCACAGTGTTGCGTTAGTTTCTGCTGCACAGCAAAGGGAATCAGCCACACGTATGGACACCTAGTGGGGAGCAGGGGGTGGGATGGTTTGGGAGATTGGGATTGACATATATGTACTACTGTGTACAGAATAGATAACTAAGGAATTATAAGAATTTAATGAAACGATATGTATAAAATATTTTGCAACAGCCAAACACTAAATGTATACTTGGTACTTCGCACATTTCTTTTTAAAGAAAAGTAAGTTGGCTCTTGCTTCAAGAAATGTTACTCATTAGACCTTAGGTTGACCAGCATCTCAATCTGATGATCTTATGAGATACATTACATTTGTTTTATTCCCCAAATTTTGTTATGGGGAGTTCTCTTAAACTGCATTTTTCCTCAGTTATTTGAGTCAAGGAACGATGACAATGATTCATAAGAATATTATAAAATGAAAGGTATTTCCCAAATCTATTTGTGTTAGCTTGAAAAAGAATTGAGCATCAGCCATTGGAAGCTTCAACACTACACTGTTTATGATTGACCTTTCTTCAAGTCTTCCATTTTCTTTTCTGGGATAGCTGGGTTACAAATGAATTTTAAATGAGGAAACCATGTTGTAATGGATTGAAAATGCCTACCATAGGGCTTTGCTCATTTTAGGAGTTCAAAGAATGTTAAAACTCAATGAAACAGGACAAGAGCAGAAACAGAAATCAGAAAATCCTGTCTTGCTATTTGAATTGAGTTGCCCTCCTGTTCCCTTGCTTTAAGCAAACAGGAATAAATTGTGATTTATGGCGATGCCTTGAAATTAATAGCGTGCTCCTCCAAAGAGCAGGGAATATATTATACCTCTTCCTAATTATGGATGTCATTACCTACTTTCTAATTCATTTGTTTAATATCCTCCATGAGGTGGGCAGGATTGGGTATATAGTATTACCTTATTTTATATGTGATGAAAGGAAAACAGAGAGAGATTAA
The DNA here is from genome assembly GCF_003031525.2 of Neophocaena asiaeorientalis asiaeorientalis. NCBI lineage: Eukaryota > Metazoa > Chordata > Mammalia > Artiodactyla > Phocoenidae > Neophocaena > Neophocaena asiaeorientalis. The sequence continues at coordinate 2,577,957 of NW_020174375.1, read as the reverse complement.
GTGCCTTTTCCAGGTCAGTCAGCTTTTCTAATTCATTTGTTTAATATCCTCCATGAGGTGGGCAGGATTGGGTATATAGTATTACCTTATTTTATATGTGATGAAAGGAAAACAGAGAGATAAGTGCCTTTTCCAGGTCAGTCAGTGATACAGTGGGAGAACTAAGGCTATCAGTGAGATTGCCTGGATCTTCAATCCTGTTGACAAGAAAAAAAAAAAAAACTCTGAAGTCCTTGATACACTTTCAGCATTTAGAATATGTTTATGAATCTATAAAACCCTTCATGAAACCAGATAGCGACTATAATTTTACAAGACAAAAGCAAAATTATGCATTTATTTATTCAACAAAAATTTATTGAATACATCAAAAAAGATTGAGGCCAGCAACAAACTATAAAATATTTACCACAAATGTAACAAAGCACTGAGGTCCATATTTATTTATTACTCAGAGAACTTACATGAATGGATAAGAAAACCACCAAAACCTGAATGGAAAACTGTATAAGACATATGAAAGTATAATTTACACACACACAAAATTCAAATGACTAGTGGAGTATATCCAGCACATTCTTTATAGTAACCAAAACTCATGAGTGTTCAGTGGTTCCTCATTGTTTTAAAAATAGGGTCAAATATCTTGGCATGCCATGTAAATTCCTTTAATTATGACCCCTGTGTAACTCTCTAGCCATGCCTTTCACTACCCCATCTCCCCATGGCTCTACCCTATCCTCCTGCTTCTTAGTTCTCAGAATCCATCGTGCTGTGCTGTCTCTTACCTTCCTACAATCTGACTCCCCTGTACCTCTTTCTCTTCCAGAATCCACAGAATGTAAATCAGTTACAAAACATGCTGTTTAGTTCAGATGACATTTTTCTTTTTTTTGTAGCAAGAGTTTCTGGAGAAAGGAAGCAGTTCATTGATTTATATTCTGCCACAACCTCCCTATTTCATTGGAAAACAATAACAGTTTGTCCATAGGTTATACCATGGGTAGCACTGTGATCAAGTGTTTAACTTCATGTGTATGTGTTAAGGAGAGTTCTGTCCCACAATTTACTCAGGCTTACAATGGTAATAACAATGCCCACCTGAGTGTTGAATTTCCCATATCTGAAAAGGGGAAGAGTAATAACTACTTTGTGGCGTTTAGCAAGAATCTTTCAGTAGGTGTCCAGTGGCATACCAGGCATTGGATAACTATTAGATACTTCACTGGGCCCTTCCTCCCCCCACTAAATGACTAGTGTCAGAAATAAACTTGTAATTATAGATCTTACTGCCAGAAGGAACTTAGAGGAGATCACAGTCTCTTAGTTTACGCTGCGATCTCTCTGCTCTGAGCTTCATGTCTTCTTCTTCAACATTCACCATGTTTGTAATAGTGGTCTGATGTCTGTCTTCCCCAGTTGAGCTCCATGAGGGTTGCCTTCCCAGTCACTCGTCCATCCCCACTGCTTGACACAGTGCCTGACACAAAGTAGTCAATAAATAAATGGCTAAATGATTAAATAAATGACTACATGAATGAGTAAGTCACCCATGAGAAAACCAAGGACAAGAAAATAACACAAATAACATAAAAGAACGACTAAAATTAGGAGGGAGACAATGAAACCTACATATTCTCCTTTTAAGTCATTTATGAGCAATGTGGTTAATATCAACATCCTATTGTCATTTCATAATAATAACCATGGAGAAATGCAAAGCCAGGAAGAGAACCAGTGAGTGGAAGCCACAAGTAACTAGCTGGTTAGGTGTCAGTTTGCTCTTTGAGAAAGGTGTTCAGGACTGGTCTCATCATTGAGGTGTCATCGGAACGGAAATCGGAAAACAGGGAGGAGGTGACCCATGATGGACATCTGGAGAAGCTGTTCTAGGCAGAGGGGGAAAAAATGTACTTGATAGAGCAAAGCAGTCAGTATTGCTAGAGTGTTTGAACTATGGTAGTCAAGAGAATACTGACAGTAAGGTCACAGAGATTAGCACTGTGGTGGAGGAGATCATCTAGGTCCTTGTAGGCAGTTATAAACATGGAAAATTATCGGAGAGTTTGGAACAAGGTCTGACATAATCAGATTTCTACATTTTCATAGGATTGTTCTGCCTGCTATATAGAGAATAGAAGGGACTGGGCAGAAGAGGGGAAATCACTTAGAAAACTACTGCAGCAATCTAGTGGAGAAACGACAAGCACTTAATCACGTGCTACACCTCCCGGCAAGGGAAGCTGAGAAATGTAATCTAGCTGTATGCTCAGGGGATAGAAGAAGCTGGATTGGAGAGCACCTAACCAGTCTCTGTCATGGGGTTCGTTAAATCCCACTCCAGATAAGTAGTTTATTGGTCGAGTGTCCTCATGTGTGTGACTTAAGAGTAAGTTCAATTCAATCTGAGTACCTGTGTTGTAATGGAACCATGAAAGCTCTGTCTCCCAACCCCCTTTGCATGCGACTGTATATAGAGGAGCAGTGGTTCTCTGAGGCACATGCAAACCGCAGATCAGATCTCAAATGGGAATTTGGTTTGCACTTCTAAAGTGATCACTATTGTTCCAACAGCCTTGTGGAATCAAGAAAAAGTTTTCATTAGGGACAAGGAGAGGACAAAGTAGAGAATCTACAAGATGGGTGACTAGAAGGCTCTTGCTGTGGCCTTACCTATCCACAGTGCACATTCTGGTCTGTGTGTGTGTGTGTGTGTGTGTGTGCCCACACACGTACACAGTCAGCCATTCCCTGGCCACACACATACACACACCCTGACAATCTTCCTTCCTTTTTCACAGAAAACACTCTATTTCTGGCGTCCTTGGCATGTCCTCATGACATCGTGTCTAACCAGAATCACCCAGTCTCCCTCTTTTCTTTTCACTGGTTTCTTCTTCATTTATTAAGAATCAACACTGCAGTAATCTCCAAGAAGCCTACCCTGTCTTTACCAAGCTGAATTAGGAGTCCTTTCTCTTACCTAAAATAATTTGCATATATCTCTGTTAATACACTTATCAAATTCTAGCCAATTAATGCAGTTAACGCTAGACTCTTAGATCTTTGTAACCAAGAACTGCGTGTTCATCAGTGTATCCCCGGTATTTAAGTGTCCAGTACATAGCAGGTGCCCATGGATTGTGTTGAATGAAATGAGTGAATGAATGAATCAATGGATTATTCTGACTTGATTAGGATAAAGAACAGCAAACACACGGAAGACGTCATCATAGAGCAGAGGAATGTTCACAGTACATCACGTAAACAGGACAGGTAGAGAAATCATTATGAGCTCATTCCTTTTCTTTACAAGTTCCCTGGATAACGATGTGTCAGGCCACATTTACTGATCAGATTTCAGAACAGCTAAATGATACTAAATATAGAAATCACTTTAGTTAGTTAATACTTATTTGATTACATATACCCCTACCTTGTTACACAAAGGTCTTGAGATAGTGTTGTGGAATGTATGCTTCAGAGATTTAGCTTTGCTGTAAAAGGTTAGCCAAGTTAAGTTTTTTAAAAGTAGAATGAGGCTTCCCTGGTGGCGCAGTGGTTGAGAGTCCGCCTGCCAATGCAGGGGACGCGGGTTCGTGCCCCGGTCCGGGAGGATCCCACGTGCCGCGGAGCGGCTCGGCCCGTGAGCCGTGGCCGCGGAGCCTGCGCGTCCGGAGCCTGTGCTCCGCAGCGCGAGAGGCCACAACAGTGAGAGGCCCGCGTACCGCAAAAAAAAAAAAAAAAGTAGAATGAGACCTGAAGTGGTATAAAACATTACATTTTATCTTGAGAGATCGGCTTTTATCGGGTGGGATATTTTTGCAGATATCAGCACAAACACTCTTGCAAAGTCAAGACATTGGGGATGGGGAGAAGGTGGCAGGAAGCCAAAAGAAAGCGCTGCAATTTGGTTGAAATTAATAGGCAGCTGTTAGGTCATCTCTAAGCTAGCACTTCATTATGCTGAAAATTCAGGATGCGTTGAAACCAGAGCTAATTCCAAATAAAATGTGGTTTGTTGAATTGTCAATATGGTTAAAATAATATACTAAACAGCTAAATCCGGAGTATGATTTTTACAGCTGCAGGAATGGGGAAGGTTACTATGGTGGCTACTGACTCTTCTCAACTAACAGTTTTCTCGTCTGCAAGTCAGGTTAATAGAATTTTCTTGCTAGGAGAGTATAAAAAGTCTGGCACTTAGCAAGTCCAAACACACCACAGCAAAACCTTTATGTTCTATCTGATGCTCTCCAGCCCTCCCAAAACAAGACTTTACCTGCTGAGGTCAGCAAACAAGTTTGTGGTTCTTTATTGCTGAAGTTACTCAGGAATTCTTTATTTACTAGTAACTTTATTATTTGCACTGTTCGATTATGAAGTATATGTAAACATGCATTAGATGTGAAAAATAAACTACCATTTGAACCTCTTTTATGAATAGTTTATATTCTATGTTTTTTAAAAAATAAAAGTAATATGAATTTGTTTGAGTAAAAAGTATTATTAACTAAAAGCACTGCTCAATAGAGCTTTATGCAACAATGGAAGTGTTCTATTCTGTGCTGTCCAATATGGTAGCCACTAACCCCATGTGGCAGTTGATCGCTTGACATGTAGCTAATGAGATTAAGAAACTGAATTTTCAGGGCTTCCCTGGTGGCGCAGTGGTTGGGAGTCCGCCTGCCGATGCAGGGGACACCGGTTCGTGCCCTGGTCTGGGAAGATCCCACATGCCGTGGAGCGGCTGGGCCCGTGGGCCATGGCCACTGAGCCTCCGCGTCCGGAGCTTGTGCTCCGCAGCGGAAGAGGCCACAACAGTGAGAGGCCCGCATACACCAAAAAAAAAAAAAAAAAGAAAAAGAAACTGAATTTTTAATTTTAATTAATTTAAATTGAATTAGCCATATGTGATTAGTAGCTACCATATTAGCACAGACTTCTATCAAGTTAGTTTATTAAACAAATAAGTAAAACAGAAAACGTTTCAGATGATAATAAGTACCGTGTAGAAAAATAAAGCCAGGAAGGAGACCACACTGTCCTCATGAAACTTATTTAATCTTTTAATGTCCTGATTTATTGAGCATCTATAGGTTCTTACCTATTGTCCATTTTCAATCATAAAATATTTTCTACTCAAAAAGTAATTTCCTTTTTTTGTCACAAGTGATATTTTTATGACAAACTTATAAAGAACAGTTTGTATTTTTTTCCAACAATTCCTTGGTATCTATGTTTATTTTAGTTTAGTTTAGTCAGTCTTGTGGCAACTTTTCTATCACGTCTTGAAACCTAGAGGGAGGCAGATTGAAAAATTTGTATTCCAGTTTTGGAAAGTTGGTTTATACAGTCTGACTCAAGTAAGATATGTTTTTTTAAAAAATACCTTTATTGTCACAAGATTGCAAGCAGTCATATATATCCGGAACTGCATCTATTATAAAAGTAAAGAAATGTTTAATTGGGGGACTTTAAGATCCACTATTGCATCAAAACAAACCAAAGCAAATTCAGACTCAGTGAACTTATCGTACTTGAAATAATACAGAATAATTCTAATATTTTCAAAGAAGTATACTCTCTAGGCAGCTTCATGTGACTATGTATTTTTTCAAGTATTAATGTCAAAAAAAAAAAAGAGAACAGTTTTGATTGGGAGCTACACTGAAACTCAGACTGGGCCAACTGGGAAACTGGACTATCATAGTGATGGTAATATTATGTGCCCTAAACTTTACTGGGTTTCTGTAGCTCTGTACAAAGGCGCTCAAAGCGCTTCACGTGTTTTATATCATTTGTCCTCGCAGGATTCCTGTAATGTAGGAAGGGGGCAACCGTAATTAAAGATTAGATGTGTCAGTTTTCCATTGTTGTGGAAGCACATTAAACTGGAACCTATTCAGCCTGCCAACCAAGATAATTAAGCAGTCATTTCACTTATCAATGTACCAATTACTTGATTTTTCCGTAACTTCCTCTCCATTTTCTCTCAGACAAATACTGCTTCTTCCATAATTTTAATGTTCAACTCTAGTGACAATACTTCTTGGGAACAGTGTTTTGGGACACTTCCTTTTGTGAAATTTCCTTAATGACTCTTCTGTAGCCACCAGATCAAGTTCATGTGCAGGGCCTTAGGGTGTGAAAAAATAGGTCCTCCTTTATTCCAAGTCAACAACATATGTTTGAGGCATGTTAGGTAATGTAACTAATTCCAAACATTTCTTGGTTTATACTACTTTTTCTTTTCTTTGGCTTAGGTCTTACGATACCCAACCATACTGTATATATAGTACAACCACTCTTCAGACAAGTAACTACTCCCTCTCTCCCTATTGTTTCATAACATTTTAACATTCATATTTAGCATATAATGCTGATGTGAAAATTTTTAAAAAATCATATAGGTAGTGAATATAGAAAGATTTAGCTTTTAAATTTTTTCTACAAAAATATTCATCACACCATTTTTTCATTTTCACTACTTCATTTCATATCAATAATTCATAATCAATAGCAGTAACTAGGAGAAAATACTTCCTTCAATTGTGTGACAGAAACTGCTGTTTCCTAAAATGGAGGATCCCCTCTTCTTCCTATGCACACAGCTGGACCAAATTTCCCAGTCTCCCTCTTAAATGCAGCCAAGAGACTGTTTTTACCAATGGAATGTACATGCGGGCAGTGGTTACTAACTCCAGGCTATATGCTCCTTCATGTTATTTTTTTCTCTGACTGGCTAAAATGGAGATCAGCTCAAGATGTCTTTGGAAGCCATGTGATGAAGACGTCAGTTTCCGTCAGCCGAGGTCCATGAATGGCTTTATGGAGGAAGGTCACACTGGCACCTATTCCCCTCCCCAGTGCAGTACAGTGAACAAGAAGTCTATTGTGTTTGAGCCATTATACATTTTGGGGTCTATTTGTTACAGCAGTTAGCCTGTGATAACTATTACATCACTTGTTTTACTACAAAAATATAAATATGCAGGAGGAGCTTGACGAGTATGGTAGATATAAAACTACTGCAAATATTTACTGAAATAAATCCTATTGGCCACAAACTACCAGAAGAGAATAAAAAAGCTAAGAAGTCAATGGATTACTTATTGGGTTGAAATCACCTCAAAACTTGTGGGCAAGATGTAAATTTTATAAATAAGACACAGACCTATATATATAGATATATATATATCCCTAGCTCTAGTTTTTCCGCAGTTTGTGTCCAGTTGATATCAAACCTTACCCAAATATCTTAGTTAACATTTAGATTTTTGTAGACACCTATTTGGACCATGTAAGTGAAAATGAAAGGTGAAATATGAAAAATGGATATTAAACTCTGAAGCAGTGAAATGAGCATCAGAATAAAATTGGACCCTGAACTGGAGTTCCTGAACAGGAAGGAAAGTAGAACATGCTTATAAGTACCACGTTAAAGTAGAAATATGTGGAAATTTTAGCTGCATAAAGAATGTGACGTGAGGATCAATCAAGAATTAGAAACATAAGAAGGACACATTATGGAAATGGAGAAGAGAAAGGAATAAAAGAAGAATACATAGTATATTGAATATAACTTTTTAAGCTGTAAAGGCTAAGAAGGCAAAAAAGAAAATAAAGCTGAGTGAATTAATGTTGGCTAAAAGGAGTAAGTGGAATCAAAAGGGGCTCTAACTGTTATATCAGGTGAAAAAGAAACATTAGAAAGAAAGTGGGTCTATAAATAACCTGAAAAGTGGATGAAATCAATAATGTTTAAAAGTTTGAACTACTCAACTTTAAAATGTTTTAACTAAAATAATGAAAGTTATAGAAAATTATTAAGTTATGAAGAGCCCATAAATATGGCTAACGATAAAATTCAACAAAAGAATATCGGACTGACTAAGTAGAGGTTGATCAGGAGTTCTGATGATATGTACCTTGAGGGTCAAAGAGATTTTACTAATTAATTTACCAGCCCCTTATGACTTGTTTTTTTTTTTAAATCATAGATTATGAAGGAACTAGCAAAAAGTAAAAGGTGAAAATAAACACTATGCAATCTTAAAAATGTAGAGTAGTTATATCAATCAGGAAAATTATGACAGCTGGTTTTAATCAAGTGAAAAATATAAATTAAGCAAATTGTTTTGGAAGAGATGTAATATTTAGTGAGAAAACAATATAGAATTTGAGCCTGACATTTACATTTTCTTAACTGTTTATTTGAGCTCTCTGCAATTCACAGTTTCTTTTGTTAAAAATAAATTTAGGTAGTATAGAAAATCATTTGGAGTTCATCAGAACAAAGATGTTAGGTATTCTCTTACATATTTTTTTTTTCAAGATTTTTTTTTTTAATTTTATTTATTTATTTATTTTATTTTTTGGCTGTGTTGGGTCTTCGTTTCTGTGCGAGGGCTTTCTCTAGTTGTGGCGACTGGGGGCCACTCTTCATCGCGGTGTGCGGGCCTCTCACTGTCGCGGCCTCTCTTGTTGCGGAGCACAGGCTCCAGACGCGCAGGCTCAGTAGTTGTGGCTCACGGGCCTAGTTGCTACGCGGCATGTGGGATCCTTCTCAGACCAGGGCTCGAACCCGTGTCCCCTGCATTGACAGGCGGATTCTCAACCACTGCGCCACCAGGGAAGCCCTCAAGATATTTTTTGAATTGACATTATTTTCTAAGTTCAGGCAATAAACCTAAATCTACATGAATATATGACACTATTCCAATTGTCTATCATGTACATAGCAAATATAAATTACTCATAAGAAATATTTTATTAAGCTAAAAACCTTAAAATGGGAAGATTATAAAAAGAAGCATATGCATAACCAGTTATTGATCAGTGTTGAAACGGGTTGCCTACGTGGTGTCTCTGCCCTAACTTCTGTACCCACCCCACACTGACCTTTGTCCAGTCTTTGTAAGGGTCGGGCTTCGTTCTGCCCAGGTGCACATGCTGTTCACCCCTATGTACTTCCATCCCTCTCACCATCCACCTTCACTGTCTCCTTGACCTAAGCATTTCCTGCTCTTCTACACGTCTCAGGCAAAGCATACCTCCCTCGTGGAAGCCCTCCTGATGACTTCAACCAGATAAATCCACTCTGTACCTCCTAGCATGTATTATAGCCAAACACACATCATACTTTTTTTTTTTAAGTGAGACATTGATGTCGATATCATTGTTGCAGTTGAAAGGGGCCTGAAATTTTAATACATTTTTATCTCAAATGTTAGAATAGTTTTCCGTCTTTCAAGGTTTCTTTATAGACATTTCTACAGTACGCTTACCAGTTAAAAGGTCTTCATCAGTTATAATAAACACTGAATTCACATAAGCATTGTGGCTGATGCCCAAACTATATACAATTCAGTTTTTTCTTCATTGATGGAAATAACTGGGTTATTAAGATTTTCTGGTGACAAAGCAGTTCTTCGGCAAACAGTTAACCACAGCCCTGTTATTATTGCTGGCTAACCAAGTTGAAAGCTATCGAATCAGAGTCATGATTAAGTCGTTACTGGTGGTGATGATGATGATGAAGAGTGAAGATGTTGACTGTGATGAATACCCTCATGGATTCTTCAGCAGAGCATCTTTTAAAATAGTGACTAGACGAAAACTGAATGTACTGTTCTGGTTGGGTTTTTTTTTTTAATTTCAACATTTTGAGACATTCGTGTAGCCGAGTAAATTACAACACTGAGAGACATATTTTCATCTTTAACCTGGAAACTTGCGTGCAGAGTGAGATGGAGCCGCAGGCTGCCAATGATCTGGAGGATGCAGGTGGACAGGAGGAAAAAGTGAAACAGATGATTCGTCCCATCAGCTTCTTGATCTTCCTTAGATTTACCCTCCCCATGCCAGCCATCTTTAGGTCACCTTGAGATTAGCAGGCAAGAGCACTTCTATGCTTTTAGCCATCTTCATATCCTGCACACCACAGAATATCCAAAGGAACTTGGATAGCCTGAAACTAACCAAGAATAGCAACGAATAGCACATGACATAGACTTCAGCTGGGAGATTAGAGGGGGGTGCTAGTCATCACTTTGACATTGCCCAGCTAGCTCACCCTGAGTAAGATAGTTCTCTCTCTAGGTTTAAGCTTCTTCATCTATAAAACATAATAAGGGTAATAGTACAGATAACTCACAGTTCGCCAAATTGATATACCTTATTTAATCCTCAAAATAAGCCAGTGCTATCATTATCCCACTGAACAGTTAAGGAAACAGAGGTTAAGCATGGTCACCGGGGTCCAAACCTTCAGATTCTGGAAGCTACACTAGGCCATACTTGGGACCAGTCTACTGAGAAGGATACAGGACAAGAACCGTGAGTTTCAGTGCTAGAGGTTCCTGCTCAGTGGGAGTCCTTGCGGGAGTCCATATCACAGCGCAGCCACCAGTCCAATCTAGCCACCCAGGAGATGTCATCTCCCCATGTGGCAACTCAGATGCAAGGAGATGAGACTCACCTTGGTCACGTGTGGGAATAGCCTTGAATCCAAAGCTTCGTGACCCACAGAAACCAGAATCTCTTGTGTAATAATTCATACACAGAGCTTCCCGGGACATGTCAGTTACAAGAGCCCCCAAACTCTGGGAAGATTTGGACATTTGGGAAATCATTATTTATAGTCCTTCCAGCTCAGTTGTAGTTTACCAATCAGGAGTCATTTTTACAATAAGCAATATTAACTAGTAACATAGTTAACATTTCAGCTTTTATCAGTTTACCAGGGAACATATCTAGAAAGTTAAACTCAAGTTAATGTTGCTTGCAAAAAGGAAGAGTTTTAATAATCTTTTGCCTGCAAGTCACCCTTCCAAAGAAACAGAGCTGACAGCAGAGGTGCTGGTGCTTGACCCCAGTTTAACTCTAGTCTCACCTTGCTCACCACCCAACAGTTACACTAGCCTTCCTTTTGTTCCTCAGACATTTGAAGCTGACTCCTACTTCCTTGGTTTCTTTGTACTCTCCTATGAATGCTTTCTCCTGCTGTTCACAGAGTTGCTTCCAACTCTTCATTCGGGATTGGCTCAAATGCCCCCTCCCCTTTGAACACTCTTTTTTTCTGGACCATCCTTTCCTTCCTCACTATTACCTTATAATTTTCTGTTGCATCACGGTGTTTTGTTTCCTTTCTAACACTTCACTCTCTGAAAATATCATGTTTATTTTCCACTTGTTTACTGTCTGCTTCTCCTCACAAAAATGTAAACCCATGAGCCTAGTCATCTGAGTTACTTGTTCACTGTTGTTTCTCTAGTACCTAGAAGACTAGTTCTGGGCACATGATGGGCATAGAGTGATTGACTGAAAAACAATGCTCTCCTACCCAGTTTATCACATACAACTCTTATGAAATTCAGAGAGGCAATCCAAACATGGTGTTTATTTGCAAAAAGTATAAAAATACAAATTGCAATTCTGCCCAAGCAAGAAACTAAACTGCTTTTAGGCAAAACATCTAGGCAAAAGCTTAATCTTCATTCATTTAAAAATATTTTTATTACACATTGGTTATGTACAAGTGATTCTGTTTTAGGGTCTATAGTGGATTCCAAAGAAATAAAATCATGAATCTATTATACACTTATCAAATTGCATTTCATTTAATTTTTCACAGTTTCTCTGTACCTGGCTTATAAACAGTTCAATTAATTTTTATATTGCTAGTGTGGTCTCAAAAATCAGATGCATGTATCTCAGTGAAGAGAAATTATTACTATTTCTATTCATTTTTATCTCTATTTTTAAAATATTTCTATATTTGTTTTATAGTATAATGACTATAATGTTCATGTCATAGAATATGCATATAATTATAAATAAATGCATGTTGGGGTGCATGCTCAAAATTTTACTTATGAGCTAATTCAGTTGCAATGAAAAAGAAGTTTAAAGACCATTGGAATGGAAGGTTCAGACACATAACAGGCCCTCAATTTGTTTATTATTATTTTACAAGTGAATTATATGACCAGATTCCTGCAGATGGGATGTGCACATGTAATTCAGTTCATTATATGTTAAATGCTTTATGAAGGAAGCAGAACATTCTCCATTGGAATATGGAGAAAGAAAAGATAACTTCTGCCTGTGGAAAGCCAAAGCATTAGAATTGGCATTTGCCTTTGAAAAATGGGTATGATTTACTAAAGTCCAGATAGAGACGATGCTCATTCTGGGATCTGTTGGAAGCAAGCACAGAAAAACAGGACCAAGCTTCCTGTGTTCAAGAAATGGTACATCGGGCTTCCCTGGTGGCGCAGTGGTTGAGAGTCAGCCTGCCGATGCAGGGGACACGGGTTCGTGCCCCGGTCCGGGAAGATCCCACATGCCGCGGAGCGGCTGGGCCCGTGAGCCATGGCCGCTGAGCCTGCGCGTCTGGAGCCTGTGCTCCGCAACGGGAGAGGCCACAACAGTGAGAGGCCCGCGTACCGAAAAAAAAAAAAAACAAAAAAAAAGACATGGTACATTGTCCAGTATAGAGGAGGGAGTTTATGAATAAGGAGAGTAAAGAAGGGCAATAAGAAGAGTTCTAGGAAGAATGTGATAGGCTTTGAATACAAGGCTAAAGGTTTTGTTAGTTTAATAACAATAAACAGTAGCAAAGCTAGAGACGCTTTGCACAGAGTAATGATATTTTCAAAATGATGTTTGAGAAAAAAAGTGTTAGCAGTGTGCAGGGCTGGCTGAAAAATAGAAAGTCTAGAGACAGAGATGCCAGTTAGGCAACTACTGCAGATGGCCCCAGCATGACATGAGAAGGACCTGAGCTGTAGAGGATGTCGTGCCCTTCTCTTGTGTTGGAATAAAAATACAAAAGTGGGGATATTAGAGAGAGAAGATTTATTTTAGGGGCTCTATTTTTCCATCATAAAAGTGTTATATAAACATCCAGTTTGAAGCAGAAGAAATGGGTAGTGGAAAGAATACTGATCTAGCTCTCCACTGAGAGAACCAGCGCTTCTTGGATGAGCAATTAAGTCAATGGAGAAACAGCAAAGCCCCGTGGATAATGGCTTTGCTCTCACACAAAATGACCTTGTGTATAAGGTCAAACATTACGTGCATTGAGTCAAGTTATTGGCCAGCTCTTGGCAACTTTGTATACTCAGTGTGTACTAAAGGGTATTTATGACTAAATGCTTGTAATAAGATGCATTTTTCTGCAAGTGATACTGTAGAGTTTTTATTTTCTATGCCCCCATTCAAGAGTATTAGGACCTCTGGCAAATGGCCCCTTTCTAAATTATATTTAAGAGAGGACAGAGGAAGAGGAATTTGTTCATGACACTCTTGGTCTGAGGGCTCAACCAACCATTTTTTTATCTCTCTGCTCCACTAGACCATATGTCCAACATTTAGTAAAGTCTACTTAAGAAAGTATAATCCAAAACACTGAGGCCCAGAAGTAACCCATATACATATAACAAAAATGGTAAAAATCAAGAATAAACTGTATATGATAGTCATAATCTAATTTTGTTTTCTACTTTTATTTTTATCTGAATTCAAATTGTTGGCATTGTGTTCTCTAAACAGATATCTATAGCATTTACTTGTTACCACTAAATCTAACCACAGTTTACTTTTTAAATATCTATAGGTTAATTATTCAAATTTTTGAAAGTTTCAATATTCTCTTTTAGTGAATCAGAGTTTTCTGTTTTCTTGGGGTTTAAGAAACACATGAGGAAGAGAATAACAAGCATGATACTTTGTCTCCACTTAGGAAATGTGGCTAAATGTTCTTGAATCATTCCACCATTAAAAATATTGGACAACTTATTTTACTTCCTAGAGACTCACATCTCCCATCTGTAATGTGAAAATTATAATAGTAACTCTCTTATAAGTGTTATGTGAAAATTAAATGAACTATTTCGTGTGAAGTTCTTATCACAGGGCTTGATAGTTGATGAGTATTCAATCCGTGTTGAGTAGTACCCATATTTCTGAGCATATGATTAAAATTACTCAGTGCCGTTAGGTCTCCCTTTCATTATAGTTAAATGAATTAAATAAATTAATTTTACTAAGTGATATGATTTAATTTCCATTGGAGAAGTTGGACTTAATTCCAATAGATTAATACAAAATTATAATTTTATAAAATCATATTTTTAAAAATATTTCCCTATTTCCTTAAGAACAAATTCCAAAGATCTATATTTAGCAGTGGTCCTCTGTCATATTAATAATAATGACAAACTAGCTTGTACTGGAGATTGACTTTGAATCAGGGGAGCCTAAATGGATCATTTGTATTATATCTCATTTAGTTTCTAAGATAACCCTCCAAAGTAAATATTGTTCTTATCCCTATTTAACCCATGAGGAACTACCCTGGATGGAATCAGAATTTGAATCCAGATCTACCTGTATTCACAGGATCAGCACTGAATCATTAGCTATATTGCCATATTTTGTAAATTTAATATGACCAGGTCATTAAAACAGATGTAAGATAATGTTTTTAAGAAATGAAGATTCGTATTATTCCTTCTACATTCTATTTCCCTTTAATGTAGTAGATCGCATTAGTCTTTCTTCTAAGAAAATGTGTAATTGTGGGTTCTGATCTGGAGAAAACGGAGAGTGTATTTCAAGAGTCTCTCCACAGATGAGGCTCAGTCTCTATGACACTAAAGTATTTGAATCAGGCAAGAATGGCTCATATTTTGTTTTGCTGTCCCTAGAATTGGTTTTTAAACTTAACTCACCCTTCTTTTTGTTTAACTGATGGAAATCAACTAATTAAATAGTAAGCGTCAGGAAAGCAATAGTAGCCTAGTTCTGAGGTTGATGTTTAGATTCGGTTACATCGGGATGATTATGGGAGTTGGATTTCCGCTTCTCACATTTCAGTGTCTTTTAAGCTCAGATACCAACCACACTTGATGAAATCTGAGTGACTCATGTATGATGAGAATGGCCCATCAATCAAAGCCAAAGAACGGAAAGGTCCTTAAGACATTATTTCTGTTGGCTTGATTTTAGAGAGCTCAAATGTGATGAGTAGAAAATAGGTTTGTGTACTAGAAATATATACCATGCATTTATAACTTTAAGGCATCTCTGCACTGAAGTTAGGTAATTTCCCACTTTTTGTTCTCTTTTCCAAGTGTAAATGATTCCACTTTGGAAATGAGCAAGAGAAATCCTTGTGTAAAATAGGAATTAAAATGAAGAAATAACCTAAAAAATGTGATTTTCTTTCTCTCTGGAGAATCCTTGGTTTATTTTTCATTTTTAATTCAGAGGCCTAGATTATATTTTCTCCACTTTAGTTCTGCTACTATGTAACTCTTGTTAGATCAATTAGGTTTCATCTTTCCTGGTTCAAGGCTAATATACCATCCTAGCTGTGAACATACCAATAGCCAAACATGGATCTACCTTTCTTTGTAAGAACCTGTGCTGAACACAATGAGTAGATTAGGATCTACTAGGTCTTTTACCTTTAGTCTTTGCCATGTACCATTTTGGTGTCCTTAGTGGGGACACAGGAGGTATGGAGCTCTCTTAGGTCATGCCTTAGGCAGCGAGGAGGAGAAATTGCCTGTCTAATCCAGTAAATCTTTAAAAATGCTTACGTTATCTCTACATGAATATGGACAACCTTCTTCCTTAATTCCCTACCTCTGATCCCTCCATAATAAGCTGTAACTCTCACCCAACATGGATATCCAGCAGAAACTTTAAGCATTTCCATTTTCTATTACTTTGAAAATGAAAATCCTGACCAGGAGACAACTTTGTTTCTGAGCAGTCAGCTATAGACTCACTTCCTTTCATTTCATTTGCCACTAAAGTTATTAAAAATTAGAGAGCCAGTTATGTACAAGACGTGTTCTTTCGTCAAACATATGCATTAAAAAACCAATAGCATTCACTTAGCTGCCTCCTTTATTCTCTGAAAATACAAATATGATATATTTGTATTCTACTCTAACTTGATAACATTTCTTGGAAAGAAGATTTAACAGTATATTCTTTTAAACTTCATTATGTTGTATTGATAAGCAATAAATAATAACATCATTTCAAGCAATTTCTGCATGTAGTTTTGACCCAGCCTTAGGTTGAAACATGATAAAAATCAACCAGACCCATATGTGCTTTGTGAATACTAATTAAACTCTGATACTTTTCATTTCTAGTCAAGCTTCCAAAGTGATTCAGGTTTTACATATCAGCAAGGCCTTCTTCAGAGTTTAGCTGCGTGAGAGATCTACTTGAATTTGTATGGTTGGTTTACAGGGATTCACCTTTGTGAATTCACACATACTGTAAAATTTTCATAGGTTAATTGTTCTAGTTAATGATCTAGTTCACCTGAATCTGTTTGGAGAGTGACAGTATACAAAACATATAGGTACATTGTGACATAGATGACCTCTGATGATCTGACAGTTATTTGGTTACCGAAAGTCTGATGATTCAAAATTAGAATAAAGGAATTAAACCAAATATATATCCAGATTTTCTTGTTAGCAAACAAGTTTTGGATCTGAAATTCTCCGCTTCCTTTTCAGTGAACACATGGTTATCTGCTAATCTGACAAATGTAGTGGATAATCTGAGTCTGTTAAGATAGAACCTACTTCATATAATTTAAAAGGTGCAATCTTACAGTGATACTTTATAGTCCCACTTATGTCTCACCTACCTCCCAAATTTGAAATACACAGACCATAATAAAGATTAGAGTGAGCCCTTAATCTTAATTATGCATTTTGCAGTATTATAAATGCTGAAAGATTACTTCCAATGTTTGGTATAATCTTACAGGGTGCAGATGTGGTTCCCTTTGGTACATGCCATCTTTACTGAACTAACAATTTCCATAATGCTGTCACATTCTGCATGGGAAGCAGATTTACAGATAGGTAATCCATGTAAGGTATTTTAAAGACAGCTTATTAAAGGATTGAGGCCTGCTGTTAAATTACATATGCTTTCAATTGCTATAAGGAGCAAACAGCATCAAGAAATGTAGTAATTTAGCTAGGCCAGAGAAAGGCCTATTTAAAGTTTGATGATATATCCTTTAAACTTTTACTTCAAGCTCTTTTTGGGTTTTTTTTACTCCATTATAACTTTTATTTCATGCTATATAATGTAATTTTTCTAGTAACCCTAGAGTTTTTATATTAAGAATTAGCTATATTTTTCTTAACATTTATATCCTGACTTCATGATTTTAAAAATTGTCTTTTTCCTCGATAGTGGCATGAATTACTTCAAAGTAGTGGCCCAGACTTTGTATTTTTTAACATTGCTAAATGTGAATGGCTAAAGTAATTTCAGACTACATAATTGCATCTACTGTGGTTCTTCTGCTGTGTCCCTCATATGCTGAGAACCCAGATGTAAGGACTGGCTTGGAGAATGTCTTATCTTAGTCTCTGATAGTTCTGAGTTTGTGTTCTATCTTCAGACAAGAGGGAGAAGGTTAAGCTAGTCCTTAAATTTATTTTCAAATCTCTAAATCATATACTTTGCTGTACCATGATATGTTCTGAAAACATGGATTTCCTCCTGCATTTCCTTAGTGTCTTTCACAACACCTAACTCAGCTGTGTGCACATGGCAGGTACTCAGTCTAAGTTATTAACCTGGCTTGAACTGAAACCAGTTCTAATTACCTTTGAGTACGAGTTCTACCTTTCCCTTGATCATGAGCCAGGGTATCCTTGCTAAGTTTTCACTGAGTAATCTGTTCTTGATTCCTGCATTTCTTGTATTCTAGACCAGTGGCTCTCAAAGTAAGAGAGACACTAGGGAAGGTGACAAGGGAGGAGGTGGAAGGGGTCCTGACCATAAGTACATTTGAGGGATGCCATTTGGGATTTCAAAATTTATATCAACACCTTTAAAGCTCCATGATACTTTATATCAAAGAAATCTCCTTTCAGTTTCTTAAAGTCATTGGTCATTTGTTATGAGAAATAATATTAGAAATTTTGTTGTTATATCCTAGAAAAGCCAGTGCTTTGATCAATATAAAATGGAATAATCCCAAATTGGAAAAACTTGGTTTAGCGTTTGATAGCTTTTAGATATATTATGGATGAAGTTCATAGACTATACAAAAACTAAAACAAAAAGATGTTTGAGAAGAACTGAGTTATAAAAGTAAAAGTTAGATGGTTCCCTGACCATCCACACTATATAGTAAAAAGAATAAAAATCATATGACTCTGTTATTGCCACTAGGTTATAAAGCTTCAATTTCAATTTTGTTTAGATTACATGCACATTGATATTTTTATTTAAAATATCTTTTCCATCAAGAGTATTTTTACTTTATTCTATTTCCCATGCAATCAAAATTGGTTCCATTTTCTTCTCTCCTTGTTAGATTCTTTTGAGGACCTGGAGGAGGTGGGCAAGATGGTATTTTAATACATTAATCCATTTTTTTTAACGTCTTTATGGGAGTATAATTGCTTTACAATGGTGTGTTAGTTTCTGCTGTATAACAAAGTGAATCAGTTATACATATACATATGTTCCCATATCTCTTCCCTCTTGAGTCTCCCTCCCTCCCACCCTCCCTATCCCACCCCTCCAGGAGGTCACAAAGCACCGAGCTGATCTCCCTGTGCTATGCGGCTGCTTTCCACCAGGAATCTATTTTACATTTGGTAGTGTATATATGTCCATGCCTCTCTCTCACTTTGTCACAGCTTCCCCTTCCCCCTCCCCGTGTCCTCAAGTCCATTCTCTTCGTCTGAGTATTTACTCCTGTCCTGCCTCTAGGTTCTTCAGAACCATTGTTTGTTTGTTGTTTTTTTTTTGGATTCCATATATATGTGGTAGAATACGGTATTTGTTTTTCTGTTTCCGACTTACTTCACTCTGTATGACAGACCCTAAGTCCATCCACCTCACTACAAATAAATCAATTTCGTTTCTTTTTAGTCCAAGCCAATGGATTTTAGGTCTATGCAAGTGAAAATGAACACATAAGTTATTTAAAAGAGAAGTGCAGTTTAATTTACCTTATGTCAAACATAAGGAATATTAAATGTCTGGACTTAATTGCAAATTTCAGTCTTTCTATAAGGTGTAATTATCTGAACATCTTGCCATTAAAATTAAGTGTGAGTGAATTTTGACATATTCACTTTCCTTTATAATAAATGAAGGTAATATTTTTATTTTGAAATATTTATAGTGTAAATTACCAAAATGGTATTTCTCTCCTATTCTAATAAATCTGTTTTTACATAAGTGCTAGAGGTTAATGTCTAGATTTTAAATTGCTTTCCACTTTGATAATAAGTGGATTTCTAAGAGGGATGATTTTATTAAAGAGGTTTTAATCACTCTGATTCCCTCTTTATAAGAGAATAGTTCATATTTGCACAAACTCAAATGTAAAATATGAAGTTTAATCAATTTTTTTCTAAATATATAGTTATGAATATTATTTTGAAAGGACTTTCTTAATAATGCAGTTCTTTTGTTAAACCTCTACTTTTAAATATATCTTTTTTTCCTTTCTCCAAATTTTGGATGTTTTTCCTCATAATCATATAACACCTCTCAAAAGTGAATAATGGCAGTGATTCCACTGAAAATTAACGTTGAGTTAATGCACTGTAACTGTGATCAAATATTGATCGGTTCTCTTTATTTTGTGCATGGTTGCAAAGTGAGAAATATAATGCAGACCCTCAATAATTAACTCCATTACACTGAAAAAAATTAAACCAGTTACACAAAGGCATAAAATAAAAACACCTAACACCTGATATTCTGTAAGTATTATTATTGTCCTATATTAATTTTATTATTGTTTATGATACGTATTTTTAAATAACAATAACTTTAGGCATTTTTGAAGGGTCTACTAAATTCAGAATTATTACTGAAAAATGAAATGTAAATACCTAGATCTTCGATAACAAAGTAATTAAAATGTATGGTTTTGCCTGCTGCGTATAATAAGGGCTTATATTTGATCAACCATAAAAGTTATTTAATCATTTTAACCTTGGAATACTACTCCACAAAACACTACTTAATGGAAGTTAGCTGAGACGCATTAGAGTATCAAAACATCAGGTCTGAAAAGCAGGAGGGCCGGGAAAATTCAAGCCCAGCTTATTCTGACATAATGCTATATAGCAGGTTGCATGGCAACCAGTGGCTGTGGATTTTGAAGTTACTTTATCCGCATTCAGTGAGGAAAGACTTAGCCTGAATTGATTTTAGTAATTTTCAGAATTAATCAGTATTCAAGAATTATTTTAACAGACATTTTCTATGTTTCTACAATTTGGAAATACATGTGTACATGTCTGGTTCACAAAATAGCACTGGTTACTTGTTTTCTAGCTATTTGATTAATGATACATATTAGATACCTGCTGATAGATTTGTTACATCCTATAACTTGCATTAAAGCTGCTTATTGTCCACAATTTCTATGCAGCTGACTTTTAAATGATTTCCTATTGACCTCATCACAGTCAGTTCTGACAGTACTTTCTATGTTTTCTTCTTTATGTTTTATTTTTGCTGCAACCTGCCATTACCTTGCATGATCCAGCTTTATGGCAAATCATGATTTTCTTTTGTTGTTGTTTTTGTTAAGGGTAGTTAAATTAGAATGAAGTTTATTAGATCAACCACATTTTAAAAACTTTTTCTTGAAATATAGTTGATTCACAATGCCATGCCAGCTTCAGGTGTACAGCAAAGTGACTCATCCATACACACACGTATATATAATATATATACTCTTTCTTTATATTCTCCTCCATCATAGATTACCGTCATGACACTGAGCACAGTTCCCTGCACCGCACAGCAGGTCCCCATTGGCCATCCACTGCATACATAGCAGTGTGCATATCCCTATCCCAAACTCCCAATCCAGGACTTCCCTGGCGGTCCAGTGGTTAATACTCTGTGCTTCCAAGGCAGGGGGCAGGGGTTTGATCCCTGGTCGGCGAACCAGGATCCCACATGCTGTGTGAAAAAAAATCCCAAGCCATCCCTTCCCTCCCCCTCCCACGCCCTAGCAACCTCAAGTTTGCTTTCTGTGTCTGTGGGTCTGTTTCTGTTTTGTAAATAAGTTCATTTGTATCTTTTTTTTTTAGATTCCACGTATGAGTGATATCATATGATATTCGTCTTTCTCTGTCTGGCTTACAACCACATTTTATTTCGAATAGGGAAATAGAAAGTATTTCTCATTTCCACATTTTGTTTTCCCTAGTTTTAGCCTAGAATGAAAGAAGAGAAACAACAGAAGAGTTGGCTATAACTAATGTTTGAAGTACTTTTTTAGACATTTGACAAGCAAAAGTCACAATGTTAGGATTTTCTATTCGGCAAAAGAAAGAAATTTCTGAAATGCTATTAAGAAGTCCGTTCTGTTGACATTTCTTTGACTTAGTGAAGCCTCACCAAACATTTGATCTTATTATGTGAAATTTCTTAGTAATTTCACTAAAAGTAAACTTAACTACTTTGTGTAAAGTAATCCTGTATAATCAAGCTAAAATTAAAAAAAAAAAACTACTTGAATCACATGACCAAAACAGTCTCACGTAAATCTTCTGAACAAAAGGTGGTATGTACCAAGCCAATGTCAAATATGTCATCAGCGTCACATGTAAACAACAGTGAAATGGTGGTTAAAATATGCATCAATTAATGGTACAAAATATATGTCTGCAAGTTCGTTCCTCAGGGATATGTGAATAGTGTCTGAAAATATAGTCTTCATGGTGGTGATTGTAGAGTTATTACTATGAAGAACTGTGTCAGCCAGAAACTACAGTCATTTTTTTAAATGGAGTATATTTTTTGAGCCAGAGGTATTTTCATTAAAGGATAAGCAGAAATCACCAGTCAGACATTCAGGTTTGAATTACTTGCCCTATAGCAGTCTCTCTACATCTTCTCTAGACTTCAGTTTTAATTCTGTATCACTCATTTTATAATCAGCAGTCTCGGATAAAATGTAACATAATTAAAACATCTTGGATTGTGTGACACTTCACAAATAAATTCCACACAGAACTGGCTATCAAATCACAGCTGTAGTATGAATAAATCAGTCCTACAATGTTGTTCATTATTTGACAGGAAGTGTCTGCTCAGCTTCTTAAAGAGCTGCTTCTATTTGTTTTGTGTTTCCTTTTTTGTTTTGTTTTGAAGAACAAGCAAGTTTCCATCTATATGCATTGTCTATGCATTAATTTTAAGAGATGGA
This sequence comes from Neophocaena asiaeorientalis asiaeorientalis, assembly GCF_003031525.2. Taxonomy (NCBI): domain Eukaryota; kingdom Metazoa; phylum Chordata; class Mammalia; order Artiodactyla; family Phocoenidae; genus Neophocaena; species Neophocaena asiaeorientalis. Next base: position 2,555,699 of record NW_020174375.1, on the reverse strand, counting down.
TTTCAACAAATAATAGCTAAGACTATTAGCCACAATACATAACTGCAGCATGTGTTAAATCTTCCCACAAGAAGAGTTATCACCTGTATTATGGGGAGGGTTACCTTGGGCATCAAAAGTAAGTGAAATGTATTTCAAAAATCACAAATGGTTGTGCTGCACTATGAATTGGGGTGGCACTAACAGTGTAGTGTTAGTAGTAGTGATTTTGGGTAGATTTTCCACTTCTATCTTTTCCAAGGCATGTTTTAGTGCAGTTTTTTTGTTTGCAGCTTTTTCCTCTCAGATGTTAAGATCAGAGCTTTTCTCAGGAGGATGTCTTTAAAGGGAAATAAGGTACCTTAGTGCCAAAATTATCTCCTCGTCTTGCACTAGAAGCAGTCAGGTGTTTCAGTGTGGTTTGACCCCAGAAGGGCACACATATGTACAGGGCAGTTGGGAATCCACATCAGATCTCCCACCTATTTATCGTGATGCTGGAAGAATTCGGGTCATGGATTTGACAACAGCCGTGTATTTTGGCCTTGTGCCTTGCTCTCACTTCTGACAACCAGGTCAGCAGTGAGAGAACAGAAAGTGAAGGCAGCTCCCTTGCTTTTTGTTTCTCTTTGACATTGCTGAGCCAAAAGGCACAAATGTTAGAACAGAAGGTTAGGACAAGCAGAACTCATAGGAAACTTAGTCTAGTATTATCTAAAACAATTATTTCAGCTCTGTAACATTTCTCCAAAGGGAAAACAAGCAAACAGCAACCAAATGAATATTGAAAGAATGGGTGATACTTGGACGTCTTTTTTTCCCCCCAAATAGCTCATATTCTGTTGAGATGGTAGTGGAACCAAATATTAACATAATGCTAAGAACTAATGAGAATGCAACACATATAGGGAAAAGCTGTCTATTTCAGGTCAGAAAAAAACAGTGTTATTAATAAATACTAGGGCATGCATTTCTCGTGTTTCCGAGGGTTTTCGATAGGCACTAGAAGATGAGCCAGTTATTCTGAGGGCAAAACATATAAAGTTCGATTAGTGGACAAACAGTATACAAAAGAATGAGTAAATGTGAAGAGTCGTATTTAAATTTTATTGATGATTTTTTAATTAATGTATAGAAGGGAGTAAAAGTGAAATTAAGATTGGGCAGATAAACATGAAAATACAAATAACAGTGCAATATGTTGGGGAGAAAAATCAGTAGTATGGAAACAAAGGGGAGAGGGGAAGTAACTGCTTTGAAGGATTTGGTGGTGATTAAATTAAGAGCATTTACTAGATGGAGATGGAAGAGAAGGATATTCTAGGTACAAAGACACAAAGTTTTATAAGATCCTAGCTTGTCCAGGAAATGGGCAGAAGCTCAGTGTAGTGTGTGGCATAGGAAGAGATGGTGTGATATGGATTAACATGTTGGAGAAATACACCATACACAGATGAAGATGGGCTTTCATTAAAAAATCCTGAAACTCTGGCCATTTTCCTCCACAGTCCTAACCTAGTTTACTTTAAAACACAGGTCAATAAAACCTTACAATTTAAGCATTTCATTATAAAAATTATTTCTTTGCATAGGAACATGGTCATAATTGTTCAAGGTAAGGCAATATGGCTGAAGTCATATTGTAAGAGTCCGGTTTTTTTAGAGCGTATATTTAATTAGACAGCCCAGTTCTAAACCTAATGAAGAGCCTAACATTGTTTGTTAAATTGGCTTTACATAGATTCTATACCACTACAAAATCGGCAGAAATAAAACCGAGCATATTTACTCTTCCGTCATACATATATTTGGATTACATTAAATCTGCAAAAATCATAAGAACTATCTTTTCTAAGTTCTGAATATGTCAGGAAATTGGATGCACCTTAAAGGACTTGAAGGATATGTGAAATGTCACGCCCTCCAGAGTTCTAGCCTGATCGATTTGATATCTTACATTTGAAATCTGTGGGTCCATCCATGCTCTAAGGATGCAGAATGAATTAAGTTATATCGTGTTAATTAGGTAACTGCCTTCTCCCCTCATACTTCCACCCCTGCCAAGGTGAACAGATCCCAGTTTCCTTAGGAAAGAACATTATCAGAATATGCTGGCGAGTCAAGCTAGCCAAGTTTAGCTTGCTAGAAAGAAAATAGGTAGCTGGTGTGTTGCATTTAATTATGGAAGCCTGCAAGATTCCAATGACATATTTACCTCATTTACCTAGATGATATTCTAATATTTATTAGGTCATTTGAGAAACATCTGCAATACTTAGATAAGATGTGCTGTCTCATCGGGGAAAGTGGACTACAGTCCAACTCCACGAGGTACTGTACTCCTTGTATGAATCCTAGCTTGTTTTCTGATGAGGTCTCCCTCTTGACCGTTTAGCCCAATGGTTAGCACGTAAAACCCAGGGAGGCTCAAGTTGTAAGTTGGATTCTCCTGTGAGCCAGTGGTCTCAGCACAGTGATGTGTGGCTGCAGCCCTTTACCTCAGGCAACCTGGTCAAATGGAGGACAAGTGACAGGATCCAATGATCATGGATGAGAACGTGTTTCTAAACTCTAAGCCAGTATCTAATTAAGGGATTACGTTTTAATCACAATATTAATCTTGGAAAGCTAGTCAAAGCATGTTGCCGTATTAAATCAGTACAATTACCGGTTTATGTGTTTTGCAAACTGATACATTCTGAATCTAAAATTAATAACTTATATGAAGATATTTAATTCAGTGTAGTATATACTTGGAGACATCATAAACTTTCAATAGAAAATTGAATGAAAGCATTATGTTTGCTCAACATACAAATAAGATTAAGTTTAGGATTATTTTATGAGTACCAAATAAATTAGTAACTATAATAATTTACAAGGAGTTTGGAGTTGGAGTTTACAAGGACAAATAAATAGTATCTCTTTTCCCTTTCCTTTTGAGAGGTAGATATGGCCTATGACAGATGCAAATCAGAAGAGCAGCTTTAATGGACTAAAGTGATTGAAGATCACGGTGTAGGTGTGTTAGCCAGCTACGCTGCCTCAGAATGCCTCCAAGACTTAGGCAGTTTTACTCCCAGAACCACAGGTAGCGCCGAACAGCTGCTGGTCATCCTGGGCATAAAGTGGACCCTGAGGTCTGCTCTCTGAGGGCCAGGTGGCTCCCAAGAAAAGGAAGAATGGCAGAACCCAGGTTCTTGTCTAAAATTCACGAACCAGAGAAGTCACTTTTATTCCCCTGGGGAGAAACAAGGGATAGGGCAGAGAGATTGCAGGACTGTCTTACTGGTAGATAACACTTCCATTAGAAATGTGGAAATGTGGAATAAAGGACCTCAAATCTAGTAATGAATTATTTTACATGTAACTTCAACTTTGCGTGCACCATTCAGTTCACATATTACCTTAACACATACTACTTCATTTAATCCTCAGAAATCTCGTGTGTGTGTATGTGTGTAGTTTTCCTCATTTTATTCATGGGAAGCTGAATCTTAAATTAAATAATTTAATTAAATATTTAATACGTTGTGCATTGCTGCCCAGATAAGAGAAAGAGCCAAAACCAAGACACTGAAGTCCGGTGATCAACTGTTATACTGCCCTTAAAAATTCTAAAATGATTCAAATCTAAACATATATAGGATTTGTGAAAAGTTTAAGTCCATGAACAAGGTGAATTTGGCAGCTTCAAAATTATTAATAGTGCCTAAAACACAAAAACTAGAATCAATGCACAAAAATATACGACAGTACACAAAAATGAAGACTATTGTGTAATATCACATTGGAAATGAAATTCATTTTGGTCAGCTTGATGAAAATGCCCAAAGGATTACTCTAAAGCAATATAAATATCTCTCACTTTATTTTTTCTTTGGACCTGTGATGTCGTATCTGTTCCAAAGGTTCTTTTTTCATTTTTTATGCTCTTGGTACTAAGTGTAGCAGAAATAAATTACTGATTCCCCTTGGTTTTAATCACCCATTTAATAAGTGTTTCCTATAAAAGATACTAGCTAGTAGTGTATACAAAAATTATTTATCATTTTTTCTTACCTAGAGTTCTTATTCTGCATAGCAAAGAAGTTCTCTTAGGTAAAGGTGGCCAAATAATGTAACATATAAAATGGGACAATTTGAGAGTGAAGGGGAGCTTAAGTTAGTTTATGACAACAAGCATAAACTGGCATATGCTAAGAAAAACACTGAATTATAAAGAAGCAATTTTTTTTTTTTTTTTTTTTTTTTTTTTGGGAGGGCGGGGCCCGCCCATTCCACTCCGCGGCATGTGGGATCTTCCCGGGCCGGGGCATGAACCCATGTCCTTTGCATCAGCAGGCGGACTCTCAACCACTGCGCCACCAGGAAGCCTTAAAGAAGCAATTTGATGCACCTCATTTAGCATGATATTCATCTAGGGAACATATAACCTATACTTACACACTCCAACTCTACTTGTGGGGTCTTTGTCTGTTGGTCAAGGTTGGTTACATCAGTGCTATTCAATGTATGGCCTTGGACTCTAGCCGGTTGGTGAACTGTTTGTTTCGCATCTATAACAAGTTAAGGAACTTGTGTCAAAATGTAAATGTACTGCTAACCACACAGTGCAGTCAAGTGACATTGTTTTATAGGAAGACTCTCACAAAGGAAACATTGAGTTAAGTTATATTATGATTAATACTCTGACATTAACTTCTTTTTTTAAAAACTTGTTCAAATAAGACTTTTTAAAAACTGAAGTATAGTTGATTTACAACGTTGTGTTACTTACTGCTATAGCAAAGTGATTCAGCTATACACATATATACACATTCTTTTTTTTATATTCTTTTCCATTATGGTTTATCATAGGATATTGAATATAGTTCTCTGTGCTATACAGTAGAAGGTTGTTGTTTATTCATTCTGTACATAAAAGCTTACATCTGCTAATCCTAACCTGCCACTCCATCCCTCCCCCAACCCACTCCCCCTTGGCAACCACGAATCTGTTCTCTATGTCCATAGCACTAACTTCTTATCCCCTGCAAACTATCACTTTGCCATCATAATCAAATGTATTACATCAGAAGTGGGGAGAGACAGAGGCACTTTACCTCATAGACATTCAGGGAGTAAGTCTCTTTCTGTCTTGGAATGATGCTTTACTCAGAGAATAAGCTCTTGTATAAAGTTTTAGGAGCTAGCCTGGAGAAGATAATAGTCAACTCTTCAGTTCACAGCTCATTGGCCAGAACTAGTCATATGGCTCCAATCTAACTGTAAGAGAGTCTGGGAAATGTAGTTTTCAAGTGAGTCAGTCAGTTTAAACACGAGGAGAAATCTGACAATCCTGACCATACATTATTCACCACATTTACAATCCATTAGAAGTAAAAGTTGGACTAACTGCGCTTATTTGGGTTTTTAAGAGTGAAAGCTGTGCCCTCCAACTTCACATACCCATAATAATTGAAGAATTGTTGTAGAGTGTCATATTTATTGTGAAAATAGCAAAAATTATATGATAGTTCTGGCCTAGTCATTTTAGGATTTTGTGTGATAAAGATATCTAATTGTGTATATTATTTTACCACTTAAAAACAGCTTCCTTGCTCTTGTTCTTTATTTCCTTTAAGGTCATAATTCTGTGAGATGTGCTTTTATGTCCATTTTGCGTATATTGAAACTGTGGAACAAGAAAATCAAAAGAGTTTGCTGAAGGTCTTCTTTGGCAAACAATAATTAATACCTGCCATGTTCCAAGCATGTGCCATGGGTTGAATCAAAGACGAAAATCATAAAATCTAGGTTTACCTACTTCCATTTTAGTACCGTTGTCGTAAAGAACAACTTCTACATGATAGTAGGGATATATTTTAACTGGAATTATTCTTTACTACAAAATTTAGGGCTCAGAGTATGGGTGTTACGGCTGATCAAATAGCTACTCTATTTTTGGTGATAAAGGGAAGAACATGAACAAAGGTGGCCTCTCTGACATGCCTTTTGATGCTACATATTATAAAAGTTAAGAGACAGACATGTTATTCCTGAGGAAACATGACTCGGGATTTTTTGCCCTTGATTTAAAGTAAATAATTGAATGCAACATTTTCACTCATCAAATACAACGTCATGAGCTTCCCTGGTGGCGCAGTGGTTGAGAGTCTGCCTGCCGATGCAGGGGACACGGGTTCGTGTCCCGGTCCGGGAAGATCCCACATGCCGCGGAGCAGCTGGGCCCGTGAGCCATGGCCGCTGAGCCTGTGCGTCCGGAGCCTGTGCTCCGCAACGGGAGAGGCCACAACAGTGAGAGGCCCGCATACCGGAAACAAAAAAAAATACAATGTCATGAAACTTTAGAAAATTAGTGAATTTTTGCCCATTTTAATGATGTTCTATATTACATGCCCTTATATATAGTTTAATGGAGTTGGTCAAAGGATTATACTGGTGTTCTCTATTTTCTCTTTTCTTCTAAAAGTCACCTTATTAGTTAAGAGCATGGAGTTAATGGAGCTGTAATCAAGAGATTCATACACTGGAGATATCTTAGTTTCATGATTCCCAAGAAGCTCAACCCAACCATGTTTTTCAAAAATGTATGCAATTACTTACACAATACTTAAAATTTGGGGGAAAATAAAGTACCAACCAGGAATAAAAATAAAGGACCAATCAGGAATAAAAATCAGTTGAGAGTGCATACTTAACTAAGAATAGGTCAGGTGATATTATCTCTGTACACAAAGAACAGCAGAGTATACTGAATTTAATAGATGGGACTATAGTCATTATTTATTTAAGGGAGATTTTTAGGAACTTTTTGTAGTACGATACCTGAAAAAGATACGAAAGTTTAAGCTATATGAAACTTTCAGGGTGAAATATGAAACTCTCTTCTAAGGTTTTGGATTTCGTTATGAAACTCAAAACTCAGCCCCATTTTGGAGGGGTTGGCTGCATCCAAGCACTTCACAGGCTTTCACTCTATGCTAACTTTTTATCTATTATAGGAACCTGGAACCTTATTTTTTAAGTCTGCCTACTTCTTGGTAGGTCACATAGTTTTTTGAGTCAACATCAACAGAATTACATGTGGTTACTATAAGACTCCAAAAGTTCTTTAGACATTATTCAGCATGAGCCATTTTTCTCATGAAGAAGCATTCCTAAACCCAACTAAGATAGAAAACAATTCTTTACACTTGTGTAGTAATTGGCAAAGGCTAACTTATGTTCTAGTTACAAACAACTCCAAATCTCAGTGGTCTGAAAAACCAAGTTTTGATTTTCGTTTATACAACATGTCGCACGTGGTCATCAGGACGGTTCTGTCCTCTGTATTCACTCAAGAATCCTGGATAGTGGATCTCAACACGGGCTTCTTTGATCACTGTTGCAGGAGGAAAGGGGTACGGTGAATTACCTGTTGGTAGTGAGCGCTTACTGAGCGCATTGCTTCTGTCATATTCCATTGGCCAAAGCAAGTCACACCTAGTTTGAAAGTGTGTGGGGAAGGGCAGTCATCTCATATGAAGGCCATCCTTTCACATGCATGGAAGGACGGGAGAACTGTTCTAATTGTGAGCATCCCTATATCCTATCTTCAAATCGAGAGACATACAGAAAGAAATTACCTTAGTAATCAATTTTACTGTTTTGAAACTTCTTAGAAAACATATTTTATTTTAAATATTGGAATCTCAGACTCAACATGTCTAAACATACAAGCAATCTGTGTGTGTGTGTGTGTGTGTGTGTGTGTGTAAGTGGTCACTAGAGCGCACTCCCAAGCCAAAGCCTTGACCTTTCTCGAGCTAGATGGGTGATCTTGGGCATTTTGCTTAACATCTCTGTGCCTCAGTTTCCTCGTCTCTAAAATGGTTCTAATAATAGTAACTAGTTTATAAGGCCATTGTGAGAATTCATGGAGAAAATACATACAAGGGGCTGAGCCAGATCCTTGTACAGAACGAGCACTCAGTACATGTTAATTGTTATCGTGGCATTGTTTTTATGTCCTACTTTTGCGTCCTCTCAATCAGTCTACTTAAAATCTTGATGTCCTTTTTGTCTCTTAGAATCTTGTCCTTCTCCCCCTGTACCTATGTGGTCATCAGTGCCTTTAAGTTATTCCTTTAAGGTAGGCATCAGCCTCCAATCTATAAGAGAGGTCCTATGAGCTAAGAATAGTTTCTGTATTTTTAAAGGGTCGTAAAAAACAACAAGAAGCATAATTGTAACATGAAACCCAAAATATTCACTATATGTACCTGTACAACCAACCCCTAGTTTGCCAACCCCTACTCTAAAGTATCTCTTGTAGCTGTTGCCTCTTTTCGTGACAAACAACTACATTTGTTCCATTGCTGTCTTACCCCTCATCTAATTTTCTGGTCCCTGTTCACTTCCCAGCACATACTTAACCCTACTACTACACCTCAGCTTTCTGCCTGGAGGACAAGTGGCACATTTTCTACTTAAAATTTTATTCCTGAGTTAACATGGCAATAAATAAATATTTACTGAATTCTTTTCTGAGAGTCAGATAAAGTTAGTTAATAGAGAAGTCTCTTAGAGCAAAATTGTTAATTTGGCCACTACCTGAGGAAGATTTCTCTTTTAAGGTGGGAAAAAGCCTGGGGAGTAGCCAGTAGAGAGATATAAGTTGTTGTTGGAACAAAAAAAAAATCTAAGGAAGAAGTGCTGGAGCGAGGGAGGAGAATAAGGAGTGTGCTAGGAGAGGGATTCATTCATTTGTTCTATACATATTTAATAGTGCCATGTTGCAAAAGCATTGTTATAAGAAATGGGACATGGCAGTGAACAAGACAAAAAGACTAGGCCATCATAAAGTTTACATTCTGAAAGACAAATTGTAAACAAACAAATAATTAGAGCCTCTCTTATAGATTGGAGGCAAACCATTATCACATTAACTTTATGAACGTAGATTGTATTATGCCAGTATTATCTGTGGAAATCGATGCAGACATGCACTGGAATCAAATCATACTAGGTCACAAGAGCCAGTCATTAAACTGGGCGGGGGGGGGGTGGATTTTGCCAGCCAGTTTTTAAACACAGCCATTATTTAAAATTAAATTATGTAAACTTATAATTAAATAAATGATAGTTTTAAAAGGTAACAAATACTCCAAATGTATCATATCCTAATTATCTTACTACTCTTTACTATTAGCTGTGCTATTGAGGTTATTTATATCGATTATATCCTGATGGTGGACATGCTATAATGGTCAATACCATGTCACCAGCGAGAGTGGTAGAGCCAGAAGTCCAACTTACACGTCTCACTGACTCTAACCCGAGTATTCTTACACTTCTCAAATCATAGCTCTTAGACAGTCTGCATCAGATCTCCCAGCAGGGCATACGCACTGGAGATTCTTGGACCTTGTGCCAGGGCTCCTGATTCAGAATTTCTGGAGCTGGGGCCAAAGAAGCTGGAAATTTCTTATTCACTGTAGGTGATTTAAATGCAGTCTCTAAAATAAGAGAACCACTTGTTCCTCCTCCTATTTTCTCTCAAACATGGAGTTATTATATTTCTAAACAATAAGATTCCCTAACCTGAAATAAATTGTCATTTTGGAGACCGTGCAGAAAAAAAGAGGAACTTGAAGGAAAAGTGATTTTTCTTCTTATTTGACTAAGTTATTATTGGAAAGAAAGTTTAGTGGACATGCTTTATATATATATATATACCTAGGTATATGTATGTATGTGGATGTATATGTATGTGTGATTCACACTGTATATGATAATCTTGGTCAAGTATACTAAAATGGCAACAATAACTTCACAGAGCCATTCTAATACTACCTTTTCCCAAACCTTGTTGAGAGATCATGTGCTCTTATTATCAACGATTTCTCCGGAGGGGCATATTCTGTAAGATCCTCCTGATTTAGTCAAATCCAGATACCGAAAGAAAACAGCCAGCCACCTCATACGCTTTTCACCAGTCTAAAAGAATCAGAGTGATTTCCCAAGGTCTGCAACCTTATTCCTTCCTATAGTATATGAACTTCCAAAGGATTTTAAAGAATACAGCACAACAGGGTAGTGACTTAAGGCAGAAAATTCGTCTTCACCAATGCTGAGCCTCCTGTTGGAATGGATTAATCATCAAAGTCGTTTATTCTGTCAAATTCTCCAAGGGTGAAATCACACATCTTACCACTGGTGTGTGGAGCCGGCATTACCTTCATCTTACTGGCACAGATACAAACTGTGAGTAACTTCTATGCACTGCAAAGGAGGAAGTGCTGATACATTTAAAAGGGAGCTGCTTCTCCGGCAGCACCTGCCCAGAAGTTGCTGAAAAATTATACTCCACGCCTGTCTTTCAGTATTCCCTACTGATAGGTCAGCAGTTATTACAAAACTATCCCGATAAGAATCTGCTTGGAGCTTCTGGGATCATGTTAACCAAAATGGAACCACTGAGTCAGAGAAAAGCAAAGAGATGAATCAGAATAGCAAAAATCTCTTTCTTTTTCTGCCTGTTTATATCATATCCAACCTTCAGGGGAAAATCTAATTCTTAACTCTTTGCAAGGTTTTCCTCATCACCCCAGAGTTTATTCCTTCCCTGTTTTCATCGTCTTGCTGTTCTCTGATCACTGCCACACTGTCATTGTTTCTACTATTTACTGATATTTATCTTATGTTATTTGTATTTCCTTTATATGCATTTCTCTGATTGATTATTTAGCTCTTTTAGGGTAGAAACCATGACATAAATTTTTCTACGGCCTCTGCAGTATTGAGCACATAGTAGACATGTAATAAATTCTAGTCAGTTGACTGTTATATTAAATGGAAAGATATTGTTCTCAGGCTTTGGTAATGTTTTTTTGTATTTAAAAAATAGTGTTTCACTTGAAAGTTATTGCTTCAATTATGAAGTATTTTCTTTTACTATCCTTATAATTTAGAATAGAAATAGAATTTAAATTATTAACGTTTGGGATCAGAGAGAAACAAAATGCATTAATATTCACATAGTGTGCTATGGTTTCCTATTACACCTTCACATGCATTATCCTTTCACATCCAGGAGGAGTATCCCCAAATTCTAGTGGAGGGAGCAGACTCAGAAATGATAAATAGCTTGTCTATCATTACACAGTTAAGAAGTAGCTGGGCTGGGACTTGAGCCCATGACGCTTAACTCCTTGTTCTATACTCTTTCCAGCACAGTACCTACTACCTAGAAACTGAGTTCTTGTCTTTGTCAGTAAAGCACTGTATGACCTTAAGTCATGAAACCTCACTAAAAAGCCCTTAACTCAACTCTAAAATAAAATAAGTAGGGTCCCCAAATGTAGTCATCTAAAATGTCGGGTCATGTTATTATGTAGTCATTGGTCACAGCCCTCCTGAGCAGCTTGCTAGCTGGGACTTCTAAGGCCTGGCTTCTAGAAGTAAAGGTCTCTGACTGCAATTTGGTGCCACCTGGTGGCGATTGTTCAGTCTGGCTCAAAAATCAAATGGGGATGATTATGGATGTGGTAGGTGCTAGAGCATCTAGAATAGGGGCAATAGTTCCAGGAATCTCTGGGTTCGTTGATACCAATTTCGTCTGCCTGGTGCAAAAAATATTAGTCCTGGAGAATAACCCTCAGGCCCCATGAGAAAATGAGAACTTTAGTGTACTTCCATTTTCAAACTGTGGCTGGATGGAGAATGGAAGTCATTCACCAGTCAGATTACATCTGAGTTTACGTAATCGTCAGACACATTATTGCAAGATATAATTGTACTTTGCATCCTTGTGCTAAAAATATAGTGAGATAATGTCTTTGAAAAGGGCTTTTGCAAAGTGTAAGGCACTAAAAGAACACAAGGGATTATCAAAAATTGGTAATTCCTTTAGAGAAAAATTGTCCAGTGTTAATTATAAATATGACAAAGTATGAATTTTTTTCATAAGTCCATGCCTTCTGCTGTTCTGCTCTGTCCTTGTCCGGATTCTGTCTTCGAAAGAATTCTGAAAAACAAAGTAGACTGATCCCTAGTTCAAAAACTCTTCAACGATTCATACCTCCCAACAACCCTCATTGCTCATTATTAAAACATACTCCCAATGCCTTACTTGGCTGTTTATGTAGCCCCCCAGTTTTACATATATTTCCTTATTTAGCCTCCATAGCAATTCCATTTTACAAATGAGACCCAGCTGTAAAGAGATGACTTATTAAAGATCATCCATTTATTAAATGTCAAATTCGATCATCTAACTCAAAGTCCACTAGCTCCAAATATATTACTCTTTTCTACTGCTTCTTCCTTTGTCTGACATTCGTGGTTCTGTATGCTCTTGCCCCAAACTACTTTTCCAAGTTCCTTTTCAGCACCTTCTCGTTTATTCGTCTGTACAGGTATGCCTTTTTCAAATTTGAAATACTCTACCAGCTGCCAACTGCAAAGCTTACATACTTACAAAAGCCCAAGAGATGGTAATGTCTGAATCAACATCACCATCATCCTAATCACCAATTAACTTGTGCTAATAGTAACTAAGGTACCTCACACTATAAATGTACTATGTTAATTATATGGTAGTTGGAATCACTATGTCTTTTTGCTCGTCTTGTAAATGATACAAAACAAAGAAAAATACACACTCATGCACACATTACCAGACACTAAGGTGCTAAATAAAACAAAAGTGTAACTATAAACAAATCAAGCTTTATTAGGGAGGCTGTGTCATATAATCTGAAGTCTAGATTCAGACAGGCTTGGGTTTGATTCCTCTCTTGGCCATTTATTAACTTGTCACCTTGAACATACTAATCCCTAATCTCCCTGAACCTCAGTGTTGTCTTACGTCAAATGGGGATGATTATAGTTGCAGAACCTTTATCATAAAATATTGTGGAAGAGTCATTTTAGATAATGCATATAGAGTGCTTGCCACAATTTCTAGTAAGAAGTAAAACTCGTTGTGTGTTAGTTGTCATTATAATTGTGGTTATTATTATTAACTTTAGCAATGTTGTCACCGTTATTAGTCTTTACTCCCTTCATTGTGCCTGATTGTCTAGGTAGGATCAAAGCCAACTGGAGTGAATAATACAATTAGTGGACCGATAAGCGTCTCCATAGCAGCAGTCCTTTGTGATTAATATTTTATGATGGATTCCATTTTCAAATTAAATTTCACGGCCTTGATAGCTATGCAGAGGCCAATACGGAAATAGTGAGTTATCTCATTGGATAACTTTCTGTTAGAAATAATGGGTGTCAAGTTTAAGTGATTTTGTTTGACTTCACAGGGAGCCACAGCCATCCTTAATATGCAAAGAAAACTTTTCCCAATTTATGAGTCACGTTTACGTTATGCAAAGCATACATTTATTTGAAAGATGTAATAAGGTCCTCCAGTAACCTGGCCATAGTCAGTGATTGTAAGTTGAACTAACGAGCATCTAGGGATGAAAACAAATGGATGGAAAGTCAACTTATTATCCATATCACTCTGCTGGTGTTCTAAGGAGCTGTCCTGCATGCCTCCCGTTCTGTGTCACCCCTGCTTTATCAGTGTCCTTTTTCAAGATTCACTTTTCCATGTGTTACACGTGCAAAGAACATCTCACTGCCATGCCAGTCAGCCAGTTCACTCTTATTTTCTGTAAGGAGAAAGTCTGACTTTGTGTTCCAGTTCAAATAAACATGTTAATTCATGCCCCCAAAACAATCTTCTCTCTTCTGAATTCAGATCTTTAAAGAGATACATAGAGAAAGCATAGAACCTTACCAAGAGTTGTGTCCCCTGGAAGGAATAAGCCACAGCCCACTTCATATTTCAGACGTGCAGTATTTCCGCCTTCCTTTAACAGAGACTGCATCCTAGAACCTTCCCTTTGTTTTGGCACCCTGGGGGGTTTAACACCCTGCTGTGAAGCACTGTAGAAGTGGGCTGTGCCTTTCATTTGTAAAAGCCAGAAAAGGACTTACGTGAGTGGAAGGTCAAAGGAGAGAAACTAGTGAAAAGTACACTGATGAGAACCCTAGAAAATGGTTCCCTTGAACCACCCATGCAGGCAGAATCCTGGAACATCTTCAGGTGCTTCCAGCAGTTCACATACCCCAGTTAAAAGACAACTGCAGCAAGGCACAGAGCGTGATACAAACTTGACATTCAGTAAGTAGGTACGGAATGACTGGATTTTACCACAGTCTATTTAGCCTTCTATATTGTATAATTCCACCAAAAAAAAGAGGTTTGTTGTATTTTTCTCATAGCATTTCTCTGTAATGACTATGCATTATATTTTAATATCAAAAAACTTCTTTTATAAGTCACATACATCTGCTGATGAACCTAGTGGCAGGGCAGGAATAAAGACGCAGACATAGAGAATGGACTTGAGGACACGGGGCAGGGAGAGGGGGAAGCTAGGGCGAAGTGAGAGTAGCACCGACATATATAGACTACCAGATATAAAGTAGACAGCTAGTGGGAACCAGCCGCATAGCACAGGGAGATCAGCTCCGTGCTTTGTGACCACCTAGAGGGGTGGGATAGGGAGGGCTGGAGGGAGGCTCAAGTGGGAGGGGATATGGGGATATATGTATGCATACGGCTGATTCACAGTGTGTTGTACAACAGAAACTAACACAGTATTGTGAAGCAATTATTCTCCAATAAAGATGTGTAAAAAAAAAAAAGAAAGAAAAATAGGGAAAAGTATAAAATACTGCTTTGAATTCTCAATGCTGTCATTTATAGTTTTCTTCCATTCACCCTCTGTGTTTATTAGGCTCCGGTTGTTTTTCACTCTGTATATGCTTTTAAAAAAATAAAATGTAAAATAAGCACAATATTTTTTTGGTCCCTACCTTCCCCAGGCCTTCTATTCATGAATATTGCATTCTCAATTAGAGGGTTACTCAAATAATTTCACCCCCAAAAAATATATCTGGAACACAGATAGAGTTAGCCTTTGTAAATCTCTTGTTGCCATCTCACATGAAATTCAGCATAGCTGGTGTGAGAATATTCTTTTTCACCAGAATCCTCTTGTTTGTACCATCTGTTATGGTAGCCAACTTGCCACATATGGGTATTGAGCAGCTGAGATGTGGCTGGTCTGAATTGAGATATGATATAAGTATAAAATACACACCAGATTTCAAAGATTTAATATGACATCCATATCTATGTATATTTGTCTGTAGATAGAGAGCTAAAAGTGTATTTAATATAAATTTAATAGACATATAGTATAGAATTAATGAGATTATGTTTCATTAAATTTTGCACAATATATACATATACATTTTATACTGTATAAATTATATGAGATAATATTATGGTATCTCATTAAAATTCATATAAAATTATGTTAATCTGACAATGTTTTAGATATACTGGGTTAAGTAAAATATATTATTAAAAATAATTTTACCTGTTTGTTTTTAGTATTTGAGTACAGCTACTACAAAATTTAAAATTACATATAAGGCTAGCAATATATTTCTGTAGATGTTGCCACACTTTTGCAATACAAAGGCCTAATGTTTATCCCTGTCCCTTTGAAGTTTCCCTATTTTTTCCCTCTGCTTGCAAAAAATTTTTAATTCCTGTCTATCAGAATATTTTCTAGACTAGGTCTAGATCCCTGTTTTATTGGAACATGGTAAATTCTTTGGATCTTTATTCCTATTAACTTATTTTTAATTGTTTCATTTTCTTCCTTAGATACAACTAGATTCTTGGATATAATTTCTTTCTCTACCTTTCTAATGCAGCATCTAAAAATCTCTTTGCCTTGTTTTTCTAACACAGAAATTTTTAAGTTTGCATTTGCATAACTAATTGAATTGCCTGCAGTGTCAACTCTATTGTCTAGCTTCCAAGAAATCTTATTTTTCTTTTATCGTTGTTTCCTTAAAATTATTCCTTTCAGTCTTATCCAGACACCTTTGCATATCAACTGGTATTTCCTTATGGCTTTTTTTCCTCTGTCCCATATTTCCTTGTCTTCCTATCTTTTATTATTGATATAATTTATTTTCTGAAAACAATTCGCATATTGCAAATCATTTTTAAAAGTATATGCTTCCTCTAAATCAGAAAGATGTACCCTTTCCCTACTTTTTGGTAAATTTTTCTAGGCTGTTTAAATTTACTCATTCTTGAATGAGAAGAGAGAATTAGAAATACCAGAACTGGTATTTCCCAAGAGACTAAGGCGATTGCTTTCTGTCAACTAGTAAATTTTTTAGGGAAAGGGGGTACTATTCACAATTGTATCAGTACTGCAGGCATAAATTGGGATGCATGGTCACCCTACCTTAACGTCGTCGTCATGCTCTGTCACTTAAACAGTGGTCCAATATCCTTTTCAGATCTATAGCAGGAAGGTAGCAGACACAGCTCAGAAGCTCAGAACCCAGTTTTTATGATTTACCAGGGTTTTGTTTATCGTATATGCTGAGCTAAGAAGGCTTCTCCTTGTCCCACAGATGAGACCTCCCTCTCTAAGCTCTTACCTCCAAAGGATGCAGTGCCCTAAGCAAATCTCTTCTATTTATTCTTTCCATGTATCATCTCTCCAAGTAGCTTTCTTTCCAGTTTTAATTAATTTTAGGGAAAGGAGTAGTTGAGTCTATGAATAGACATATGTTCTTATGAATAGAGGTGGGAAGGAGTATCCTGATCATGTCAAAAACTGGAGACCTAGTATCCCAAGATACTATGGAAGCAGGTTATAGGAAAGAGAGAAGTACAGTTACTTATTTTTTAATTATATAGATCTCTTCAATTTTCTGCTTGTCTAGCCATCAGTTGCTTTGTTCAGTGTGATTTCAGTGGCCTTTTAGCTGGGGAAATTCCATCAATTTCTGGCAGTCAGCTGGTTCTGGCTCTTGGATGATTCAAGGATGCTGTGATTTTTTTTTTAATATTCCAGTTTTTGCATGGGTATTTGAATAAAAATTGGAGAGGCTGCATCATGATTACCCGTGACATTAGATTTTAATTTTTATTGTTGGCTTCTGTGTAGTACTTAGCATCCTGTGACATTGAAATCTTCCCACTTCTCCCTATCTGGAGAGGAGAAGGCTGTGGGGAGCCTGATGTTAATAGTCCCGATTTATAGTGATCAAAAGGGAAATTAGGGCTTCCCTGGTGGCGCAGTGGTTGAGAGTCCGCCTGCCGATGCAGGGGACACGGGTTCGTGCCCCGGTCTGGGAGGATCCCACATGCCGCGGAGTGGCTGGGCTCGTGAGCCATGGCCGCTGGGCCTGCGCGTCCGGAGCCTGTGCTCCGCAACGGGAGAGGCCACAACAGTGAGAGGCCCGCGTACCACAAAACAGGAAAAAAAAAAAAAAAAAAAGAGGGAAATTAGATTTTGTAATGTGTAAAGAAGTGATTCACCAAAAGACAGCTAATCCCCAAAATCTTCTGGGCTACTTGGCCCTGGCAAGGAGCACTCTCTTGGTACCTTCACAGACAGGTCCCAACAGTAAATAACCAGCAGATGCTCTGCTTGTTTGTATGAGGGGCTACTTTATACAAGTACTGGTCGAGTTGATGAGGACCAGAAACATTAAGATGGGATTCTTAGTCATAAATGAGTTTACAGTATAATAAGATGAAAGAATATCACATTGTAAGCATTCAATAAGTAAATGATTTAGGTGATAAGTGCAGCAAGGACCTAAAGGAAAAGGCTGCCCACTGTGGTCTACTGTAAAGCATCATGATGGAAAGAATATGTGAATTAAGATCTGGCAGGACAGGAGTCCTCAGAGAAGCTAGGGAAGGACATTAGAGGGGAACTATGAGTGAACGCTAGGGTAGGAATGTGTGTAGGACATTCAGAGGACAGTATGCAGAAGAGTTGGGAAAAGTAGACGGGGGTTATATAAAGTAATGGCGATAGACAGATTTGGTCGCATGAGTGAATGGTGATAATAAGTTGACTCAGTTTGTAGGGCCTCTAAATGCCAGACTAATGTGACGATAATAAATCTCCAGGAATGTTGAATCATCCTCAAAATGATCCTTAATTGTAGCGTGTAGATTTTAAAATGTTCACTGTACAAGTTTCTTTGTTTGAGATTTTGGTTGACTTTTTGCTTTTTCTAAAAGAAGCATCAAATGAAACAATGTAATACAGGGGCTCCTGGGATGCCATTCAGTTCTTTACCCATGTCCCCTGCATCGGCAGGCGGGCTCTCAACCACTGCGCCACCAGGGAAGCCCCGACAGTTCTTGATATGACACTTCTGAAACGAAAGCTTTTTTTAAAAGTTACAAATACTTGTTTAATTTCTGTTTAAAGAATCAAATAATTTTGACCTGTTCTCTCAGCTAAAGGTTTTGAAAATTTGTCAGCTAGCAATAAATCAACACCAATGATTTCATGAATGAATAAATCAATAACCATCATTACCTAGTACTTTGCTCAGGTTACAAACTAATTAGACACTTACCTCATTGCCACTGTGGCTTTTAGTTGAAAAGAGGATAGAGAGACAGAAATAAATCATCACCACTCAACAAATCAGTGCTTTAATACAAGTACCTACCACGTGCCATGGAGGCACAAAGGAGGGAGTGACTGAAGTTGTCTAGAGATTTGTAGAAAAGAATTGCAGAGCAATCGCTATTCCAGGATCATGAAGGAGAAGTGGAAATTCAACAGCAGGCAAAGGAAGGAAGCTATACTAGATAGAAGAAATACAAGCAAGGAATCCAGAAACATCATGGTATGTTAAAAAAAATCAAGCATAAGCCATAATAGAAAAGAATATGAAAAAGAATGTATATATGTGTGTAACTGAATCATTTTCCCGTACAGAAGAAATTAACACAACATTGTAAATCAACTATACTTCAATAAAATTTTAAAAAATAAAATTTTAAAAAATAAAACAGTTCTGTGTGGCTGAAGTGTCAGATTCATGGGGAAATGTCATGAGAGATGAGATCGGAAAGGCAATTTTGGGGCAAATGGTGAAGAGCTCAAACCACTCCTTGAACAAGTATGTAAATAAGTTTTTACATGGTTTTCATAATAAATTACAATAATACTCAAGAAGAGATCATAAATGTATAGAAAATATAAGTTATAGGTTCTGGATTGGCTAAATATTTAGAGTCTCTACGGGAATTTATAGAACCTAGAGACTTTTGATTTCCAATGGTTTCAAGAGCCTAGATATTAATGTCGTATCACTCAGAATAGGCTGCCTTAAGCTACAATAACAAAGGATTCCAAAATCTCAGTGTCTTAAACAAATGATGCTACATATTCATCAAAAGTATGCTCAAGGATTGCCCCATCATATCTGTAGTTCATGACCCCAGCTGACAGAACTGCTATCTTGGAACAACGTGGCAGAGGGAAAAGGGATCATGCTCAAGCACAGGCTGCTTTTTAAAGCTTCCAGCAAGAAGTGACACACATCACTGCTGCACACCTTTCACTGGCCAAATCAAGCTCCCTGGACAGCCGGTCAATGAGGCAGCGAGGTCCACTGTTCTCCTAGAGAGAGTCAGGAAGTACACGCGCTACCACGTGTCCAGTCTACATCACCAAGCCACACCCAGAATCCATCTCAAAACTTGAAACAATAATTCATTCATATTTTGTATTTGAGTGAAATCTTCAAGGTGAGGTCCCTAATGTGTTGATTTGCCACTATTAAATAGAGGCGTATCTTTAAAATGCATTTAAAGTTGTAAAAGCAACTCCTCTTCTTCTCCCACTCTTTGTCAATGTTCATAAAACAGCTGTAGGCCAGGGCGCTGTGCTAGATGTTTTCAAATGCACTGTCTCATTTAATTTGCAGAACTGGGCAGCGTGTGTTAGATAAGAAGGCTCTGAAAGCTTAGGTGACTGTCTGAGAACATATTGCTAATAGGTGTATTAAGGTTATTTTTTAGAGACCCACAGTATCA
>NW_020174375.1:2465775-2530775 GCF_003031525.2 Neophocaena asiaeorientalis asiaeorientalis | reverse complement strand
ACAGTGAGAGGCCCGCGTAACGCAAAAAACAAAACAAAACATAAGTGCCAACCAGTGGCAGTCACTTCAATAGATTGAATCCTGTTTTGTTTTGAATATGTGTTGTATGCAAAGAATCCCCGTCTCACTGAGCATCTCGCTGAGCTGTCCTTTCCTCATTGTCACTCATCAATCTCTATTGTGAATCCAGGTCAGGATTTAAAACCGCTGATTCCTAGTCTACTGTCTTACCTTGTTAAGAAAATATGCATGAGCTTTGTTGTCCTGAGAGTTTAGAAAATTCAGGAACATTTTGCAACAATGGGGGAAGTACAACAGTCACAGGACATCTGGAGTAGCAAAAGAAGGTGGCACTGAGAGGCAGTGTTAAGAAGAACATCTACCCCACGAGCCCACAATGCACGGCCATTTTCCAATAGCACTCCTCTCATATACCCTCTTTAGGCTCCACGGCTCCACGTCAGAGGACAGTTTTGCTTCCATGGAGTTATGCTTAATGTCTGTTTAAAATTATTTCACCTGAGTAAATGCAAAAAAAAATAGTTACGATGTGTTTTATCTAGAACCTGCTAGCAACAACTCAGATCCCTACCTACTCCAGAAATAGCCTTGCATCTGAGCCATTTTATGTCACTGTAAAATGAAGCCATATTTACGAGTAGTTTTATGTGTCTGTTTATAAGCAAAGAATACTATATATGAACATTTTTCTAAATGTTTACATTACCAGGAAATTCCAAAATATTCAAAGAAATGCCAAACGTGTTATGTTTCTCTTAGAGCAAGTTGAGTTGTAGAAAAAGCGTACAGCAATGCTGTCTGGAGAGAAATATTCAGATGACAGTGAGTACAGAGGATATGGGCAGTTCCTCCATTTTACAGGCTTCACTAAAACTGCAATCCCTAACTGCGTAGACTTTACACTCTGCACTGACTTGAGGCCAGATGTATCCAGGATGGCTCATTTGGCTCCTATCCTGTGATTCTCCATGTTTGATAAATCAGAGATTTTAAAAGTTACAAGAGGTGGTTTCTTAACAGTTTCATCAGTGTCTTTGAACTTGCAAAATACCATGGCTTAGGAGTTTCATTCAGCCATGCTACTCAGCCGGCAACACATGTTAACCCTCCTCCTATTTCAGTTTTGGAAATCATTCTACTCTCCTCACTCCAGATGAGGTCTGCAAGGGGCCTCTTTTATAGTTCTCTTTTAGGATTTCTGTGAATATTTTGTTACATATTCAATAAATATAACTTAGCATGTCCCCTTAGCATGAGGCTTACACATTTATATATTTGGAAAATATCCTTTCAGGATTTGTTGCTGACTGAAAAAAGTGAATAGAGAATTTGTGATTTGCTAGCAGTTTTTGATAAAAACACGAATATGCGCCCTTTAAGAAAGAAATGATAACTGTTGCTTGTAGGCAACTAATCCACTACAGAGGAAAAAAATATTGGATACATTGTTACAAAGTTTAAAGTTGGTGAAGTCCTTTGCTTTGTCTTTTTCATTTTTTAATTAAAAAAATTAACCTGATTTGCTCTATTTACAAAAACAACTCAGTTTTTACCATCTTATTTTAAGAGTAGCTTCCTTCCCAATATAAAACAATTTTAAAGCCTCTATTTAGGACAGATTAGGAGACTCCATGTGTATATACGATACTGGGTTTTTTTTTTAAGATTTTTAATTAACAGACAATATTGTAGAAAGGGGTTTTAAAAATAGACATGGTCAAGGTTTCAGAATAATATGTAAGATGTATCTTTATCTTCAAATTCATCAAGTTGTATACATTAAATATGTAGTTTTTTGTATGTCAATCATACCTCAATAAAGTAGTTTAAAATCCTAAAAATAAAATGTAAAGAAATACCACCCAAAATTCAGTGATCATTTCATCTTAAACATACAATTTGAGTCATTTTTAAGCCACTCCAACTTCATTATGGGTGGAAATGTGAGTTTTAAGCTGTGTTGGCAGGAAGGAAGCAAACATTTTTGCTGTTTTATATATGACTCCACATTGTACTTCCTTGGATGTGTCTGTCCAGTAACTACTAGACCAGTAACACGGAGCAAGCCGTGTTAACCCTTCTCATGAGGACCTTCAAGGAAAGTAAGCTAATACCTCCTTTATCTCCTTTTAAAAACTGTAATATCTCTGTAAACATCTAGAAAGGTGATTATCCCAACTTGCGGACAAAAGTAATGTTATTGATAACAAGTTAAAGATGATATGTCACTTTAGTTTACTTTTTTATTAAGAGATACTTTAAGTATTAATGTATAAACATCTACCTATGTTAAAGCATTAATATTTTTTCTCTAACCTAGTGAAATTTTAATATGCCATGATGGTTAAAATTCTAATGGACTAAAGTAGAAATAAAATCACATTGCAGATGCCAATATACTTATAGGCTAAAATTGGAACCCCTAAGTGTAGAGAACATAGAAGGAACATGAACTCAAATAAAAGATACATCTGTAAACTTCTAGTTTACAGGAGTTCAGATATTTGGAAACATTTGCCAAGTTAATATTCATCTCGGTATGAATTGGCTTTGACCTTGAGCCTCCGGTGTGCTTCAAGATAGTTTAATTTACTGTATTAACACTAGCCCCAATGGATATCACATTCACAAGGAACCAGTTTGGCATCCTCTGAAAAGTAAGCAGATAAAAATAAAGATTTTTTTCAATAGTTAGTACACAGGACAAGCAGTTGACATTTATTAATTTCTTTCATTTCTTCCACACTGCGGAATAAAGCGCCAAGCATATTGATAATTGTTCAGACAAACCCATGAGTCATATTATCACCACTGCACAGACCCCCTAGAAGCAGAGTAAGAAATTAATAAACACTTGAGGATTTATTGATGCTTGGATTATTTATTGGGTTTACCAATGATTGGCTCTACGTGGAAGCATCATATTACACAAGAATATTGTAATTTATTAGGTAACTTCTTCACAACCTAAATATTTGAATTCTGCTTCTGTACACAAGGACTATTTCTTCTACTAATACAATGCAAGTCCTTCCAGACGTTTGTTCTATAAGCAATATCTCTATTTTAGTTAACACTAGATAAAACATCAATCACTCTTCACATTGAACAATAAACTAATATAACCACTATTATTTCATCAATTTATTAATAGTCTG
Source organism: Neophocaena asiaeorientalis asiaeorientalis (assembly GCF_003031525.2). Taxonomy (NCBI): domain Eukaryota; kingdom Metazoa; phylum Chordata; class Mammalia; order Artiodactyla; family Phocoenidae; genus Neophocaena; species Neophocaena asiaeorientalis. The sequence continues at coordinate 2,527,596 of NW_020174375.1, read as the reverse complement.
CATGTGGTCATTAAGTATTTCAAAGTTTTTTCTTACAAAATTTTTAATTCATTCAGATAAAATGTGTGCATATACACGTGTGAAATTGCATATAATGTTAAGGTGCTCATGGACCTGTTGAAGTTTGTCTGTGGCCTTCTTCACAATTTCAGTTCACAATCTCAGACTTGATAGACAGGTGATTTGTATGACCACACTGAGCATAAATCTGAGAAGATTCCCTATCAAATTATCTTTATATTTCATGAGGAGATGATGTGACTTCCGTATATCTATTTTTTTTTTTTTCTTTTTTGGTTGTCAAATAATCCTTTATCAAAATGTTTTCCTCTGTAGTTCTTAACTATCTGGGTGTTCTACTGTCCCACTGCCAATGTCATTGGTGATGTCATATGGGTGGCAGCTATCAGCATTGTAGCCCACAAACTAGGCAGCCTCCAGGATCTCTTTAATGATTCCAGAGAGTTCTCTGGCCAAAGGTTGGTGCTGTATCTGTCAGGCAATATTGGCAATCTCATCAAAAGTGCTATTTCCATTGTGCTTATAGTTTTTCTGCTTCTTTCCATTTCTGGGTAGTTCTTGAGGGTTTTGATGTTCAGAGAGAGGCAGAAGGTACCACCTCAGTCTGGGGCTGCCTGTTCTGAATGTTCGTTTTCACTGTAATCCTAACTTTTCAAGTCACCAGTTGTCTTGGCCATGTCATCACCAATCTCTTCTGGAGACATCCAGGCAAATGGCTGTGAGAGCCAGGGTACCTGTGACACTGTTTCCCCCCTGAAACACCTCAGGTGTATGACTTTGATCTTGTTAGGGTCAAACTTGGGTGGCCTGGCATAGAAGCAGCTTGTGTAGGATAAACCAGATGGGGACCACAGGGCCTCCTCCACAGGGAGTCAGAAAGCACCCCCATCCACATAACTTTTAAATGCTAATCTTTTGTTGTAGAAGGTCCTATCTTGTGAGCAAATATTACAATAATATTTAATGTAGACATATATCTTCTGTATATTTTTGCTATGTTCCAGAACACAGCCAACAACCTAGCAAAATGAGAAAACAAACAAAAGGCACCTAAATTTAAATATGGGTATACATTTCAATATATGCAAATATAGATTTTGCTTTAAACAAACAAAACTTTAGTTAGATACCACAAATGTCTTATATTTTAGTCTCATACTTTATCATTATAAGAGTCTGTCAGATCTTCACAGAGAACTTATGAACTCTTAATTTAGATACAACCCATACAGACCGGTCAGTTGGTTTCCCAGCTCACATTGAATTAGAAAATGAAGTGTTTGTTCGCAGCAGGGACACTGACAAAATTAAGAAGTAAACATCAAAAAAAAAAAAAAAATCCCACTAAAGAAATAAAATATTTAAGTGTCAGGCCCTTAAGGCTGCCTCAATAAATAACCTCTGAGAACACTTCTCTAAAACAATGCATGCTTCAAACGATTCTCTGTTCTGTGCCCTCAGTTTAAGGGGAAATACTCTAGATTTTATAGCAAGGGTAGCATTAAAGAATGGTCAAGTAACAACTTTTGACCTTTAACGTGGTAACTAATAGAGATCAAACAACTCAGTCACAGATTATAACAAGTACAGGCAATGTAGTTGTAATCTTTTTGCCCAGTTATTTGATGCAAATCGTCCAGGTCTGTGTGAATACTTGAATTGCATTAGAGGTTTTTCTGCTGTTCCTAATGTTCGGTAATTTGCTTAGGTTGTTCCCATCTACTGGGACTGTATTTATGAATATTCATGTTTATAGGGAGGAATACACAAGCATATGGGGGATGCATACTTGGCTGCAGAATTCCCTGTAACCCATTTCATAGAAATACTCAGTTTGGATAAATTTTGCTTTTTTTTCCTGAGAGAACAGCTTCAGCTGTCTTGCTTGTTGATACCTTTGATTGCTCTTATATAAACAGTAAAGACACTTTGCAGCTATAGTTTTTCCAGGGCTTCTGGGCAGATATGCTTTTAACAGCTTCTTTCAAGTCTTCTTAGGAATGTTTCAGAAATGGCAGGTTAGAGGCTGGTGCAAAAAAAGTCAACAATTGTAATAGATTTCATGCTTTCAGGTCTGTTTCGGAGAGGGTTGTATTTTGTGTTTCTCTCTACAAGTTGGCTTCCTTATAACCCCCTTTTCTTTCCCCTGTATCCTCCCCTAACCCCAGAAATTATTGTATTTGGCTTAAAATTAGTGAAAAATGCTCCTTAATACTGGGGCAGTCTGGCTAATGGACTTAGGTCGAAATAATTGATCCTGAAAACAAGGAAATCCACCCAAATCCTATCTTTATGCTCTTCTTAATTTCATTACATGCTTCACAGACAGTCAAAGCAGGGTTCAGAAATGTCAACTATTACGCAGCATTTAAATCCATTTGCCTCACATAGGTCTGTTCTATCAGAAATAAAATATTTCACAAACACACTTTTATCATCCTCTCTTATCTCCTGCAAAGCTTAAAACATAGAGGAAAGGAGAAGAGGGGTACAAAAAGAATTGGTCAGTACAAATATGAGAGCTGTTGTCTGATGCCAACATAGTCGTGCTTATTCTAACCCAATGTGAAGAATAAAGCGATAAAAAGATAATGGTAAATAACTTTCATAGCATAGCAATACACCCTAAAGCCAAATAACATTGTAAAAATAATAAAATTAGCTTTAATTATGGGTGTGCAATTCTATAAGATTAAAATACCAGGGAAGTCCAGCACACTAATGTATAAATATAATTATTTCAGAGTCATGGAAGATAGAAAGCAATTTCCATATAGAACATAAAAATATAGTAAAAAGTTAAAATAGTAGTCTATTTTATTTACTCAATAAATAGTCACTGCGTGCCTATTGTGTGTGTGAAAGGTATTGTCCTAGGCAGCAAATTCAGCAGTGAACTTCTTCCCTTAGGATCTTATATTCCAACAGAGGAAGAAGGTGATAAATAAATGCACAAAATGTATACTTTGTTACATGCTTAAAAGCATTAAGGACAAAAATAAGTCGGGGAGAAAAATAAAACACAGAGGGAGGTTTGAAATTTAAAATAAGGTAGTGAGGGGGCTTCCCTGGTGGCGCAGTGGTTGAGGGTCCTCCTGCCGATGCAGGGGACGCGGGTTCGTGCCACGGTCCGGGAAGATCCCACGTGCCGCGGAGTGGCTTGGCCCGTGAGCCATGGCCGCTGAGCCTGTGCGTCCGGAGCCTGTGCTCCGCAACGGGAGAGGCCACAACAGTGAGAGGCCCGCGTACCGCAAAAAAAAAAAAAAAAAGGTAGTGAGGGAAGACCATACTGAGAAGGGGGCGCTTGAGAAAGTCTAAAAGGGATGAAGGGGCTAACCATGAAGCTGTCTTAGGCAGGAATGTCCAGGGTAGAGGCAAACACATTGTCATGTTTCGTGAACAGCAGGGCAACCCAGAGTGCCTGGACAAAATGAAGGAGGAGGAGAATGTAGCACATGAAGCCAGAGGACCCAGCAAAGGAAAACTGAGGAGCAGTAGCCAGTGAGATGGGAAGAATACCAGGAGAATGTGCTGAGTGGAAGCCAAGGGAAGAAAATGTTTCGAGGAGAAACCGTGTTCAGTTTTTCTGAAATTCAAGTAAGACAAGATCCAAGAAACGGGATTGAGCAATGTCTTTGGTGATAGTGACAAGATCAGTTTCCTTATAGATGTGGAGGTGCGCACCTAATGGAAAGTCCGATTGGGAGATAGCAAGTGGAGGTAACTACTTCAGGGAGTTTTGCTTTAAATGGGAGCAGATAAATAAGAGCTGAAGGGTTTTTATTTTATTGTTGTTATTGTTTACAAGAAATTGTGGTATGTTCATTCTGATGGGAACGATCTAGTTCAGACTGAAAAATTGATGCTTGCAGGAAAAAGGGGAGCACCTAACACCAAAGTGGAGGGTGGCCTTAAATAAGGGCACGGTCAGCACATCCATAATAATTGTCATGAGAGCATACGAAGGAGGCAACAAAGTTCTCTTCTGATGGCTACAATTTTCTTAGTTAATAAGGAAGCAAAGTTGAGAGAGAATGGATGAGGAATGTGTGTTGGAGAATGAATGGGCTAGGGGAATGTATTGATGGTGTGATTGCTGGGAAACACTACCAACCCACATAATGTTATTGACCATGAATTTAAAATGAGACCATTAGGACCGTTGTGTGTTTTTCTTCAGCTAGTCTACTGCTGGGTATAAAGGCAGTGTAGGTAGGAAGTTGGATTGAACAAGGTTGGGATTTTGCCAGACGAAGTCAATGAAGCAAGAGGGAGTGAGGGCGCAGAGGATATTTGCAAGGAAGGGCTTACGATGAAGGACACAGTGTCTAAGCTGAGTAAGCAGAGGAGTATGGACATGAGGAGAGGAAGGACAATGGGGAAAAGGTGACAGTATTGGATTTTAGGGTCTAGTGAAGTTAATGTTGGAATGAAAGTTCTAGAAAGAGTAAATTAGAATGATGGAAGCCATGGTTTGAGAATGGGATCTCAGATGTGAAATTATGCGGGGCAGGGGGGAGGGGAGTAAAAATTATTGGCGATGAAAAGACCTAGAGAGTGAGTAGCTGGAGGTGGGTAGAGAGCAAGTTCATTGGATGAGAGGAAGTCAAAGAACTGAGGCTTCATATGATTGGATATTGTGGACTTTGCAATCACCAAGGATTAAATCAGGAGCAGTACATGAGAAGATTCAGGAGCTGAGTTTTCAAGAAATGATGACAAATGACCCGGAAGTCTCTACATGACTGTGGCAAGCAGTGATAGGAAGATAATATGAGATTCAATACAGGTTTTTAGAATAGGGAAGGAGAATAATCTGCCATGAGGAGTAAGGACAACTCTTCTACCTTCAGCTCAAGTGATTGATATACGGTTCATGGGAGTGAAATCAGCTCCCACTCGAGAGGGAAAGAGCAGGCAGCCAGAGTGAATGTTCATAGAAGAGGTTGAGGCTATTGCAGATTTTGCCAGTAATTTCCCTTGAGTACCAGGGGAAGCGTTTTTGAGAGCTGGCAAAGTATGAGAGAGGAGATGTCAGTCAGGCTGTATGGGCGCTTATATTGTGGGGAGAGGGTCATGGAAGGCCTGGGCTTCTAGGAATGACTGATAAAAGCAGACATAAAGGTGACAGTATGATGAGCCATTTTTATCTATTCTTTTTTTTATTGAGATATAATTGACATATAGAATTATTTTAGTTTCAGGTGTACAACATAATGATTCGATATTTGTGTGTATTGTGAAATGATCGCCACAGTAAGTCTAGTTAACATCCGTCATCATACAGGATTAGTTCTGATCGTATCAGGACTTGGAGAATGACGATGAGGCTATGAGTGTCGGTGAGACTAGTGTGGGGCTGGCCAGGAGCATGCAGGGTCCTGGTCTCTCCGCTCCCTTAAGGGTGATATAGGAGCAGGGAGGGGCAGTCTTATCTGAAGCAGTCAGATCTCTAGGGTCCTCTTACTCCCTTTGCCCAGACAGTGAACTACTCCTTAATGAAACAGGCCCTGTGTGCCTATGGGTCTGCAATTCCAGTGCTTTACATAGTAACTCACGTACTGGAGCAGAGGCTCACAACAAACGCTCTTCCTTTAAGCTGCTTTTGCATCTACCATAAAAAGAGAATGAACATACTATACTGCTGTCTTTCAAGAATGTATCTTTAATGCACACAGTCCACAAGAACACATTTTCTTCCATCAGCCCAAGCTTCATATGGTCATAGTTTCTTAAAAAATCCTTCCCTGTTTAGTTCAAAGTGCATTTTTTTCCTGAAAGGCAGCTATGAAAAATAACAATAATAAATATCTGAATTATTACTGGAAGGGCAGATGGACATTTTCATCCTTCAACATAGAAGATCTTTTTTTTTTTTTTTTTTGCGGTATGCGGGCCTCTCACTATGTTGGCCTCTCCCGTTGCGGAGCTCAGGCTCCAGACGCGCAGGCTCAGCGGCCACGGCTCACGGGCCCAGCCGCTCCGCGGCACGTGGGATCTTCCCGGACCGGGGCACGAACCCGCGTCCCCTGCATCGGCACGCGGACTCTCAACCACTGCGCCACCAGGGAAGCCCAGAAGATCATTTTTAAATCAAATCAAGTGAACCCCAAACCTTAAAGCCTCATAAATTTTGTTGTAGAAATGCTAATAGACAAACCATGAAAATGATGTTCCGATACCTACCTCACTTTCCTTTCTGTCTTGCCTACAGAGCTAGAATGGGAGCACATGCAGGAACACTGATGTCCTCCCTCTCCCAGCTCTTTATCAGATTCTTTTTATAGCTCCCTACTACTTTTAAACAGTTTAGGCATGGCGCATAAAGTATGCTTGAGCATCTCCACAGATTTCAGACAGGCAGTACTCCTTCCCACAGTCCACCATGCTCCCAGTACTCAGGACCATGGTCCCACCTCTAGCTTTGAATGACCAGGTGGTCTCATACCTATAGTCATATATCCATTCAACACGTTGGTGTTGCCCTTCAACTAGACATTGAGGATGTAATGCAGATCCAAAATAGCTAAGTCCCTATTCTCATGGAGGTTACTGTGTAGTCAGAAAGACAGACACTAACAAATGTATAATCACAAACTGAGTCCATCATAGAAAAGAACACTTTGATGTCATGTAACTAAACACACCAAAACTGTGTGTGAGTTTCTGTGTATTTCGGCGGGGGCGGCACAAAGAAAACTTTCTTGAAGAAGTGATACTTGCATGAGCAGAATTTGAAGCATGAATTAGTCAGATAGGAATAGGGTGAAGTTTTCTAGCAGGAGGGAACAGAATGTGCAAATGACCTGTGGCAGTCAGTGAATGGTACATTTGACATTTTTGAAGAAGACCAGTGCAGCTGGAATAGGGACCGAGAAATGACTTGTAGGCAGCCAGGGTCATATCATTATACACAAACAATTGCATCCTGGTTATCTCACAACTTCATGTAGTAATCTTTTATTCCTCTTCTCTGGTAATTCTTGGCTCGGTCAACCCCAATTCTCTCAATGATATTGAGGGAACAATAAGAGTTGTATGTTACTCCTTAGGCATCCACAGACTGTCCACTTGCAAGCTCAAGCTCTTCTTTTCATAACTGAGTTGAACATCACATCTTCTCCATCTCAGCTCCCTTAGTTTTTAATGTGTCCTTACACTGTATAACCCTTAACAACCTGTATTACGGTATTGGCCTACTACATTATAGTGCTATACAGAGACTGTATTGTCTACCTGGTACCTCATGGAGTGGCTACTGGCTAGACAGTTGTAAATTCGGTCAATATACTACTGCTCAATAAATGTGTATTGAATTAAATTATCTTAAACATTTCAGATTCTTCAGATAAAGGCATCACACAGAACGTCCTGTTAGTATATGTGCATGGACAGACACCATCTAATAGCGGTGTTTACTGAAATAAAAAACAACAACAAAAACAGATACTGTCACTGAACTTAATAGAGGAACACATGTAAAGGTAGTTTTGAAAAAAAATATGTAATTAGGCAAAACAAGTTACCAATGTTTGACCTTCCATGTATTATATTTTGTAGTAAACCATACTTATCAAACTACGACTTCAGAGAGCTGTACTTTCAGTGTAGGATATGTTCTGTGACCCAGGATTTGTCATCTGTTAGGAATATTTTAGCTTGCTTAGCTTCTGAGCATTAAGAATAATTTTTGACAAAAGGCTTAACTTTGTTATCAGCAGTTTTTTAATTCATCCCAGTGTGATTTTAATGTTCACTTAACTACAAGAGAATGACATTTTCATCTGCTGAATTGCATAAATGCCCAACCAAATAAAAATGCTTATTGTAAAAAGAAACCTTTTAAGTGTAAGGGATGTATACTGAAAATATCTTTTCTCCCCTTTGGAGTCTCTGGGTAAATGACTGGTTAGTGGCTTAATAGAAGGTCTTTTCATCCCATTACATATCAAAGTTATGGAGTCTCCAGTGTGGCAGATAAAAACTTTTTGACGCAATTGTCGGGACATTTACAGCTCCTTTCAAAACAAAGTGGAGTCATTCCCAATGTATTTATGCTAGAGATAATTGGGGAAAATATGTCATTGGTAACTACCATTATTTAATTATAACTGTTTACATTTGAGCATTCAGTTGGAATGTTAAACCTTTCCTGGTTAGTATTCCCCATTGCATAAAATAACAAAGTAATAACAAATGCTCATTTGAAATGTGCTTGCTTTACTGGCATACAGGTACTAGTCATACATTATTGCTTTTAAGAAAGGCCATAGGGCTTCCCTGGTGGTGCAGTGGTTGAGAGTCCGCCTGCCGATGCAGGGGACGTGGCTTCGTGCCCCGGTCCGGGAAGATCCCACATGCCGCGGAGCAGCTAGGCCTGTGAGCCACGGCCGCTGTGCCTGCGCGTCCGGAGCCTGTGCTCCGCAATGGGAGAGGCCACAACAGTGAGAGGCCCGCGTACCGCCATAAAAAAAAAAAGGCCATAAAAATATGACACAATAATCTGTATTCTCTCAACATATGTATACATATATATGTATATGTGTGTGTGTGTGCGCGCGCATAGTGTATATAGTGACTACGGAGGGGTTTTTTTCTTGTTTTTGGTGAATTTTGATCAGTTGGGATAGCAAATCTGATCTCAAACCTCGCTTCTTCAGCAGTAAACATCAAAACCTAAATCAGAAACGGTTGCCTCTGTTTCCCTTTATTAAAGGTGACGCAGTCTTTAAGTTGACGCAGGAAATCATGCTTGTTATTGCAGGTGCCAAACATTGCCTTAAGGATATTCTCAACGTGCCCTGACATTCCTGGAATAGAACTAAAAATGTTATGAAACTAGTAGGTGTGTAAACGAATGCTATGTTCAAAACATTTTGTTATTTTTCTCTGAAATATATGGATGCTTGAATGAACTCAAAGGGTCTGTGACACAGAAAAAACAAACTTTAAATAGCAATTAAGGCATTTTTTTTCTTATTTCAGCATATAAAGACAAGGAAATGTAATGGTTTTAATAATTAAGGATGCAGACTAGTGCACACATTTTGCAGCACGAATAAAAACTTCCTGTTATCATCTCTGTTTTCAAGAATGAAGAAGGCATTTCCTTAATGCACTTCACTGCTTCCCCTGCCAGCTCTGTTCAGGCTCAGAATTTGATAACATTTCCAAATTGTAAAAATAAAAAATAGCATTAAAAATTGATTTAAGTCCAACTTTCCGAATCAGTTAACCCAAAGGTTAAGTGCTACTGCACTTGACCAAAGAGACAGTTTGTTCCCTTTTTGTAAGACCTGAGTGTAAAGAATAAAGGCAGCATTTTTCTTCTTCCCCTTTTTAAAGAAGCCACATGTAATGTTCTCTGGGTTAAGTTTTACCATTCATAATGAATGCAGTCTCGCCATTCAAATGCGACCATAAGTACACAGAAGATAAGAATTTAATTAAATGTAGATTAAAACCAAACAGGAAAACACACTAGCTGATAATTTTATCCCGTCCTCTGGCCATATTTTTTATACTTCCTTCTTGTTCTTCTTTGGGCTATAGCTTATCAACATGCCGATAGTACCATAACTCATTACATCTGATGGTGCAGCAGAAATGTGCAGGCTCTGTGCTTGGATTTCCGAGGCACTTAAAATGCAAAGCATGTAAATGTCTCTGTTAAATATACTAGTGTGCTAACAGTGGTGAAAAGGAGGTGAGTCTGGAAAAAATCCTTAAACCTCTCACAAGAAGCATTAGTACTACATAGTAGCAAATGGAATTTTCAAAGTGGAACCAATTCATGTCTTCACACATATATGGTAGGCTTAATACTTTGAAGTTGAGCTCCTTCAGCAGTTGGCAAGTTTGAGTGCCAATCAACTTACTTAGGTTACTTCAATGTATGTAGAGTTTGATACACATTTATACACATTTATATTTCTGAAGGAAAGTGGTGTTTTTTCCATTGTTGGCCATAATGTAGTAGTCCACTATCTTTGTGCTTGAACATTGATCTCATTAATCTTATATAGACCCTCCCAAAATTATCGCCTATTATTTAATCTGAATCTATTGAATTGTTAAGGTAGAGACCACAAAATCTCAGAAGGGACAGAAGGCTTTAGTTATTAAGACAATTCATATGTATTATTTATCCTTAATCAGTTTCATTTTTTCTAACAATTATTTCTAATTATTGTAGAAATAGGCAATGAACAGCCTTTTAAAATCTAGGTCATTTTAGAGGAAGGCTATAGACGAAATACAATATTTTTTAAATCCAAAAGAGAATACATATTGGATCTGTTAATTAAATATTAGGCTAAGGTTTAGAATGTCAATACATTCCTTTTTTTTTTTTTTGGTGGTACGTGGGCCTCTCACTGTTGTGGCCTCTCCTGTTGCGGAGCACAGGCTCTGGACGTGCAGGCTCAGCGGCCATGGCTCACGGGCCCAGCTGCTCCGCGGCATGTGGGATCCTCCCGGACCGGGGCACGAACCCGTGTCCCCTGCATCGGCAGGCGGACTCCCAACCACTGCGCCACCAGGGAAGCCCTCAATACATTCTTCATTGTGCAGTCTTGATTTATTAAGTGCTAGCAAAGCATAACTGAATCATTTCTATATTTGCATTCTGTGTATCTAAAACTAAGAGCCCTAAGAAGTGTGACAAGCTTTTTTTTAAGCAAAAATAAAATGCTGTGGGTAATCTGTCTTTTGAAAGGTAAATAATTGGTTACATTTTTTGTTGTTTGGCAATGGGTTGTTTGGCTCACATTAATAAATAGGGTTTTTCAATTAAAAGCTCTCTGAAGAAATGATTTAGTTTTTTGGGAATTCCCTGGTGGTCCAGTGGTTAGGACTCAGTGCTTTCCCTACCCAGACCCAGTTTCGATCCTTGGTGGGGGAACTAAGATCCTGCAAGCTGCGCAGCGCGGTCAAAAAAAATTTGTCTTTAAGATTTAGATTTTTGCTTCTTTAATGTAGTCTTGACATTCTTGATGGTTTGAAGTACTAAACTAACAGCACTACTTTCTCTGCATTAATTGTCACATGGTCACTTTGCACTCAAATTGATATAATACGATATATTGACATAGCTGCCAATTTTGCCTTTAGGAATAAATCAAAAAATTAACTCAATTTTCAAAGATATCAAAAATTTCACTATCTAGGGAAACATTGTTTAATGGAGTGAACCTATATTTTCTTGCCATTAAACCCTTTGGAAAAATGAGAGTCACAGTGTGGATGTGGACTAAAATGTGGAAGTTAGCTGTACAGAGTGGCTTTGTCCAGACTGTTGGAGACATTGCTGGGGCATCTGTAGTATTCTCTATCAAAACATTAACCTTTGGCCCCATCTTGATAAGTTAGTTTCACTGGTGATATTAAGAAGGAATAAAATAAAGCTATGGAAAGTAAAACTGAACTGCGAAATGGAGGAACGTATTTGGGAATTTTGAAAGAATACATTAAAAATGCTTTTGTCTGCTAAAAAAATTTTAAATATAAAAAGAAAACTGACCAAGTAGTCTGCATTTATCTTTGTAATGTGTAGGAATTAAAATTACTAGTCTCTAAGGCACTTAAAAAATGTTGGGAGATAAACAAACAAACAAAACATCTCCATGGCATGCCACGAGAGCAGAGAAAATGTTTTTAAGCATTAAGTCTAATAAATTCTCCTCTTTTATCAAACAGATATTTAAAAGCAAAAGGAGAAAAATGTTTTTATGAAACTTGCATTACTTCCCTCGCGGGCTCCAGTCCATCTTAGATTCTTTTCTTTTGAGAAGTTCTAAACCCCGCCTGCCTTGCAGAAGCTCTTATGTTATACCCTGGCCGTGGTTGTGGTTTTCTCCTCTCTAGGACTGCTGCTTCTTCCAGGACAGTACACTGTGCCAAATGACTGCTGGGTCATCACAAGCAAATCTTATCGTGTAAGATGAAAGAGAATGAGAAAGAAGGAGGGGGAGAGAGGGACGTAGGGAGAACAGGAGAGAGGGGAGAGAAAGGACGGTAGAGGCGAGAAAGGCTAGGGGAAGGAAAAAGGAGGGAAAGACAGAGGGAGGAAGGGAGAAATTTACCTAACCAGGAACATGCTATTCTAGTATCTCTAGTACTTTATCAGGTTGAAAATGATGCCAGTTTCAGAAGAATTGAGAATTTGAGCTTAATGAACAGTTCAGGGAGAAAAATATGGAGGGAAGGGCCTGTAAGATTTCTCCTGGGCCACATTAGTGAGTATCAACGGCCAAAAACAAGAACGAGAAATGTGTACTTGTTAATGCTTTGTCAAGGGCAAAACACAGAGAAAAGAATGGGACTAATATTTATTGAATACCTACTATGTAATGAGACTTTATATGTTATTTTACTGATAGCTTTAAAAAACTCACTGTAGAATGAATTATCCACATCCTACAGATGCAGATACTGAGTCTCAAGGAATGTGAATGACTTACCTCCCATCAAAGAATGAATAGATTCCAGAAGGGTTTGCAAGCAGAGATCTGTCCCCACAGCAGTCTGTACTTGTCTCTGCAACAAACCCTGCTGCCTCCAGGACTGTGGTTTTAGTTCATCCTGTGTATATTTTATCTGAAATGAAATTACCTTTTAAAATTAATTATTTGAAAAATACAGTCTTATAAGTAGTATGTAAAATTGTGATCTTTACATCAATATTATTTGAGGACAGTGAAATTAGATGAGTGTAATAAAATCAGGGAATTATAGAAACAATGCATATTTCTACGTTATGTGTATTATGTGTTAGGAAGTTATTTCTGTCACGATATTATTGGGGTGCTTGAGAGATTAGGGATTTTACTCCATGTACCATGTGTGTCTATTTTGACAGTGTATCTTTGGTCATTACACTTTGAGCTGTTCTCTTAAGGCTGAAATGAACAAGAGTAATGTTGTAGTTTGCTTGATTCAGAAGAGTAACTGTTCATAGTTTGATTGATTCAGAAGAGTGACACTGGCAGACCACAACCAATTTTGCCACCAGGGAAATTGGTGAAAAGCATCTTAAAAACAACTCTGACATTTTACATGTAAATGTAAGAAATCCATTTTGGGGGAAATATACAGAAAAGATTGTCATAAAAATAGGCTTACACTGGAACAAAGCTACTAAAGAGAGCTTTGACCACCCAGGATATTTTAACTCCACCCTTTGGGGGGAGACCGTGTTCCCATCATGCTCTGTAGTAACTGAATTATCAGTTCAGCATGCAGACTTTTAAGTGAATACAAGGTAGATTTTTCCAAACAGATTTGGTAATTCCTGCAAGGTATACTCTGTTAATCAGGTGTAAATAGTAGGGAAAAGTGAAGAAGGGACATATTTTCCTACCAATAATCATATTATACAGAATTAAACATTTGTATTAATGCTCCAAAGTAAAACCTGATTTATTTCCACTTTTTCAAACTGTGGTATGGTTTCCCAGGAAAACCAAAATGGATTGCAGGAGTCTGCATGGATAGGAAAAATTGTATGTCTCAAATAATTAAAGAAAAATAATTATAACAGAGACTAGAAGTTGAAATATTATTGCAGTATTTCTGTTAATGGGTAGTTAAAGTCACCTCCATGGCAGCGGCAAAATTGGAAGTCGGATTGTAACGAATGCATGTTACAGCATTAAACAATGACACATTCTTCCTGGGAAAACTAAAATGACAGGTGTAGCCATTGATGCTTCAAGCATATACTCCGACCTCAGGACTCACAATCTGCTACAGTCTGTAAAGCACATACTGTGGAGTCAGAATTATGCCGAGGGAAAGGAGGACTAGAAAATGTCGTATAGGAACTTCATCGTCTTTACTGCGAAATATGTATTTCAATGTCTTATGGAGATAACATTTTAAAAATAAAATGGAAATGAACATCTCCCTGACTGCTTACTTCTCTTCCTCATTTTCTTAAGCACAAAAGGAGGTTTATGAGCGGTGGAAGCTGTATTTATATAGCTTTTTAAATGGATGATACTGTGCTATTTGACCTTAGGTAGATTGTTTAAAAAAAAAAAAGTTCTTCACCTGAGTGTCTCTTAGTTATATTTGAAACTGGATTCTTGCTGCATTTTTTATTTAAATGGTTTGCCTTAATGATCAGTGCTCATAGATTTCAGAATTATGCAAAAGATGAAAATAAAACTAGCATTAGTTGAATTCATATTTCTACAATTCATTCGTTATTACATTTTGTAGTTCTCTGCAGATCATTACTTTGTGCTTGGGTTTTCTCCCATTTCCAATTCTGTCTAATTCTCAGTCACAATTTCTACACTATAACCCGCCGAAGATTTTTTTTTTTTCATTTCAGTAACCATTATTTGAATCATAAAAAAATGCATTACTATATGCATAATGTACTGCTCATGTGACAATTTTTGAACTTTAATATTCTTTTCTGTAACGTGCCAGCTTAGCAGCCTGTAAAAGAGACATATTGTTTGTAATGTTTCTTACCCACAACAAATGGTGTGATTCTGGGGTTTATGAAATGGCAGTAGTTTTCTAAATTTGTGATTTTTCTGTGTTCTGTCGTCAAGAACAGTTGTACATCTGCTCAGCACAGACTTTCCCAGACTATGAACTTTAATTGAGGAAAAATAATGAGGGTTCAGGGACTACTGATACGGAGCTGGTTGCAAAGCAGGTGCCCTGCTACCAGATCAATGGATTATTTACTCCTTTGTCATAAACAGGAAGCAGTTGTTTGTGGTGACTACACGCATATTTTAAAGCCTGTGTACATGTCTTCTCCTTCCCTGTCAATGTAGAACATTTTGCAGTGTTCAGTTTATGATTTAACATAACTATATAGAATAAGCAAACAACACTTGCTGTGTTTTAATAATTAACCACCTTGTTTGTAAAAGAACTTTAGGAGTGATTTCAAGAACATGCAACATCATATGTGCTTCCAGCCCTTACCTCTCAACTCATATGGTTGCAGTCATAAACTCTCTGTATAATTGTCCAAATATTTTTCTGCCTTTCTTTATAGACATTTGAAAGTAGAAAATCTTTTTTTTCCCCTAAAGACATAGGGAAATCTAAAACTACAAATTGTAGTTTTAGAATTTCACTAGGACGCCTAGCAGTTTGTACAGGTTTTTCAAACCACGGGAGCAGAATTTTCTCACAATATAATTGGGAGGTTGAGGGGGGCCAGGGAGCAGAGCTCAATCCGTTTCGGAGTGCATAAAACAAGAACATCGGGCTTTCTGTAGGCATCTGGTTTCTGAGGGTGTTGGAACTATCTCCAACACACCTGAGCAGGACCAACCTAAGAGGCGAGGGTCACCCAAAGGGGGCGGGCTCCTCGCTCGGCTCTCCTCATTAGCAAACCAAACGAAGGGCTGTAGGATGCCTGGAATTAGCTGCAATTTTCAAGTGACTTGTTGTGTTACATAATGATATGCTGGGAATTTAAATCCTAGGTTCCAGAGATCAGTGGTTTAAATTCTAATGATGGGTTTTGTGGCACTGACGTCTGACTTTTAACACTTGGAGGTTGGGGAACTGTAGAAACCACAGCAGAAACTTTATACACAGAGCCCAGCCGTGGACAGCTCCTCTGAACCCTGAGACAGTTCACACAAGCCTCATCTCTCAACCAGAAATGTTATAATAGAAACCGTTCTTGGAAATAGTCTTCATTTTTACTATAAATCTCTTAATTCCTTTTGGAATTGGGATTACTACTGGAAGTCTGAATTACGTTTGCAAGAACTGCCACGGGAGAAAACCAAATTTATGTGAAAGAAAAAGACACCTGAATTTCTAAAATGCCGATGATTGAGGCTAAATGCATTAAATAATCAGTAACTTTAAAGTACATTTCACCAAAGTATGATGTTGGACAATCTGATTAATCTGCCTTAAAGTTTGAAAACACTTCGGTAAAAAACAAATCGGTCTTTTTGTTTGTTAACCATATGTTCATCGTTACATGATATAATAATGTAACAATGCATCTTTTCTACCACAAAGTGGGGACAAAACTATCATTAAGTGTAGAAATAACATACTTTAATTCCTATTTATACCAAATAGTTGCTAATAGTTAAATGTGCTATTCTTTAAATGAACATTGGATATTGTACTGTTTCAGCAAATGTTTATACTCAGAGTGGGTCTTATAACAGTGTTAGCATTTCTAGTATGTTATTACATATTTTAACAATACTTATGGTTAGATTTTTAATTTGTGCTTGCTAAATATTACAGGCAACTATTCACCACCTGATATTTTTCTCTGTTACTGATTACAATAATAAATATAGTCATCATGGTCAAGTGGAATTTCCCATCAGTACTGTAGGAATAAGGTACAAATGAAATTCACTTTTTTTCCACCGGGGTAGATAGGGGATTGTTAGTTTACAGTCAACAAAATTTCCTTTGAGTCCAAAAACTAGAATGGGAATCAGGGGATATTACCGTTATGAACAAAGAGAGATGTGATTGCTTCATTTCTTTCTATGAGAGGGCTTAAATTAAAAGATAAGTTGAATTATTTAATTTAAAATCAAATATTCAACCATAAATCTGTATTCAACTGGCTTTATAAAGAATTTCTTAGGTCCACACTCTTGAAAATATGTAGTGTCAGACGTAGAATTATTCCTTCATAAACGTGTGCTTTATTCTAGACAGCAGGAAGTAGTACGTTCAGGCTTGGAAGCTCTGTCATAACATGCAGGGATGAAAAGTTTGAGATTAAGTCACATCAATGAAAATTCTCTGAATAAAAGACATCAGTACCAAAGTCTTTGTCTAGGGCCCCTGATCTCTAGAGATGAATATTGTACCTGAATTTCTTGTTCTATGACCTGCTGTTCTCGAGTGAATCTAAGTTTTTCAAAGAGAATGTAAGAAATCTGAATTGTAAAAGAGGTAATGACCAATTTTTTCTACCGATGGAGGTAAAGCATGTGATTTTTTTTTCCTTTTTGTCACAGATGTGTCTGAGGGATAACAGAGAACACAACTAGGGCATGATTTGTAAGCCCAAACGTGACTGTTGCAAAATTGGCCCTGGCTATAGAAGATTTAAGTAACTATTGTTGGGGGGGATTTTTGCAGTTGGCGAACAAGTCTGCCATAGATACAGACCTTCAGTGTGTCTGCTTTCCTGCATTTTGTGATGGTTAGGGGAAATTTAATGTGTTTGTATGTGTGTTTGTGTGTGTGTGTGTGTGTGTGTGTGTGTGTGTGTGTGTGTGTGTGTGGTGTAGTAATTGTAACAGCAGTCTCAGCAGAGACAAGGAAGACTAACTGTTTTCAGGAAGATATTTAGTTAAATGAAAATGTGGCAAAATACTGAAACATAACATTATTGTCTTGAAAATGAAACTTGATTTGTTTAGGAAGTAAAAATCATACAAGAAAAGCATTTGAGAGACTTCATAATGACTTTATTGACATAGTAAAAAATTATTTTCTGACTGAAGTTTTGAGCTTACAATAAAACCTTTATGTCAAAATTTACGCTTATGCAAGGAGATTAAAGCATGCTGCAGGCCTTTTAGAAATGCCATTTTCAGAATACCTTCTGATGATTATTGGTCTCTTTTTTCTGTAAAGTTCTATAGCGAATATAGTTTAATTAGCTTCCACTTGATATTACTTCATACACACTGCCCAACTCTGACCCAATGTCTGATCATATAGAATACATTACAAAAGAACTGGTCATTTGAGTGCTTTAAATATAGCTTTGCATTAATGTCAGGCATCATTTAGAGACAAGGCATTAAAAGTGTTATTTTAATGACTGAAGTGTGTTGGGTAGAAGAGGCTTGATCTTTATAGGAAGAACACTTTCAATTAGCTCTAAAATATTAAGTTGTTGGTACAACTATATACTCTAATGTTATTTGGCTACAAAACATCTTATGAATAATACATTGCTAGAATCCACTTGTCTTATGATGTAACTAATACTGCTAATTTTATAACTGCCATGAATCAGTTAAAATAAAAAATATTTTCAAACTTGATCATTTTTTTTTTTTGCGGTACGCGGGCCTCTCACCGTTGTGGCCTCTCCCGTTGCGGAGCACAGGCTCCGGACGCGCAGGCTCAGCGGCCGTGGCTCACGGGCCCAGCCGCTCCGCGGCATGTGGGATCTTCCCGGACCAGGGCACGAACCTGTGTCCCCTGCATCGGCAGGCGGACTCTCAACCACTGCGCCACCAGGGAAGCCCTAAAACTTGATCATTTTTAATATTGAAGGCTTTTTCTTCACCGCCTTCCCCCAAAGTAATTTGTAAGGCTATGAGCAAAGTATGCACTGTCTGGCTAGTAAGATATTGAATAGGTTTTAAACACGATACGGCTATCTATCTTAAAATTTTAAGGGCATTTTTATTTATTTGTTTACATGGCGAGTATAAGATATTGCCCCTGGAAACAATTTGTCTCACTGCGGAAAGTGTGAAAATATGAGAACAAAAATAACTGTGTACTTTAATCCTACTGTTGTGTTTCTGGGAACTAAAAATGCTGCTGTTCTGGCTTTTACTCTCCTTGAATATGTCCCCGTAGCCTTATCTTTCCACTGTGCTGGCTTTATTGCAACATCTTGGCATTGGTTTTCATGGCTGTGCATGTGTCCCTACCTTAAGGTGAGTGAGAGTCACATGGGTAAAAGCCCTGTGGCCCTTTAGAAATTATGCTGCTTTTTCCTGTAGCTAACCAAAAATCTGCAATTGCTTCATAACTTCACAGGGGCTGCCTATACTAGGTGAAACCTAGAAGGTTCAGAAACACTTGAACGCTATGTGCCAATGTGAAACACTTGTCTCGTGGCTTGGGTGGCTTTAAAGGTCCTGTTACACAGCACCAAAGCAGCTGCATGAAAAGTGAAAAAGTCTGTTGGCCAGTCTAAGGTTTCATGCATCCTGACAGACACCCCCAAACAGACGAATAGAGTAGGAACCATGATTTTCATATAGGTAGGCCTAAAAAGCATACAGCATCTTCCATAACTCTCCTGGTGACTCTCATTGTCATCAGCGGCATTGGCCACATTTAACCTGATTAATTCTCAAATATATGAAAACTAGATTTATTTTCATGTAACTCTTGCTCCATGTAAGGCGGTGGGGTGGGGTGGGGTGGGAAATGCTGAGGTTTATAGCAAAGAAGAGCCACACAAATGCGGTTTTTCAACTAGGTAAAGGAGGCTTTTGTAGTAGATTTCATGCAGCAGTTGGCATTGGCAGTATTGCAAAAAGAGATGTATTCTGTTGTGCTCTGTTTGATCAAGTGCTAAACCCGTGTGATCAATAGAGAGACAGATGTCGGGTACAGATGGCGATGGCGTGATACCTGGGGCAGCGCGGGCCTGCCAGAATGACAGAATGGGAGCAAGGAAGAGCAGCAATGCAACAGAATGTGACAAATGAAATTAGGGTTTATCCTAGTCGATAATTTACAGCTAATACAAAGTGACAGAATTTTTCAGTACCCCGTATATTTTACTTCCAGTAATGCTATAGCCAATAAAGGCATGCTTCATGCAACATAATAAAATGAAAGCTGTGGGGAAATATAGTCCAACCATTTTTTATTATGTTACAACTTTTAAAATTGATCCCTGAGAGAATACTAATAGCACACGAGTCTTGTTAGAGTAACGTCTAAAGGCATTTTATCTCCAACTTTAGAGCGGCTCCGTCACCTACTTTCGTTGCATATTAGACACATAAGTTGAAGACAGATAACTCTGTACTGACCAAAATGCACGTGCTTTGCTTTAAAAGATATATTCGGAAGGAAATCTTTCAGTCTGTTTATAAAATTATAAAAATACTTATCCATTTCAACTTAAATAAACATTTTAATTTTCTATATTAAAGGGAATGTTTAAGCAGTCACCTGTGTAATTAAAAATCAAAATCTAGGGGCTTCCCTGGTGGCGCGGTGGTTGAGAGTCCGCCTGCCGATGCAGGGGACGCGGGTTCGTGCCCGGTCCGGGAGGATCCCACATGCCGCGGAGCGGCTGGGCCTGTGGGCCATGGCTGCTGGGCCTGCGCGTCCGGAGCCTGTGTTCCGCAACGGGAGAGACCACAACAGTGAGAGGCCCGCATACCGCAAAAAAAAAAAAAAATAAAATAAAAATCTAGGCACATATTAAAAATTTTCCTCCGCATCCAGGCCAAAAACTATAGTTCATATATTTGGAGTATATTTTATGACTCTATAATTCAAAATACATTGATAAATACCCTGAAATGACAACTCTTGCCATGATGGTCAGTGAATCTAGTGATGTCCTATTGTGACTTAGCCAAATACCCCGTATTCTTGAACACACACATACACAACTCTGTAGTGACCCGCTACCAGCGTGGGAATGGTATATGGTGGATGAGCAGGGCCATCCCTAAGCAAAGCTACGTGGTGGGCCCTTTTCTTTTCATTCTCCTCTTACCTCCTTTGTTTCTCCTCCTCCTTCTGGGCTTCTGGTGTTCTGAAGCAATGCACGTCTGCAAAAGATAACTTCAAAGTACCGCTTATCAGCCTGGAACCTTTGTCCCCACCCACTTCCCCATTATGCAAGTATTCACTGAGCAGTAGAGTCTTAGCACTCTTTCCCAGGGCTTCTGTAACCATATCCAAATGAAACCCTACAGTTGGAATGCCCACAGTCAGGAATTGTCTGATGGAAGACATGTTGGAGAGTATAGAAATTTCCCAACACCTACACATATACAATAATGGACAGTAAGGCCCGTAACTGCCTGTGACACTGACAAATGCATATTAATAATATTAATAAGAGATAATCTGTGCTTTTAACAGACTTTCCTAAGTGCCTGCTTTGTAAATACCAAAGAAGACCCAAGACATATGCTTCAGTAGCAATAATCACCAGTGTCTTTCATTGGCTTAGATGGGAACAGTCACAAACCATGGCATCAGTGAAGGGAACAAAATCATGACACCCACAGCGTTTCTGAAAATTTGGGGAGTCTTGCCTATCCAAGATAACACTTAGCAGCTGAAAATCACACACACACACACCATTTATTTACTCTGCATACAATGGTAGTTATTTTTAAATAACAGCGAGGCTAAATTATACTTGTTATCCATAGTTGTATCATAATTCAAGCTAATCTTAAATATAGATGAACCCATGCTCTAAAATGAACATTCCTAATTACTAAAAGTAATATAGCAGTAATATTCTATATATTTCAACAGACATTATGCTTTTAGGTTTGCTATTTCAGTTCATTCAATTAAAAAAAAATTGCTGTTCTATTTTTTAGGAGCCTCATTGTGAAATGTTAGAAACATTGATCAAAAACCTTAACTAGATCTTTAATAAAGGAGACTAGTTTCAATGCGCATTCCTTAGTTATTCTAATCTACCAATTATGAGAGCTGTTATAGAAAGCACTCTTAACTCTGAAGGCTCACACAGAAATGATGCCTCAGGTAGTTGCTCTATTACAATATGAATGGATCATTCATTTTGGAAAACTTCCACATCTGGGCCCAGAGTCATCATAGAAAACTCATGCTTGACAGTGAAGACCTTCCTGGTCCGTATTAACAGGCTTCTCTTTATTGGGATCATGACATTCCCTTCCAAATATATTTTTAATATGCCATTTGAGAGGAGCTAGTTGGAGATTAGCAAGGTTATAAGGTATTTAACTGGATTCTTACCTTACTGTAGCTCTATTTCACACACGACAATGAGTAAGCTTAGGCTCATAGGAAACCATTTTATTCATTTTTGAAGCTCTAAAACCTCACCCGGAGTTGTCTCGTGGTGGCAGTATTTATTGGCATAGCATCGTCCCTTTACTCCATTTGTCAATTTTGGTCTTTGAATTAGTTGAAAGGAACCAAAATACTAGCCTTTTACTTTTAAAGATGAAGAAAGTGAGACTCAGAATAACTACGTGGATTTCCCACATTCTCAGTAGCTGTAGAAGAATCCAGTTTTCTTGGCTTTGCCATCAAGGCCAAAGGTAAACAGAACACTTGCCAACCTGGGTTCCTTTGCTGGGGCAAGACTCCTCTGCACAACATCAGCCTCATACATTCTTCACGAGAACTCAAATCCCACCTCTTTTCCTCAGGCTTCCCCAGCTACTTTAGGCATAATGATTTTCTACTCCCCCAAACTCCTGTAACAAGTGATGTTTGTATGATTCAGCTTGACATATGAATGCTCTTAATGACTGCCTGTGTGTGTGTGTGTGTGTGTGTGTGTGTGTGTGTGTGTGTGTGTGTACAGTAGTCTCCCCTTATCCAAAGGGGATACTTTCTAAGACCCACAATGGATGCCTGAAACCATGGGTGGTACTGAACCCTATTTATACTGTTTTTTCCCTATACATACATATCTTGATAAAGTTTAATTTATAAATTAGGCACAGTAAGAGAATATCCGAATTGCCAGCATCACTACTCTTGTGCTTTAGGCCATTATTAAGTAAAATAAGGATTACTTGAACACAAGTACTGTGATACCGAGACAGTCAATCGAATAACCAAGACAGCTACTAAGTGACTAACAGGCGGGTAGTGTATACTGCAGGGATACACTGGACAAAGGGATGATTCACGTCCAGGGCAGGAGGGAGCAGGATGGCACCAGATTTCATCACGCTGCTCAGAAAGGCATACAATTTAAACTTATGAATTGTTTGTTTCTGGAATTTCTCGTGTAGTATTCTCGGACCACAGTTGACCACAGATAACTGAAACCGTGGAATGCGAAACCATGGATGAGGGGGGACTGCTGTATTCACTACACAACTAAATAATAAGTTCTTACAGCCAAGGACTCAACTTTATTTATTAATATCTTCAACTATAATCAGAGTACACATGGTAAAATGATGGATGCATTTATGCATGAATGAAATCAACCATGAATTCTTTTCATTCATCGTGACCCTCTCTGCTTTCTTACCTTGCTTGTTGGTGGGAGCAAAGAGGATGCCTCCTTTGTGTTCCTGACCAATGGCAGGGATAATGACATTCCTCCATTTCACAGATCTTTATTGTTTGCCTACATGTGCTGGACATTCTGATAGGGTTTAAGGATATCATAGTGAACAAAATAGACAGGGCTTATTTTCTGCAGCTCTGGAGGGTGAGACACTGATCGAGTGAGGAAAAGGACAGTATATATATCAAGGCAAGGATATGTTGTTTTTATTTCGTGGTACATAATTTGACATTTATTTTTTTAAAGCAAGCAACTGGGACTTCTTTAGTGGTAAAGATTATAAGAAGATGTATTTGAAAAAGCAACAAACCCGCTTTAGAAAGGTCTTAGCACATTTCAAATCAAATTTCCAAAATAGGCCATAGACTCCAATTAAAAACAAAAGCAAGGAATGGGGTGTATTATTCATGCCTGAGTCACACAGGCTTGAGCCCCTTCTCTGGGTTAGGCATTTTACGTGCGCTATACAATCCTCAGAACAACCCTAGGAAGTAGGAGTTATGACCCCATTTTACAGAAAAATGAACTGAGGCTTAGAGAAGATAAACAATGACCCAAAGCAACACAGTTAACAAAATGACCAGATTATAACAGAACACGCAACATGAGTTTGTCATCTTGACAGCCTTTTAAATTGTACTAAACTGTTTCATATTATCTCTATTTCACCTGCCCCTATGTCAGAGGTTTTTTAAAGATGATGTGTCTTTGAGGGTGTCATGAACATTTCTTATGCACGTATTCACTGGCATCTCAGTATACAGATCTAGTGAGATCTAAGGCCTAAGAGTCCCCCATAATGGGACAGGAGAGGAGAAAACTGCCACCCCTCTTTTATGAAGACAGGCTGAGCACTTTGAGGGAACAATCCATGTAATCTTTTACCCTCTGGGCTCCACATTGCCTTGACCATAACGTGTGTTCCATGAATAGAGATTGAGTAAGTGTCTGAATAAATTAATGACGAAAATTATCTCTTAGTTGCCAGCTTATGTTTTGTGCTACCAAATGTGACCAGGTAATGCTGGCCTATAAATTACAAATTCAGGAATAGAGGAAGTCAGGTTGTGTTCTGCAAGGTTTTTTTCATCTTTCTAAATTACTGCTCTTTTTATAAGCTATAGAGAAGCTAAGGAAAATTCCGTTATGCTTCAAGAATGCGGGGTGGGCATTTTCACTTCTGCACTGCTAATGCCTATTTGGACTCAAGATGACTTGACCCACTGGTTGTATAAAAATATCTATTTCTCTGAATTCCCTTACAAGCCTTGGAGTATGGCTTCCTCTCTAAATAACATAGTTAACTCAGAAAAGTGCAAGGCAATGGAAGACAGGAAACTACAAATTTTAACAGTATGAACATTTTGTAAAAAGTTACAGGGCGTTTGGTAGAATAACAATGATATCAAAAATGTGAATTTTTTATTTGATCCCCAGCAAGAGAGTGGAAATTCAGTACATTAGTATAAGGACTGAAGAAAATAAATGCAATGAAACTGACAGATATAGTATAGGAAAAGCATTTAAGAAATGCTTTGAACAAAAATGTAAGTAGTAGATTCTTTTAGTGCTACTGCCTTCCATAAAACACATGTATTATGTATGTTAATACATAGCCCTTTGAAAGTCTCTTTGAAAATCACTTATGCCGCCAATTATCCTTGGCCTACTAAGAATATATGTGCTGATAAAATTAAGTCCAAGATGGTGCAAGGTCTCAGGCTGAAATATTTAACTTTCCACACTTTGGTAAAATTTTTAATACTCTGGTGAGTGATAGCACACTGAATTTTTTCTTTGTAATGGAGATTTTGGTAACATGGGGGCCACAGAGTTACACAAATCCTCCTCTCCAATAAAGACAGCCACCAAAGGTCCTGATTACAAGAGGGGGTCATAGCTCACTCTGCTATCTATCCTCTCAAACCTTCATTTTGGTGTCACCTATATCATGTCAGACTGGCATAACTCCTTGTGAGTGGGCACAGTGCCAACGTAGCAGATGGCTCTGAGCTGGGCGTGCCAAGGGACCAGGATGTGCGTCAAGTTCTACTATTAGAAGCGGAGTTTCTATCCAGGAGTGTTGTTCATATAAATATTTTTGCACATTTATAGTTTTTGTTTTTAAAATTAATGCCCCAAACTATGTTACACACACATACATACACATACAATTGCTTTAGAATTTAAAAAATTAAATGCTTAACCAGATTTTGAATATAAACAAATCCAGACTTCATAGTATACTGCTGATGACACATGATGGAATATTTAACCTGAGGTCAGTGTTTCCAATCTAGCTACACTGATAAAATTTAGAAAATATTTATGAATCATATGTGTCATATTCACTTATTTATTGAACCAAATTTTTTAAAATACCTATTTAAATTTCTCTAAGTAAATGTATATGAAATATACATATTTAAAGAAAATACCTACTAGAGCAAAAACTTAAAATATCACATCAGTCCCAATGACTTTATTTCTCCTTTTTCATAGCTTCACTTGCTCTATCCAGCTTAAAAAACTCAATCTGTGATCTAAAAAGCAAAGCAAAACAAAACAAAATCCCAACGATATGGAATTCTGTGGAATTACAAATATATGTAAATCCCAAGAGTTGTGGTGTTTGCAGCGAATACCTATTTTCTGGATTCCTAGCGCACAGAATATTAGCAAATGCAAATTTATTCCAAAAATGCAGCAGACAATAGAGGGCTGAAAGCTAAACAGGGCCAGTCTTCCTTGGGAATAACATTCTGAAATCAGTGATATAAATCACTCCCCAAAAGGCAACCAGGGCCAACAACAGAGTGGCAAACAAAATGTGCTTTCTACGGCCAATGCCTTCTAGGACAATACTTCAAGCAGGTGATATTTTACAATCTGCCCTAGTTGAAGCTTCCAGGGAAGTCTCTGCCATTCCAGCTAAATAATTATGAGAAGAGAGCAAACGTTTTTGAAGCACCTATTCCCTGCTCATCCCTGTGCCGTGTACCTTCATATAAAGTGATCTTATATAATAATCGCCTGAGAGCAGGCAGGATAATCCCCATTTTCCAGATGGGGAAATTGTGTTTTAGAGGGTTAAGTTAATTGCCCAAGGTCACACAGCTGCTAGATATTCAGAGCTGACTTCCCCACCCAGATTTTTCTGATTTAAAAAATGTCGGTTCTTTGCTCTAAACATGATCGTCTTTGATGACCTAGCAAATGGAGCCAAACCAATAAGCAAACTTGGTGATTCATTATGGGTTTAGGGGTTGTTCTTCTTATCTAAAAGAAGGGGGTCACAAACATCACGATCCTAAGAGCAAGTGCAGACAACCTGCCCAGCAGCCAGTTAGCACTGAAGAGAAGCTTCTATTTAATGCAGAAGCCATATTGAACAGGAACTGAATGGTAAGCTAATTACCTTCAGGGTCTGAAAACGGGAGGAGGCAACTACTTGAGTAGGATATTTTATTGACCAAACTTTTGGCCTGTTGTCTTCTCTTGAGTCCTTTTAAGATTAATTGGTGAGTATCCAGGACTCCCTTTGATCTTCTGAAACTGTAAGCATGAGATACAGGGAACAGACAGAAGTACAATTCTTTGCTCTCTGCTATAGGAGCCAAACTTTAAAATTGCAGGGTTTTGGTGATAAAGCTAGACCACATTTAAAATTATTTATCTTGAGGAAAGTATGGATTTTGTGAAAATATTTGAAGACTTAGGAAATACTGTATATTTTTTTCACTAGAAATATGAATATAGCTGTAATATATATATTCACTAGAAAATAATCAAAATCAAATTATAACAAGAACTAATTTTCAAAAACAATGTTATGCTAAATCTACTCAGGATTTTCACAATTTTCTAATGTTACAATTAGAAGGTTAATAGATATTCCTTTTCTATTACCCTTAATTGTTACTTTTTTCAATAATTCACTGAACCAATATTTTTTTTTTAATTCACTGTTTTCTTTTTGAAAAAAAAAAAAAAATAAGGGTCTTCCATGGATTCAAAGAATGTTGTAATAAGTTAGATTGTGCTCAAGAACATGAAAGGGGGTAACTGTTTCATCCTTACACCCTTGACTCTATTATTTCTCTTGCAAAATGAAATGTGTTTTTTATGATTTTTTTTTCTTTTAGTTTCATGGTACACTGCTATACTTGATGCGATTTCAGGGTAATTTTATACAATTCTGTAAATGACTTAAGTGATGTAATGCACTGAGATACACTGAAAGGTGTTTTAAAATCTGTCATTTCCATTTAGAAGAAAACACGCTGAAGATTCAGTAAGCGTTTGAAGGCAAGTCAAATGTGTGCAGGGAAGTTTGATTTACCTGTCTCCACCTCTCTCCCTTTCCCTCCGGCTAACATGGGCTCTAGCTTTCAGAATTCATAAAGACCTTTGATTTTGAACAGTTGGTACTAAGTTCTGTGTTTCATTTAAAAGCACAGTTTTTACCGACTTCAGGAGCAACTAGGTGGTCAGTATACAACGTGTCACCTATGTCCCTTCTGAACACAGTTGATGCGATGGTTATAGGCTTTGTTTTATTTTATTTTATTTTAACATGAAGCATCCTTTCTAGGTCCCTGAATCATTGAATACAGACTTTGCTATAAAAATCACAATACCTGTTATTTTGGGGGTCTATATTTCTTAGTACTTTTGTAGTTAACCAGTAGTACTTTCAAATTTACTAAAATAGCACCAACGCTAAGTTTAGCCGAGTACATAAAGCAGGTTGTTTAGAATTCATATATCTTTTCTTTTTTTTCAAATCATTCAAGCCACTGTCAGTTTCCCCTTAATAAAGCTAATCTTCAGTTCTGCATTTAGCCACAGTATACCGGTACGATTCACGTTTTAATTCACTGTAAGCTTCTAACTTTTCATATTATTTCATTCTAGAGTTCCAGTTGCTTTACTTAATAAATTGTCCTTTCATCTCATGGACACAATTGCATTTTACTTTTCTAATGAAGCTTGTGTTATTGTAGCCAAGTAAATGTTGCACCAAATGGTAGAAGAAATCCCGAAGGGAAGCATGCTTTTCTCCACAGAGGTTGGAAAAAACGGCATAATTCATTTTTGAGAGTTAGCAAACAGTTTGTCCCTAAATGCCTACTTCATACCATTATTTTATTTTGCATTCTGAGATGTTTTGTAATGGTAAATGTATGTTCAGGGTTCTCTGAGTTATTTCTAACAACTAACCAGTTAAATAAGTTCATGTGGCCTTTATTCAGCAGGCAGAATTTACAATAGGAGCAAAAAGCATGCAGAATGGCTTCTTGTTGTCTGATGTTTTTGGCACACATTTTGGTCCTCTTATTTACGCTTTCATAATTTGTCACCAGCATTTCTGGAAATTAATTTTCAAGGGGCCTCATTGCAATTTATTTAACAATGAGTGAAAACGTCACCAAAATCTCAGTAGTTGAACTGAATGTGAAAGAAGTCAGTGGTTTAAAATTATATTCTATTCTGTGTGTTGTATTTATCTTTAAGGCATTTATCGCCACAGTTTTGTCTAGTTTGAGTTAAAGAACGGATTAAAGATGAAGTGTAGAACATGGAGGGGGAAAGAGGAAGTCTAATCCATAGATAGAAACTTGGAAGGTTTGATCTGTAGTCATAACCAGCATTGATTTATGAACAGTCCTGTTTTTTGTTAACCATTAATGTCAGAGCTTTATAACCTCTCACTCATCTGTGTTCCCTCCCCAAATTTTACCTGTACGTACAATTGAATGTTATCTGTTGAGATCAGCTTGAGTCCTCACAATCAAAAGTGATAGCCAGGATGACGCTTTACTGCTAGGATGTCATGAATAAATAGCTTGAGTTCCCTCCTGTAGGCAATGGAGAGCCACTCAAAGATTTTAATTGAAGGTGGGAACAGGATCAAGTTTGTGCATTAGCCATGCATTCATGCAAAAGTGTGGAGGACAGATTGGAAAAGCATAAGACAGGAGGTAGGGAGATTAACCATTGTGAGATAGATTTGATGGGGTCTGAACTGGGTGAGCGTCACTGGAGGAGGAAAAGGGGAGAGAGATTTGAAAGATACCTTGGATACAGAATTGGCAGGATTTAATGATTGAGTGGCTATGAAGCGTGAGGACAATGAGAAATCTAGTGATTCCAGGATTTTGAGAAGATAATCAGACTCACTCAGGAAAATCCATTTCTCAGACCTATAAATCTGATCGGAAGATGAACACTAGGCCTTTATAGATTGTCGATATTGTCAGTCATCTTCTCAGACCAAATTCCTGGCTCATTGTTAAATGTGTGGCTGAAATCAGCCATTGTGCAAAGAGCTCAAATACTGGCCTAAAGAGCTTAGAAATAATGGATTTTCTTGATGGGTGATAGTTTAGGAAATAATCAAGCAATTATGAAATGATCAATAGTAAAAATACTAATAAAAGTAATTCATATCAGAGAAGCCTATTCCACCACAAATGAAACTTGGCCTCTGTTGTTGTGACCAAGCAGCTATTTACAGGGATTTGAATATACAGACACAGATACAATGATCATAAGCCTAATGCATATCTGTGGTTTTAAAGCTGTGGGGATGGGAGGGGGGGCAATCTGGAAAACAAACAGGTGTAAAGATTTCAAGAGATGTACAATGTACTTCTTCTTCTGTTTACAAAGCATGATTTGATTTTACATACCGTCCTGTATAGTGACTTTAAAATTATTAAATGAGAATATATAAATAAATAAATAAAATTAAAAAATAAAATTATTAAATGAGAACCGTAGCCAGCAATGCATGCAATATATTCCTTCATTGTTGTAAACTACAAAAATTTTGCTTTTATGCAAAGAGAATGCCACTGTAGAATTTTAAAAGGCATAGAAATAAAAGGCTCAGGATTGGAGTGGTTTAAACAAACTGACTAGAATATAGTAGATGATTAAAATACAATCTATAATTACATTACACTGGTATCAGGTAAGGATAAAAGCCTGTAAATACACTGGGGTCAGGGTAAGCATAAAAAATGAAACAGTTATTTGAATAATCTGAGATCAAGTTGCAGTAATTAAAAACGAATGTATTATTAAAATGAAGGAATTAGGTTACAACACTCCTTATATGAAAATATTATTGTGACAGACTGAAATAAGTTAGAAATGATTTTGATTAAAAAATGGGTAAAGGAATGTAATAACTTTCACTGGGGAAAAATAGACAATCAGGGAATATCAAAAAAAATTTTTGGCTGACAGATGAGAGACTAAGAGAAGCTAGCTGTTCAAATGCTTTTTGCTATCTTAAACTTCCAACAGTTAAGCTTCTGTTGCTATTTTATTAAATGATTTAATTTCTCAGATCATTCAAAGGTTCCAGTTTCTTTCCAAAATTTTTCCAAAATCCCTTTCTCTTTGCTTTTATAAAAGCAATATTTTTATAGTTTACAACAATGGAAGTATTTTGCACGCATTGCTGGCTACGGTTCTTATTTAGCAATTTTAAAGTCATTATATAGGATGGTATATAAAATTAAATTGTGTTCTGAAAGCAGAAGTTCTCTCCTCTCTCTCTCTCTCTCTCTCTCTCTATATATATATATATATATACACACATATATATTCACATTTATGTTTATATTTATGTAAATAGTTTTTTCCCGCAAAAATGTACACAGGCAGGCGTGGGGAGAGGGGAGGGCTGTTTTTGATTACTTTGACATTTCTTATAGGATGTTATTTTGAGGGAAGTATGAACATCTTGATTTACCTTCGCATAAGCATCGCCAGTTAAATATGCAATTGCTTATATCATTTATTGAGGAAAAACTTACCTTAATGAGGGAACATACACACACATCCGTGTCCTCCTTCTAAGGGTGACATTTCATTTGCATTGTATTCGAGGATTTGTACATTCATCTTCCATTATTATTTGCAGACAATGCACAGTTAAATCCATGTGTATTATCCAAAAAATAAAATCATCTCCTAGATCTAACAACATCAATACCACCATGTCCTGGGAAAGTAGGAATATCTATTTAAAGCAGAATGGATTTTTAACAATTTATGAAGAGATGCTCCTCAAAAGAAGGTGGCATAATGTTTTTCTTCGATATTTTTACGATTACATGGGGGAGTTTAGTTACTAAAGCGAGAGAACGTATTTTAATAACATATTTTACATAAATTACTCCCCCAAATTTCATACAATTAACTAATTTTTAAATCTAGTGGAACAAAAAGATGCTATGAATACCTATTAATCCCTTTATACCTTGTTAGTGGATAGACAGGACTCCTGTTACTTCTCCATTGTTTTAAACCTGGAAATGTATAAATATTTCTAGAACCACAGAAGCATCTCTTTATTAGTTCACTAAGGTAATTCACTACCTCTTTCCCTCCCTTACGATATCATTAGTCATTTACAAGATGTAGAATTTGAAAGAGTGATGTTATATCCACACTGCACATTTGAATTACACCCCCATCATCAAGGCTCCCTCCCAAAGGGATAAGGATCTTTTGTTGAAGCTGACAATTATGAGAGTTTTTCTGTGTTTGTTAAACTGATGACTTGTGTTCTCTTTAACTAGATGAGGGGCTGCACAACAAAGAGCTTTGCAGTGAGACAGCATTCTAGTCCCATAATTTAGAATCTCTATAAATGTGAATTATTCGACTCTTTATACCTTTATCTCAATGAATATAATGATACCACTAACCTCAGTAAGTTATCTGGAGAAAAAAATGATGTCATAGTAAGGGTTTAACAACTACTAACGCATCGAGTTATGAGCTACATGTTAAACCTACAGCAGTTCTATACTGGAAGACAAGTTACCCTCACGTGAAAAACAAAACACACACACTCACTGGCAATGTGACCTCTGACGCACCACCCAATTCCTTGGAGCTCTATCCTCTTCATCTCTAACAGGAGGTCCAGAAGCCCTCCATGTTTCCTGCCAGTCATAAATATTTACAATCTTATGAGCAACATTCAATGGAGTAGGATCAATACATGCTAGAGACGTCTTATCTAATATCTTTTATTCGGGAAGATGAGGGGAAAAAACCCAGGTTTCTTTCTCCAAGGATAGTTTGTCATCTATTGGGCTTTTCATGTTTCCAGTGGATTTTTATATTGCTTTACTTTACAGCCTCTGAAAAACAGATTCAGCCACAAAGGGAACACGGTCATTTATGAAGCACATATTACTTTGTGCTGAGCTAGGTTTAGCTACTCATGCGATTCAAGATAAAAATCAGGATCTCTCATGAGTTTATTTCAGCCACTCTTTTCCTTTGATTCACTCTCCGATCCCCCCCAGGTCCCTTCTTGGCTTCACTGAGCACTTCCTGGCCCGGGTGTAACTTCCCACTATGGGATACTTCAGAGAGCCAGATAAATGACTCTGGTGTATGATAAATAGAAGAACGGTAAATTCTTCTCTAGAGTAAGAATTCTGTCTTTTTCTTCCCTCTCTTCTCCTTTTTCTTTGGGAGGTCAGAGAAGAGGGGGATCCATGTTTCTGACTCTATTACCATTTTCTTTATGTGAGAACTTTGTTGGTTCTCAAAGACTAAAATCCAAAAATGAGTCTCAGTCTTGAGCTCTTATTTTTATACTGTATCTCCTTTGCCTGTCTTTTCCTCTTATCACTACTTATAAAACATTACCACAGTGTGTCCTTAGCCTGACCCTCCCTCTGTTGAAATCCTTTTAAAGCCTTAATTATATCCTGTCTTGACGTTTTCAGTTCCTTCTTCAGCAATCTTCCACTCCCTAAAATTTTGGCTATCCTGAACACTTCAACTAGATCATTCTGTGGGACCCTTTGTGTACAGGAAAAAAATGTCATAACTTCAACAATTTATCCCCTTCTTTTACTTTCATTTTTAATAGAGATATAAAGAAAGATAACTCAATCTGCTGTACCTTCCTTACTTGTTTTAAGAAAAATTTATTGAAAAAAACGGTTGATTCCCTTTTTTTCTCCCCAAATTCCACCTTCATTTTCTGTTTCCCTTTTTCTTTATGTTTTAATTTTTATCAGGATGTAGATAGAAGAGGTAGAAGGTTGATCTTTTAACTATCCTTAATCGAGTAAGTTTAGAGCTGAAAGAGTGGTTCATGAAAATATTGGAAAGAATTACATCAGGGATTTGCAGAATTCTAGCAGATTTCCTTTAATCATCTTCTAGGTGCCCGTAACAGTGCTTCCCTCCTATAACTAGGTGCCCTATAACAGTTTCCTTGTGATATGTAATTGACTTTGCAGGACCATTCTTTGCAGAGAGATGAGCCATGCAGACGATGCATTGTTGCACCACACAGAGAGTAGGTCTTCAAACTTACAAATACTTAGAAAAAAATAAGAGGAAGAAGAAGATATTGGCTATTGATCTCAGAGAAGATAGGTGAACACAAACTAGAGCCATAGGACTTTCTGCTCAAAAATATATGTCCAACTCCTACTAAAATGGCAGCTCATGTCCAAGGATCTCTCTGTTCTTGTGAGTGAAAATGAGATCACATAGTAAATGTTTAAGAAATGTTAAACAATAAGCCGTAGTTTCAGTTAGGCTTTTCAGTTCATAACTAGACCATAGAGGATATTTTATTACCTAAAGTTAACCTAAATTAACTTTTCCATTCTCCTGAATAATATCTGAATGATATCTTGACTACTCTAAACCATTAAAAAATAAGCCCCATTTAGAAATTCAAGACCAAATGCAATTGTAAAGCAAAAGCAATCAAAAGAACATTAAAAAAAAAAAACCCACTCAGATGATAAGGAAGGTGTGACTCAGAGACATAGGTAGCTGTGGTGAATTTAAGTGAATACCACTCAGGTCAGAAAGTCAGTCGTAAAGCAACACCCATCTCCATGCCCTTCATCTCAGAACCCATTTCCAGATCACTCTCGGACTCAGTGCTTTGCTTACTCCCAGCCTCCCTGTAATGCAAACGATCAAGAGTGAAATGTATTTCTTACCTGGGCATCGGTAAACAAAGCGAAATATTTTGATGTAACAGTTGTGACGTCATCCAAGTCCATTTTTCTGATGAACTTCTTGATGAGCGGCCCTTTTGAGGGTAATATTCTGCACTGCTCTCTGCACTAAACCGCACCCTGATTTCAGTGCCCGACGTGCGGTGTCATACGTGAGGACGGCCTCCATGAAGAGGATCCCTCCACTGCCTCCCCCTTGTTCTCTTTTTTCTTTTGCTTGAGACTCATACCTAAAGGTGACCGATGAAATGTGATATAAAACATGAATATCTTTTACCAAATCCTGTCACAACGGAGTCCAACTAAGAAGGATCAGTGAAACACTGAGAATCAAGACTTTTATTCGTAAAGGCATTGATAACAGTACATTTTTCTATAGCCGAATAACACTCGTCTGAGGATATTTGCATCTCTTTGGGGATAAAGACAATGTATTTTATTATTAATCTTACTGAAAACAATGGATACACTCTCGAATATAGCATTGACCCTTTTGTGCAAATTAATGCACAGTAAAATTTATCATTCCAAGCTGTACAATAAAAATGGAACAGAAGGCCATGCAGTCTTAGAAAAATCAGTTGGCTCTGGTTTTATCATCACACGAGCAAAAATTTGAGATTTTGCAGCTCATTCCCCTAAGATCACCCACTCATCTGCAAGAGCCTTGGCAGGAGGCCACCCTGCCTTCCACACTGCCCTTCCTAACTCGACTGTCAGGGGCCGACCTTGGTGGATTTTCAAAGCACTGGGCAGAGCCACAACTCCCTTTCTGTTTGTAGAGTTATAGTGATGTGTAACCCCATTTCATCCTTTGAAATTATACGATGTGCTATTATGTTGATAGAGCTCATTTTTAATTTCTTCGTTTTATTAATGCTCATATAGTTTGTAAGAAATGATAAATGTTCTTCAACGGTAATAAGATTATATGGGAGCTAGATTGTACGTATTCTAAAAAATACCTGTTTTAAGTATTAACAGATCTTGCAAGTGATGGTGGGATGCAACATGATGTTTATTATGAAAATACAATAAACCCACTGAGTTTCAAACCCACCCGGTGGATTTCAAAGCCACTCTCCACTCAGTTTAATGAGACTTTGCCTAGAAATTCAACAGTTGAAACCTTTAGAGTTTAAGCCTCAGTGTTAAGCAGCTCTACGACTGGGACTCTGATCCAGGTCTTCCACTTAAGAATGACAAGGACTGAGAATGTCGTATGACCATGGGTGCCTGTGCCATATGCAAGGCCAAATTAAAATCAAGTGAATGAAAGCACTCATTGACAGAATGATAGTAAGAGGTAGGAGAAGGTGAGTGTAGAAGAATTTATGAGGACATTTAGGTAAAATTCCTTACACTCTTTGTCACTAGAGGGAACGAAATACTGCTAGTTATTACGGCTAGTAATGGTGAGTGGGAAATAACTAAGACTTAAAGTTTGAAAGTTCAGAGCAAAGTTTTCTCCTAATTGGAGGAGGAGAAGGCAGGCAAGAGGAAAGGAGAAAAAATAAACATAAGGACGTCATTTCAGACAGATATTCTACAGGGTTATTTAGTTTTTTGGGGTTTTTTGTTTCCCCAGGTTTATTTAGTTTTACACGTATAATCACCTTTACCATTCAAAGCTGTTTTTTTTTCTTTCTTACTTTCTTAACGCAAACACATAATTCTGCATAACATTCAGAGGCAATACATGTGTCTCAGTAATCAGCAAATAGCTATTCAAAGAGTTTTATTATAGGACTTTAAAACATCCATGATGCAGATTATAAACCCGTTCAAAAATAAGTCCCTCACGTACTTCATTTTAGAAAGTGAGGTGCTAATAAAGCACAGTAATGACAGTTGTCTTCTTTTAAGCAGGAAATTCATTTGGTGAGTTTACATTATACTTCAGGAACACATTCTTTTCCTGTTTCGTCGGGGAAGGTTACAACTTTATGCTTTGTTATCTCGACACAGACACGCGAGTTGAATTCAGTGCCATTTAGATGAGCATCAGACAGCCTATAAATTACCACAGAGTTGTTTATTCAATTAACAGAAATCTTTGGAGATTATAGAGCTTGTTATATCAACTTCACATTTAGGATAAAATAGAATTAAGTAAATAATGCCTATCTTTTCTCCTGGCGGGGCTCTTAGAATGCACCGAGCGCCATCTGCTGGTGATTAGTTTTTCAAGATTATTTTCTTACCAAAACTCATCAGTGCACGTACGTCAAAATAGAGATACGTGAAGACAATCAAAGGGTATCCGTGCACTATAAATAACCCTCATTTCACATGAAAGCATTCTATTATAGTCCGTCATATAATAATTCTAAAATTTGCCTTACGATAGAGATCCAGCAACACTTCAAGTAAGAAATAAGCTGTTTCCATATTTTAGAATAGACCGTAATGAAAGTTTTAGACCTAGAAGCAATAGCCATTAAGGTTTGCCGTGTTCACATAGTTCATGACATGAACATATCCATCTGGTGCGAAAAAATTCAAAACTTTCAAAACAAGCAAATGAAACACCATAGTACCACTTCATTCTGTATATTTGGAAGCAGTTAAGGAATATAAAAGCTTAATCTTAGTCACCTTTAACATTAAATTATAAGTTAAATTATGTTATAACGTCTTTGTTAATTTTGTAAGACGTTATAAATCAACATACTTAAACACGTTCACTCTTACTCCGTATCTTATTAATTAAAAAAAAGTCTGTGACCAAAGAATCTAAATATCTTGATAAAAGCCTCAAAGGTAGGATAAGAAGGAAATATAGTACTTCTAGAAAGAATTCTACTTCACACAGTGTTTTTGAAGATTTTTGTGTTAAAATCTATGTCAGATCTTTGTCCTGATACTTGGTGTCTCTGAAATTCAAGGAACATAGAAACATGTGCTTTTGCCTGCATTTCAGGTCCTCCATAACCCACGCAGAGAAGTAGACCCATTGTTCCCCGTTAACTTTGTCTCCAGACAAGGCACAATGAGACCCAGGTGCATGAGTGTCCATTTCCACCATTCCTATGGAAGCAATTATTAGTTCTGTTACATTTAACAGTAGATTGTAAAGAAAGATAATTACCTACAGGAAAGCTCTTAGAAAAATGAAATAAAAATGTAAACATCATTTTAAATTATGTTATAATAAGAAAATCTGACAGAAATTGTTATCCCCAGAATTTGAGACTTAATAACAGGAATTGGTATTGTACATCGTAATACATAGCCTATCAATAGATTTATTGAGCTCTTACAGAGGAATAACATGTCCTCTATAAAGGAAAAATTTTTTAAAATAGAACATCCCCCCAGCAAAAGGATATGAAAAAGCATAGTGTGTATGTATATGTGCATGTGTGTGTGTAATTTTAAAGTATCAACATGAGGGCAGTTTGTGTGTGTGTTGAAGACCATGGTTTTTTTTAATAAATAATATATTTTTGAAGAGAAAGTTAGAGTAACCATACTTTGAGCAAGCATGGAATAATGTTAGCCGTTCGGAAAGAGGTTTCCAGAAAAACACAGTGTGAAGGAATTTAACCCCTTTTCCTAGTTTCTTCCTTCCATGGATTCATCTGGTCAGCACCTGAGGGACAGTATTTCTTCTAAGAACAAGGAGTTTTTGACCATTCGAACCCACTGTTATTGAAACCCATCTTCTGGGAGGAGATTTCAGGCAGAGCATCCTTAAGTGCTTGTGGCACTAGATCATGGAAGCCCTCCATCTGTGGTGCAGACAGAGGACCACAATGGAAACCAAATGCAGCCCCCCCCCCCGCCCCCGCCAGCTCCTTGGCACTTCTGCCCCTTCATCTACCTGACCTTGCAGGGTCCTGTCAGCCCTGCAACACCCCTTCAGAGGAGTCTACACTTTTAAACTGACTCCCTGGAGAAGTTTAATGAGCCTTCTGGAATTTAAAAAAAAAAAAAAGCAAAACAAAGAAGTGTAATGGAAATGGAGAAGCTGAAAAAGGAATAGAGAGGTTCACTCCCAGGCTGGCGCTTCAGGGGCTTTCATCAGGAAACTACGATGGATATTGCAGAGAGCCATGGAAAGAGGAAAGAAAGAAATTAAAAACAGCCTCCTGTGATGAACTTGTATAATTTATTCCTCTGCAAAGCAGTAGGCACAATGTTTCATTTTCTTTCCCCTCGGCGCTTTCTTTCCCCCTCCACCTAATTTCTGAGCATTCCCAGGCTAGGCAAGCAGGAAAATTCAGCATACCCAGCACAGGAGTCATAAAGTGAGGAACGCGCTCAGGTTATTCAGAAACTTGCACGTTGTGTATCTTGGTGGAGATTTCCTCCCTTCTGCTCCTGATTGCTGATGAAGAATGGTGTTTTCATAGACAGATGGTAAAGACAATTACAGTTAGGGGCTCAGCTGGGAGTTACATCAGTTTATTGCAAATTATTAACTGATACATGCTTTTGTTTATAAGCAGCTTTGT
Source organism: Neophocaena asiaeorientalis asiaeorientalis (assembly GCF_003031525.2). Lineage (NCBI taxonomy): Eukaryota > Metazoa > Chordata > Mammalia > Artiodactyla > Phocoenidae > Neophocaena > Neophocaena asiaeorientalis. Next base: position 2,489,080 of record NW_020174375.1, on the reverse strand, counting down.
AATCAGTTTATCAGCAGCAGTGGGAATCTTGACAGATCGCCTTTGGGGTGAAATGTCACCTCTGGGCTAGTCATTTAAAGTCATGATGGTCAGGCAGCCAGACAGTCTGATGGGCTACCTCACGGCAGCACGGCGAGCTCCTGCAAAACCAGGGCGCAGCCCACCTTAGCCTAGAGCACAAACCCCACGGATGCTGAAGAGACGCCATGAGCAAACGTTTTCCTGTTGAAATCCCATAAAAGCATCCTATCTATTTGCCTAAACCTTAGATAGGATACCTGAGTTTCATGACCATCAACACATCAGTTCAGCAGACTTTCCAGGCAGTGCTGGATGCCTTCTTATTCACAGGGCAAAACTTTCTGCACCTACACTTCAGCAGACATCTGGAACTGAGCACGGGGACACTGTTTACTTTTCTGAAAGGAGCTTCACATGCCTCTTAAATGGGAAAGGAAAGTATCTCAGTGGAGACATTTTTCTTACAGAAAAAATATAAGTTCTGTGGGGAGAATACACACCATGAGCTAAAGGAACTGGTGGGGACCGGTTACAGGTTTGGGCCTGGGAAGGCCCTCTGTGATAGGAGGGGAGTTTAGAAAACGCACTGGTTTAACCGGGCTGGCTTTGATTTCCTTGTCTATAAAATGGGATGATAGTATTTCCTATTTGTCACACAGATAACTCCTTGGGATTAATGAGGGTGTTCATGTTTCTTTAGTCTGAGTTCTGCTCAGACCAATGTTATCTGTTGAATTTATGCTAAATAATACAGCATATAATATTTAAAATGACAATTTACAGATGACGTTCTTAAGCTCGTTTACAAAATACTTGCTGAAAGAGGGTGCTTTCAGTTTAGCATTTTTGCAATAAAGCATTATCAATATTTATTAGTTTTTTTTTGCATTGCCGTAAGGACACAGTTTAAAAACCTGAGATGTTCAAATATATATCCTTGAAAAGATTCACTTGATCATAAGCCAATAAACAATTCATGTCTTTCTAATTTACTTTCACTCTAACAAAGTAAATTTTGAGCTTAATCAAAATAAAAATATTTATTATATATATAAATAATCATATATAATAGCTCCTAAAATAGTCATTTTTGTTTGCACCTACTATTAATTTATATGTTTTTATTTCCTGGTTTGCAAACAAAACTTATCAAGCTAATTGGACACGAACTCCTGAAGTCAGAAGCCAGGTTTCATAGCTGGAATTAGATATTCCATATCCTCTAAAATATTGACGTAATACAGGAAAGTCTTTGGAAATATGACTCCAGCTGATAAATTTTAAATCACATGTATCATATGTGTAAAAGCAAAATCTTTCTTCTCTTAATCTCAGAAATATGGTTAAGTATGTCTATTCACTTATCTCTCTGACTTCTTTCTAATTCTGAGTTTCTCAATTAAGTTCCTAAAAGCATCAGAATAGAGTAAATCTTATTTAGACTGACCACATGATTCAGTAAAGTTTGTAATTTTAATGTTGGGTTGACATAAGCCTACTTAAAAATATTTGGGAGAAAAACAGAGTGTGGTGTTTTATTCTCACGTCAACATTCAGCACACCGTATTCAGTTCCCAATTTTCCAGTTCTTAAGCAATTAAACGTTCTGTTGACATCAGAGGAAAGGCTGCCTACAGAAGAGATGAAGAATGAAAAACCTTGATATCTTAAATTGTAAACTGTGATTTAACATAAAGAGCATAAAAAGTTGCTTTTTTGTTTTCTATAATCAAGTTAATGAAGGATGAATAGTGCATTCGGCAAGTAATTCTGCCATGCGTCCATCCCTCTTGACTGGAAAAGGCGAAGAATTTTTTAAATCCATTCTCTTCTTTGGCTGAAAAAACCAAAGGCACACTCTAAAGTTGCTGGTCAAGTCTGATTTTTTTTCCTCCTTCTCCCAGGAACTGCTAGGATGTTCTATAAAAAGATGTCAGGAAAGCCAGCATGGGAAAGTTAAATGCCCCAAAATGCCCTGCATTGCCTATATGTACAAATGAAAAATGTTAAAGATTATTTAAAAACAGGAAAGACCTTTTGTAAAATGCTTTTGATTTATTGCTGTGTATTGTGCAGATCTTTATCAATTATTCTCACTCTATTTTATTCAAAAACTGTTGTAAACTATGAGTTGGCATGTTGCTGCATACGGAAGAAAAGCATTAATCAACTCTAAGTAAACAAGTGCAGAGATCTCTCTAACAACTATGAAGTAGTTAATACATTTTAAAGCAATTTTATTCTAGAAAGGAGGTCTAAAAGAGTAGTGCTTAATTATCTGGACTCCTCTGTGCTGGGCTCCCTTTTGATTGTATTAATGAAGCAGCTGGCCCATTGTTTCCCTTTAATTCCTCTATTGTTTTAAGAATATGTCACAGCTCTTTATTCTTTTATCAGGTGCTGTGCAGGAGGACCCACACAATACCTCATATTCCTACTGTATTTGCCAATGCACAAAGAAACCTCCACAGCGGTTTGCAAAGAAGGGGCACACATAATTTATAAGTTCTGTTCCTTGCACTACTCCACTGTCAAGAATTTCAACAGTATTGGATTGGAATTCATTATAAAATTGCTATTAAACAATGTGGCTACATATAGATATAGGTACTGTGTGAACATCCCCACCCTGAGATCTAGGTAGTATCACCTGCGATGTTGCAATGGGACAATTATTTAGCTTTTAGGGAATTATTTTGCCCAATCCCTTCCCAGTTGTGAGGAAACTAAATTTCATAAGTGGGCATGATGTTGGATTTTCAAATTATTTAGGTTAAAAAAAAAAAAAAGAAGTTAATGACAGAACAAGTAAGTATTCTTGTTTCCTCCAACTGCAGAAACAATGTCTGTGTGTATGAGTGTGAGTGAGTGTGTGTGTGTGTATGTGTTAAACAGCCCATTTATTCCCCCAGAGAACGGCTTTAAATCACCTTAGTGTGCCTAAGAGATATCATGGTTTACTCTATAGACCAATATGTAATCTTTATTAATTGAGCTCTGATCAACTGACCATCTTCTTGTATTTTACACATGTGAAGGAAATAGACTTTTAGATTAATGCAGAAATATCACTGTCCATCTTAAGAAATCAATCTGCTGTTAACAATTTAGTATATAACATTTTATGCCAAAGCTACTTAAAAATGCTGGTTCATTTATAAGTAGTTAACTTTTCTCCAAATTTCCATGAAAATCACACCAAAAAAATCACGCATGGTAAAAATCTCAAAGGTCTGATTCACATAGACTTTCTCTTTTTACACACATGGCTTTTTTCTTTGTTTTTCCCCTGTCAAATATCTGTATTTTTAGAGGCTGTTTTCATTGATTTTTTTCCCCCTAGTGTCCCCAGTCTAATGAAGAGAAATAAGACTTAATGACTTAATGCTATGTAGTAAAAGTTACTAACTTCAACTTTTAAAATATCCTTAGAAAAGCCATTAGAATAAATTAGTATTGGAAACCACCTATTTCCTTTTGTATTGTTAGGTGAGTGTGTATGGGTTTGGTTTTTTTTTTTTTTTTTGAGCTTAAACTTTCAAACTGGTATCCCTATCTATTCGCTTGAGGCTCTTTATCCTTGTACATATTGAGGCAGAGTAATACAAAATCTAAATGTGATTTAATTGGTTCAATTTGCTGTATATCTTTATGCTAAGCTTAGGTCCGTATCTTGATGAGCCCAGATGTAGTCGTGCTCAAGGTTTACAGCTTCACGTTGCTTGTATTTCCTTATTTTTACAAAGCAAGCGTCTATCAATCACACAGATAAATTAGAAAGAAACATGTATAGACGTAACACATGGAGAAGATTTTTCAGCGTGCTATGTAATTATTAACCTGATTTTTACCATTGTAAGGAAGCATGAATTGCAGATAGCATGGATGAAGTTAAATGCTTTCATACTGGATACATTTTGCTTATACAGAACTCTATAGGTATGGTCGAACAATATAATTGAAGCTTTGTCAGCTCTGTAACCTAGCAACAGATAATACTGTTAGGTTACTGAATTGCTCCTGGTTGACAAGTAGGGAGTATTTTTGTGTTTATCATGTTTGCTAATGATGGGATCCTTTCCAAAAGGCTTGTCTTAATCTTAATTAGAGTTTATCAGCAGAGGTCTGCATGACATTGTACAGACACTGATTTCATAAATAATAAAAAGTGCAAGTGAAAAATTTGGCAGGATGGGGAGATACTTAAGGCTACCGCTTCTAGTAAGAGGAGCGTGAATTTCCAAAATATAATCAACTTTGAACTGTGACTTTATTCTTTATTATCAAAACTTGTACTACACTTCACTGCAGTTTTGACAGCAATTATGAGAAAAATTTATAAGCTTCCTGTTAGGAACCATATCTGTTTGTACAAGAACTTTGATCATAAACATTACTTAGAACAGCAAGTACATGTTTTTTCAAGAACGTCAAGGTCTTTGAGGTTATTACTTTCTATGGAACCTTGAATGTATTTGCCCTTTATACGTGAAGGGAGTGGTGTGTGGATGTGGAGCCTGGGGAGAGTGACTATGTTTGCAGCACAAGAGGCAAAGAGAGAATCCTAAAATAACCTTTCCATTTGGTAGACTTGAGGAAGGTATCAGATAGCTGCTTCAGTGCCTGATGTCATTTGATAAAGACTTCATGCCCATGCAGTAGAAATTTGATTTTTTTTTTTTTTTTGCTCTGGTTTATACAATATGATCTTTCACAGTTTTTTGAAATGTTATTGTTCATTTCTAATAATAAGTTACACACCTTCAAAATAATAAAGAATTAAACATTGTAAAACCAAATACAATTCACAAATTTACTAAATTCCTAACTGGTTTATTCAGTTGAAGGATGATGCTAAGTCATTACATCCTTTACCCACCTTTCTACACCTTTTCACTCATCATGCCCACATTCTTCAAATATTATTCAAAGCTATTTTCAGTTGTCATTTTCTGAGTTTCGGAGTGGACATCTCTCTACTGAATTGTTTGAACAAGTCTATGAAATATTTGATTATCAAAAGAGACCTTTTTGTTCATAGAGTTTCACTCTCTCTACCCTATACAAACTACAGATAGTTTACCCTTATGCCAATGATCCTTAACTCTAGAGGCATATGAAGCCTTTCGGGGAGCTTCTAAAAAACAGTGAAGCCCAAACTTCACTCCCAGTGATTTTGATTTGACTGATCCAGGGTAGGACCCAGAAAGCAGCGTTGATTAATAGCTCCCAGGTGTGGGCTTCCCTGGTGGTGCAGTGGTTAAGAATCCACCTGCCAATGCAGGGGACATGGGTTCAAGCCCTGGTCCAGGAAGATCCCACATGCCGCGGAGCAACTAAGCCCGTGTGCTACAACTGCTGAGCCTGTGCTCTAGAGCCTGTGAGCCACGACTACTGAAGCCCGTGCGCCTAGAGCCCGTGCTCTGCGACAAGAGAAGCCATTGCGATGAGAAGCCTGCTCACCGCAACTAGAGAAAGCTCGCTCGCAGCAGTGAAGACCCAACACAGCCAAAAATAAAATTAATTAATTTAAAAAAAAAGCTCCCAGGTGAATCTACTGTGCAGTCATGGTTATAAAGAATTGTGATACCCTTTTAGTGTCCAGCTAAACTTGGGCAAATGCTACATCCATATTTAATAGGTGTGGAACGTTTAGAATAGTACTTGGCACATAGTAAGTGCTTTCTAAGTGTAAGCTATTAGTCATGTTAGAAGATAACCTGACATTACTTCCACACCACAAAGATTTACATTATTCTCCACATTGTGGCTATGCATTTTAAAGCTATGTCTTATCACTGTGTAAATCTTCTTAACACTGTTTCATAAAGTGAACCATACTGATGAAAGAAATCAAAGATGACACAAACAGATGGAGAGATATACCATGTTCTTGAATTGGAAGAATCAATATTGTAAAAATGACTACAGCAATCTACAGATTCAATGCAATCCCTATCAAATTACCAATGGCATTTTTCACAGAACTAAAAACAAAAAAGTTTACAGTTTTCAGGGAAACACAAAAGATCTCGAATAGCAAAAGCAATCTTGAGGGAAAAAAACAGAGCTGGAGGAATTAGGCTTCTTGACTTCAGACTATACTACAGGGCTACAGACATCAAGACAGTATGGTACTGGCACAAAAACAGAAATATAGATCAATGGAACAGGATAGAAAGCCCAGAGATAAACCCATGCACCTCTGATCACCTAATCTATGAAAAAGGAGACCAGAATATACAATGGAGCAAAGACAGCCTCTTCAATAAGTGGTGCTGGGAAAACTGGACAGCTACATGTCATTTCTGGTTCAGAGAGATAGCAGTGCTAATTACTCAAACTGAGTAATCAAGGTAAGGTACCAAGGCATTTACTTAGTGAACATCAGATGGCACTGTGACTTGGGACACTGGGTTTTTCATTCAGAATCTAGAGCCAAACTGCTTTGTTCATATCCCATCTCCCATATCTCCTCTTCCTCCAAGTCCACTCTAGCTGTGTGATCTTGAACAGTTTATGTACACTTCCAGCTTCATGATCTCACAGTAAAAGGGAACAAATAAAAGCCACCTCACTGCTTTCTTGGGAGATATTAAGATAATGGATGCAAAGCTCTTAGCACAGTGTCAGTGCAGAGCAGATAGTAGGTGCTTAATAAATCTGAGGTTATTCCTATTATTAGCACTTTGGTCACAGAAGCAAAAAAGTTGCTCACAACTTGATGATAATAATCTAGTGGTATCTAGCCTAAGGTTGTCATGTTATATGATGTAGGTAAAGCAGTTCTCCAAGTTCACACAGTAACCAATCATCAAGTCAGCACTAGAACTAAAGTTTCTCACCCACAAGGCAAACGCTTTTTCTAGTTAATCTTTCCACTGAGGACAAATAAATTTTCAGTGATTTGGGGTGCCAGCAGTGCTTCATTATTAGCATATAATCCCTTAGACAAAGATCATTGGCTCTTGAATTACTGTGCGAAAAATTCATTCATTCAAGCGAAAATAGTTAATGTGGTCAAAGAAAGTAGACTCCATCTCAGCGGCAGCTTCATTCCTCTAAAATCTTAGTTTTCAAGTATTACTTTGTTAAAGTAACTTCGTTAGGAAAACTGAGAGAAGACCTCAACTGTTTTTTTTTAATCCATCTCATATGAAAAGCACTTAATAAAAGTTATATTCCTGTCCTTAGCTATAACTAAAAACTTGTACAAATATTCTAGTGAATGTTTTTCAGTGAAAAAAAAATAATAGTCTCATTTTTTTCCAACTTTTATATTGTGGTGCGTATATATATATATATATATATGTATATATTTATATATATGTGTGTATATATATATGTGTATATATATGTGTGTATATATATGTGTATATATGTGTGTATATATATGTGTGTATATATGTGTATATATATGTGTATATGTGTATATACATGTGTATATATATGTGTGTATATGTGTGTGTATATATGTGTGTATATATATGTGTATATATATGTGTGTATATATATGTATATATGTGTGTATATATATGTGTGTATATATATATGTGTATATATATATGTGTATATATAACAAAATGTATTAACCATTTTTAAGTATACAGTTCAGTGGCATTAAGTACATTAACATTATTGTGCAACCATTACCACCATCCATCTCCAGAACTCTTTGCATCTTGCAAAACTGAAACTCTATACCCATTAAACAATAACTCCCCACTCCCCCCTGCCCTTAGCCCCTGGCAACCACCATCCTACTTTCTGTCTCTGTGACTTTGAATACCCTGAGTACTTCATGTAAGTGGAATCATACAGTATTTGTCTTTTTGTGACTGGTTTATTTCACTTATAATAAGGTCCTCAGAGTTCATCTATGTTGTAGTATTGTCAGAATTTCCTTTCTTTTTTTTTTCCTTTTTTTTTCCTTTTTTTTAAGGCTGTAAAATATTCCATTATATATATATATATATACACACATATATATACACACATATATTCTACTGTGTGTGTATATATATATACATATATATATTCCATTGTGTGTGTATGTGTGTGCGTACACCACATTTTGCTTATCCATTCTTCTCTCAGTGGACAGCTGGGTTGCTTCCATGTTTTAGGTGTTTTTAATAATGCTGCTCTGAACATGGGTGTGCAAATATCCCTTTGAGACTCTCTGCTTTCAATTCTTTTGAGCATATACCCAGAAGTGGAATTGCTGGATCATAGGTAATTCTGTTTTTAATTTTTTGAGGAACCCTCATGCTGTTTTCCACAGTGACACTACCATTTTATCCTCTCCCCAGCAGTGCACAAGGGTTCTAACTTCTCTACATCCTTGCCAGTCCTTGTTTTCTCATGGTTTTGTTTGTTTGTTTGGGCTTTTGGGTTTGTTTTCTTTGCGTGTTTTTGGTTGGGGGGGGGTTGTTTGTTTTTTGATTTGTTTGTTGTTGTTTTTTTTTGATAGTGGTGCTCTCATTTTAAAGCCAAATGTAATACCCTGTGATTTGTTTCCATTGAACGTGAGGTCAATCAGTGAAGACACCAAAAAAGCTAAATATCAACATGATTTATCATTTTCATGCACTCAGATTGCTTCTTAATCAAGGTGAAGACTACTACCTTCCATTGAATTGTAAATTAGAGTTGGCTGTGTTTACCCTAGCTCTAAAAATGGTAGGGTAAGAAATTGCTTCTCCTGTCTCCTCAGCCCCATGTAGATTGCTAGAAACCTTTTCTGTTTCTAACTGGTCAAGATCGGTATGTGATCCACAAATGATGCAGCCTTAATCATTTTTCCAAAATGAGTTAGCTCTCTCCAGTGAAGCATAGATACATGTGCTCATTGAATTTGTAGGTTTATGTTTTCTATCTGGTGAGATTTCTTTTCTTCGACTTAGCAGGGCAGTGAGAAATGAGAAATATAGCCCCAACCAGACCAAACCAAAAGGATAATGGTTCACAGTTATATAGCACTTACTATGGCAGGTGCTGTTCTGAAGCTTTCACACATATATTTGCTTATTTAATCCTCATGATAATACCATGAGTTCAATACTACTATCACCATCCCCATTTTCAAGGCTGAGGAAACTGATAGAATGCTTAGGTGATAAGTTCAAAGTCACACAGTTAGCAAGCGGCACAGCCAAGATTTGCATCCCAGCAGCCTGGGGCCGGTGTACTTCCTCCAGAGGGGATTACATCGTCACTAGCAGCCACATTTAGAATATTTTTTTTGAATCAGTAATTGAAACTATGTTATAATACTTGGGATGTCTCTCCCTATAAATGACTCCCTCAAGTTGTATGCTCTAAATTCACATCAAAAGAACTCAGCCAAGCTGTTTCCAAGAACCAATCCTTGACTTTTACGGTACCATTCTCTTGGTTCCCCTCTAACCTTTCCAAGTATATGTTTCCTATGTCTTTAAATGATTGCATCTCCTCTACCCACATCTTAAATGTTGAGATTCTCCAAGTTTCAATCTTTGTTCTTTCTCTTTTCATGCTGTAGTCTTCCTGCATTACCACATCAATGCAAAGAGCATCCACAGCTATTTAGAATGTGTTGATGACTTCCAAAATATTTTTTTTTCTCCAGCCTTATTCTCCTCCAAGGTTCAACTGCCTCCTGGATACACCCACCAAAAAGCCTCTCAGGTACCTCAGACTCTACATTTTCAAAGCCAAATTCAGTACTCCCAAATTCAGTACTCCCATGCATATACATACACATACATAAAACACACATGCACACTTGGGCTTTGGAGTTGGATAGTCTAAATCATGATTCCGCCAGTGATTCTGCTATGTGTATAGCTTTGGGCACGTTAGCTAACTTCTCCAAGATTCAATTTCCTCAACTCTTAAATGAGGAAACTATCACTCACCTCACAGAATGATTGATAGGATTAAAATAGATGAAATACATAAACCCCCTAGCCTATCGGACCCAAAGAAATTATTCCTAATTAATACCAATTATCTGTTACTGTCCGTATAATACCACTTGGTAATATACCAGCTTTACTGCCTTGTTAATGGAACTACCATCAGCTGGTTTTGCAAACCAGAAACCTCTGTGTCATTTTCAAGAGTTTCTTTTACGCATCTCAGGAAATCACCCCAGTCCTCTGTCAGCTATGTCTCTTGAATCTGGCCCTTTTCTCCCCTACAGTTTACACTTCTCACAACTGAACTGGTACAACAGCCTCCTAATAGCCCTCGAGATAACATTTCCTACCCCTTCAGTTTACTCTCCTCAAGACCCTGAGATCTATATATTGGCGGGGGCGGTGCGGCGGGGGGGAAGCTCAGATCATTCATTCACTCAAATAAATATATATGCCATCACTCCACCATGAGCTGGACACAACTGTTTTTATGTTACATCAAAACTCTCACCCTGCTCTAAACTTCCTGTGGGAGGAAGCCCTGATTTGTAGTGCTTGACAGTTTCTGACAGCAAATGCTACAACTCTCACCATAGCTGATTTCAGGTTACCAACGTGACATCAACCAGCACACAGGATTCCTGACAACTGAACATTCTGCCCTGTGATCCAGAACAGGCTGGCTCTGGCACACCATTGCCCATAATCCACCTCTTTCTCCCTCAGACCCCAAGCTCTAGGTTTGCTGGCCTCCGAGGGCCAGGCAGCCTCTTCCATAATCCTGCACTCACACGCATGCTCCTGTATCTGCCAGTAACGATGTACCTGCCAGGTCCTCCCTACACATATTTCTGCTACTTTACTTCTACTCTTCTTGAGTCAATAAAAATGTCACATTGGATGGCTTGCCTGACTCCTCCAAGAAGTCTCAGTCACTCACCCCTCTCACATTTCTTTAGTCCTAGGGGATGGCACCACCGTGTGGTATTATAATTTGTCTGTTTATATGTGTGCATTCAGCTTGTATGTGAAGTTGTGCATGAAACCATAGCACGCAGGCTGGCACACCAATGAATAGCCGATGAATGAACGACTTGAAAAACTAAATCCTAAGACAATTGACTTCTTCATCAGACCTGCACAGTACATTTTCAGTCTGATTCAGCCTTTTAAAAGGATATGCTCTGACGAAACCGTAAAGTGAGATAAAATGATAAAGATAATAAAATATGGAACATCTGAAAACAGATATGTGTTACTACTGCCAGGCTGCTTAATAATGTAGAAAAATCATTTTTTGCTTTATTTTTTATTTATTTATTTTAAAAAATAAATTTATTTTTGGCTGTGTTGGGTCTTTGTTGCTGCGTGCGGGCTTTCTCTAGTCGCAGAGAGCGGGGGCTACTCTTCGTTGTGGTACGTGGGCTTCTCATCGCGGTGGCTTCTGAAAACAGATATGTGTTACTACTGCCAGGCTGCTTAATAATGTAGAAAAATCATTTTTTGCTTTATTTTTTATTTATTTATTTTAAAAAATAAATTTATTTTTGGCTGTGTTGGGTCTTTGTTGCTGCGTGCGGGCTTTCTCTAGTCGCAGAGAGCGGGGGCTACTCTTCGTTGTGGTACGTTGGCTTCTCATCGCGGTGGCTTCTCATTGCAGAGCACGGGTTCTAGGCGTGCGGGCTTCAGTAGTTGTGGCTCGTGGGCCCTAGAGCGCAGGCTCAGTAGTTGTGGCACATGGGCTTAGTTGCTCCACGGCATGTGGGATCTTCCCAGACCAGGGCTCAAACCCACGTCCCCTGCACTGGCAGGCGGATTCTTAACCACTGCGCCACCACGGAAGCCCATGTTTTACTTGCTTTAATTTTCACTTAATATTTTGTGAATTTTATTTATTGATTGGATCTTTTTGGTTCAAAGTCTGAGCCCAAGTATTCGGAGTCATCCTGCTGTTGACCTCACTGCTGTGATAAAGATTAGCCGAGTGCTACCCTCTCTAAAATATCGATTTCTCCCGGGTACCTGAATCCAAAACTTTCCTTTTGTAAAACACAGCCATAGCTGGATTTACCAACCATGTAAGTTTATCAAAAAATGGAAAACTGTTACCAGTAATATAAGTTATTCAGTTCAACGCTGAAATCCAGTGACTCTAAAAAACCAGGCGAGGAACTAAACCTGAACTGCAGTGCCTGCCTCTGCCCTCCCCACCTCTCTATTACACAGACTCACTTGATAAACCTTGTCCCAGAGGAAAGATAAGGTGCAAATGATTACCTTGTCTATAGCTGTAAGTAGTTTAGATCTGTATGCACATCAGAGAAGGCCGAACAGCCAAATGCAGAAGCCTTCCAGGGGGAAGAAGCATCACCAGCAGAAATAGCATCACTTAGCGCTTTTCAATGCTCATCAGATTCCGCGATGATGCCGCTTAGCTTCTATATTTGTAAAGAAGTCATCAATGCCAAGGTGAATCTGTTTTCAACTTTGGGAAACGTGTATGCTTTCAGATATATTAAAGTGAAAGTGAAAAATGGTTGTTTTCTAGTCTTTTAGCATATTTGTGTTTTCCTTGGAAACTTTCATATGAATTCGAGGTCTGTAATTTTAGCTTTATTTTTTCACAGACATTTACTGTCGTGGATGGTGTCTTGTCTGCTTACCTCTGAAATTTAATCAGCTGGTTTAATTAACTGTCCCAGGTTTCTCTAAAACGATGTCCTGAATCTTCTAGGCAAACTCTGCCCTATCATATGCTGTTGTTATCTTTTCCACCAGCGTTTTACCACAAGTTGTTTAAAAACTATGATCTCTTTCAGGGTGGAAAAAAATGAAGTGCGGTTGAAAAGGCAGTTATGCTGAAAGATAAACAGCAATATTACTTATCAGAATGGGTACAATTTTTGCTTGCTTAATGAGTACAATATATATAGCCTTGCAGTATATACACAATGAGGAAAAAAAGCTTTATAACATATCAAGTATGCCATATTACTTCAGGCATAACTGTACAGGATACATATCTAGGCCTGAGAGTGTAGATAACAAAATATAAGTGCTTTGCCTGTCTAAACATGTTAAATAAATGAGCATTCACTATCGCATTCCAATACATTAGAAGATGTACTTGCATAGTTAATTTTCTTTTTAATGCACCACACGCGATCATTCGAAGCACCAAGCCAGAGTCTATCTTAGTGTTTGAAGAGAGGGTTCTTTTCATTTAAACAAATCTTTATTTAAATAAGCCTTTCTGAAAAGGCTCTTTGGCATATCTCCTTTTCAGGAAGTTCAATCAGGGTAAAAGGAGATAAAGAAGCTGCATTATGAGAAATATTATATAAGGAAAGATCACTCGGTGCTCACCCCCCACCCCCCCAAAATAAATGGCAGCAGACTTATAAGGAGAGTAAAGCTAACTGGAATTTCACTTTAATGTTCTAAATTTTAGGAACTATGTTTACTTGCTTTGTAGTTTTAGGTATCATTCATATATATACACATATATGTATATACACATTCATATATATACACATATATGTATATACACATATATATATGTGTGTATATACACACACACATATATATATATTCCCCAGTATCTGGGGAAGAGAGAGAAAAAGAAATAACTTCTTATTTCCATAAGGTACAGAAAGAGCACGTAAAGAGTAACTTCAAAGCCTCACCTGAAATAAATTTTGTGGTTGTATCCCTACCATGCTTGTTCTTAGGCAGTATAACATGTAATAAATAACATGGTTGATGATTAAGTCAAGCGCTGGAAGGCAAACAGTTGACAAAACTCTCTACAGATTATGTCTACACTTGGTTATTAATCTTCTCCTACTGTTGGTCACTGAACAGTTCATTTGATGCAAGGAATACAATTTTCCACATAGGCAGGTACGAAAATTAATAAAGGGAAACAGCACTAAAATGGAGTAGGGAAGTCAGAAGGGGGAGCTGGCATGTACTACTTGACTTCAGTGTAGATCCCAACAGGAAGAGATGGACTTTGCATCTCCATCAGGAAGTGACACTACTTAATACCGCTCAGCTGAAGGAAGAAAGCATTTCTCCTTGTCTGACAACAGCTCAGCCAATGAAAGAATGTAACAACTCAGCCAATGAAAAGCCACTATATTTGGAACTTTCAATTTCCTCCAGTGAGCTTTTTGTTTATAATGGCCCCACCCAACCTCCCCTTCTCTATAAGAGTTTCCTCTCTTGTGTTTCACCAGACTTTCATGTGGTTGACCATAGCTGCCTGTCCTGAGTTGCAGCTCCTTGCTATTAAACTTGTGTCGCTGGTAAAGTAACTGGCAGTTTTATTGTTTTAGGTTAACAAAGGGAAGAGGAGGACAGCCGTTGTCTTGATCAAACACTGCACCACAGTAGAAACTGATGTGAAAAACATGAGAAGGTCCTATTGACATCAATCCAATGTACAGCAGGCTAGAGCATTCTACGTCAATTCTTTTTCTTTTTTCTTCTTAATAGGGGGTCAGCTTTGGTGCACGACTACGAAGGCCATCTCTGAGGGTGAAGAGCTAATTGCCTTTGTGGTGGATTTTGACTCAAGGCTACAAGCTGCCAGTCAGATGACTCTTACAGAAGGGATGTACCCGGCGCGCCTGCTGGACTCAATTCAGCTGCTCCCTCAGCAAGCTGCCATGGCTTCTATTTTGCCTACAGCTATTGTCAATAGTAAGTGCTGAGTGCAATAGCCCAGTACAATAGCTTTGTAGTGGTGATGGGTATTTATGGGAGAGAAAAAAATAATGTCTACTGACAGGCAACCAGGGACAGACTTTTTTCTCCAGTGTTATGATTTTATTTTATATTCTCTCCAGTTTTAAGTGTGTGTGTGTGTGTGTGTGTGTGTGTGTGTTCGTGCTCGCTTCTCGTGGGAGTATAAAAGGAATAACTTCAATTCATTCATTTCAGGTTGGATTCCTGAATGTCACACAGAAAAATCTGACATTCTAAACTAAACAACATTCAAGACGATTTAGCTATAAGAGGTCCAACAGCTTTCATTGTTGCTCTATGGTAGAATAGTTTTGGTATTAGGGGCCATAGAGTTAAAACATAAAATAAGAAAAAGGACACAAAATCAAATTTGATTAGATACACTAATGAAGGGGAAATGTAGGCTGGATAAATCAAGACATCAGCTAATGTAAAAAAAAAAATAAAGAGAAGAGAAAGAAAAATACGTATAATCTTAGAATATTTTATATGGAGAATTTTAAAATGTGCCCTGGCAAATATACCTTTGTGATTATAGTTTGTTAAAAGGACTACTGAACTTAGTTTGTATTTTCTTGACATAAAATCAGTGATCTAGGAGTCCCAAGATCAGAATGCTAGACTCTGCTCTGCTTTTATCTACCTCTGTGAGAACACGTGAGTACATCTTAAGAGGAGAATAGATTCTAAAGCCAGTGGCAAGTGAAACATTGCATTGAGTCAAAAATGTCCTTGAAAATCCCCGAGACCTTGAATGATGCAGAAGTCTAGAGACGACAATCATGTCTTGATATTATATATGTATCCATATGTACATACATATATATTCAACAGTAATTATGTTCTTGCTTTAACAGCATCCTTTAGAATGAAGAACTTCTCAGGTGTATCTGGAATTACTCTGCATGCAACCAGTGGATTCAGTGTACACAACCCAAGCTACTATTTCTGAATTTCCTTAATGTAAATGGAGTTGTTTTGTTTACTGAATCTTTAGTTTGATTTGAATAGTGAGGAACTTGAAATAACATGGACCCAACTTGAAACTGAGGCAAAATGATTTTGTTACCACCTATTCTAGGAGTATCTTATATTATTGTGACACTCCAGTGTGTGAATGTTAAGTCTAGTTATATTTGAAGGAATACTCTGTTTGCTTTCTATAGCAAGATAACTATTAATCCCAAATATATCACCATAGATGCATACAGGCTTTGTTCTCATTCTTAAATTAGTTAATCAGTTAAAGTCATCCTGAAAAATAAACCCTTTACTATACACTGGGCCTCTGAAAAGTATAAATGTAACTAAAACTTGGGTGGGAGGGGCTAAATAATAAACAGCAGTAGTATATAATTTTGTAATTAAATTGTATTTTAAAATTCTGTATTGTACCTGCTGTCCTTACTTCTCATTCGCTAGAATTTGGTCCTTACTTTTCTCCTTCTCTCCTTCAGCAGGATCTCCTGAGCCAACTCCTTCGCTATCATGTCTTCCAACTCACTATACATTAACAGTTTATAAATCACAAGTCCAGCTGTTTCTGGCGAGTTTCAGACCTCTCTTGCCCTCTTTGCAATGTTCCTGTCTCTTTCTCACAGAAATAGCCACTCCCACATATCTACTGTGACCATATGCCCCGGTGTGCCTGGATTAATCCCAGTTTACAGTGTTATCTGCCATCCCTCTGATCAGAGGCACTACAAAAGTGCCAAATTTGCACAATGCAGTGTCAGATTTAGTCACTCCATATGTGCCCCAGCCTGAATTCATCACCCATCTGTCCTCTATTCCCTGTAGAGATGAATGAAAACATCCCTTAACACAGAAATGCCAACAAGAAGTCTAGGCACCAAGGAGAAAGCTTACCTTCTGCTCTAACATCTAATTGCAAAATAGTGGTCATCACTTCCAGTCAGTTCTGCTTCCTCAGTATAACTTTTCTTCTCTCTGTCCCCCTTTCATTGAGGCATTATGGAAGAGTGTTTACACCAGGGTTTTCCAATCCCAGTTCACCCAGTTGCATGATAATGGCAAGTTACTCAACCTCACATTCTTCACCTATTAATGAATGAGGGGAAGACAGAGAGAGAAATTTTCCATGAATGAATACATGAGAAATACATATCATACATATTATAGCATGACTTAACAAATAGTACATGACTATTAGCTACAATTTAAATTCTGTCATATTTCACTTAGATTACTGCAGTTGTCTCCTACCAGTCATAAGTCTTCCTTCCAAATTCACTACCTTCAAAACTCCACTGTTAGGATTATATCATAGCTGATTCTGTCTATTGCTTGAAATGATTCAGTCATTTTCCATAACCATTGAGATAGAAATCTAAACTTAAAAAAGCTGACAGGGCCTTTGGTAGTCTGTCCCTGACTTCTACAACCTCATCTCTCCCAGCCCCTTGCCTGAGATTACAGAATAGCCTCCCAGCCTCCACCCAGTCACTCTCAGGCTCCCATAGCTGATCCCTTGATTAGGAGGACACAATCCTCTTCTCCACCTGACTAGCTTAATTTCATCCTTCACAAGGCAGCTAAGGCATGTCATCATCTTCCCTCTAAATCCTTCTCTGACTTCTTCAAGTACCTCCATCACTGTGTGTGGTCATCACATTCTAATGTAATGAACAAACGAACCACTTGTTAACCAGCCCCAGGAGATCTAAGCTCCTTAACAACAGCTGTTTGGTCTCTCATTTTGTTTTACACCCAACTCAGCATAGATCTGGCACTAAGGAGGTACTCTGTAATTAATTTATTAAATGGACCAATGATGTCAGGAGTTGGCATCAAAGCTAACTTTAGTTCAGCCATTAATTAGATCCCTTACCTTTTAATCAAGCAGATAAACCAATTCACTTTGCTATTTATAAATGCCTATTTTTCTAAACTATAAATGCAATATAAACAATTTAGGATTAATCTCTTTTGCTTTATGTTGGGATTCTCCTAGAGTACCACTTTCTGAAGAGTCTGTGGGAAGGTAAACCGCATTAAGTGGAACATTTCTTTAAAAATAGTTCTGTACTGTGGAACAACACCCAAGACTGCACTAGCCCCTGTCTGATTGCCTAATTCATAACCTGGGAGCAGACTCTGAGGAAAACTGAACCAAATGCTGCTTTACCCATGGTTGGCTCCAAGTGGGCAGCAGCTAACGTGTCCCTGTGTTTCTGCCTGCAGAGGATATATTCCCTTGCAAGTCCTGTGGCATCTGGTATCGGAGTGAGCGGAATCTGCAAGCCCATTTGATGTACTATTGCAGTGGGAGACAAAGAGAAACTGCTCCAGTGTCAGAGGAAAACGAAGACAGCACTCCTCAGATTTCCAGTATGTGCCCCTTCCCACAATGCACCAAGAGCTTTTCAAATGCCCGAGCTCTAGAAATGCACATGAACTCACACAGTGGTGAGTGCCTCTCTTGTTTCTTCTTCTACTCCAGGAGACCCTATTCTTTCGCTACATATATACGTACATTCATACATCTCTATCTATCTATAAAATCAAACTTAAACTTGCTGGACCAGCTGGTTATTATCTTTTGTCACAAACAAGTATACTCTATTCAAAGGACTTGGGTCTGAATTATTTTCTAACGACTTACAGTGCTCAGTTTACAGGCTAAATCATTCTAGTTTTTTCTCAACTAAAGTAATTATGCTGAAAAACAAGTTTCTTTTTCTTTTTCTTTCTTTTTTTTAAGCCTGTTCTTGAGAGCAAGGTGGCAAATATTCCCATTTATTTGGAATTGTATGCCCAACTGTTGTCAGTATCATCCATAGTATTCTAATTCCTATATTTTAAAAACAACTGAACTGAATCAAATGTACAGAATTATATTAATTTTAGATATTCCTTTGAACATTCTTGGATAGGGCAAACCAAGGTTTGGGAGTCATAGTTATTCAGCACCTAAAGTATGAAACTTGTAAGTCACCTCTGGGTGACTTCCTTTGCTGTTTTTGCTTGGGGTGCTCAGTTTAAAAAAACTAACTCCAACCTCCAGTGCTCTAGTACAGGGCAAGCTTTTGTCTTTGCACCTATAAAAATAAGCCATTTCCTTTCTACTTATTCTCTTCCCTCTCCCTACAAAGAGCTGTCTTTATGAGGTGATAAAGCAGGGGAAGCAGAAACAGGTTGGTTGTCTCACATGGTGAGTGTAAAGTCACGCGCAAATCAAAAATAGAGATAGAGGCATCTTCCCAGCTCAACAGGAAAATGAGTATTGGATTAGCCAAGGAGAAAAGGAGACAAATAAAAGAAGTCCCCTTTTATCTCTATCTCTCTGCCATATTTTCATCTTATAAATATAAAAGACAATTCTCATTTAAGTCTAGAGGGCAGAGAGGAGGAACCAAGCCTGATTTAACCATATGCCAACAAATGGGAACAAGAGTTGACCTGAGTAAGTAAAAGTATCCAGATCCTGATTCCAATTCATAGGGGAAGGGGTCCCCCCGACCAAGTAATTCTTCAGACACCAACTGAGTGTCTTGCAATGCAACTCCACTCAATTCTGACACTATGTAGGGAGAGCATTAAATTCCCCAGATTAAGGGGTCAGTCCTACAAGAGTGACTCCCCCACTGCCACCCCAATGCAGACTTTAGTCTTTTGTGCTTCTGACCAGTCGGCTATAAATCAGAGGTCGCCGAGACACCCCCTTGGTTTGACTGCTTTGCTAGAGTGTCTCCCGGAACTCAGAAAACCCATCTGTTCACCAGATACTGGTTTATTATAAAAGGATATACCTCAGGAACAGCCAGATGGATGAGATGCATAGGACTAGGTTTGGGGAACGGGCAAGGTGCTTCCAAGTGCTCTCAGAGCCTGCCACTCTCCCCAGATCTCCACATGTTTACCAACTGAGATGCTGTCTGAACTCTGTTTTTTGGGGGGTTTTATGGAGACTTCATTACATAGGCAGGATTGAATAAGTTATTGGCCATTGGCAATTGAACTTAATCTCTAGCCCCTCTTCCCAGAAGTGGAGGAGGGGAAGAATGAAAGTTCCAACCCGTGTAATCACAAGATTGCTTCTCCTAACAACCACCCATCCTTAGGTTACCTAAGGGCTTTCCAAAAGTCACCTCAGTAACATAACAAAGACACCTTTATCACTCTTATCACAGGAAACTCCAAGAGTTTTAGAAGCTGTGAGCTGGGAACCAAGGATAAAGACCAAATATATATGAGAAATAGATTTTACTCATCAGAATGACCAAATACATATTCCTTGTAAATCACAATATTGCATTGAGGCTTACCCACCAGTCAGTGGTGATATTCAAAATATTTAATAACTGACTAAAAACAGGCCATGACCAATCAGCATGGATGTCGGTCCTAAATGCCTACATTAATGTACTGGTACCAGTATCAGCCCTGGATAGAGATAAGCCATGTTCAGCAAAACCAATGAATAAAATTCTAAATTTGTACCAAAGATAAATTAGTAGGTTATTAATTACTTTAGAAAATGGTTTCTATTTGGATTCTTTTGAATAAAGACCTAATCTGGTACACTAAATGCACTAAGATTTATTTGATTTGCACATAGATTATCACTATCAACTCTAACTAATGCCTGCTTCTTCCTAATGTAGAGCATAGTGCTGTGGTAAGAAGGTTATTGGATTCGAAATTATAAAATCTGGAGTTTAGTCGTGGCTCCATCACGGAATAGCTTTATTACCATAATCAATTCCTTTAGCCTCCTTGCATGTGTTCCCCGACCTGTAAAATTGAAACAATGATGCCTATCCCACTACAATGCAATAATATTCATGAAAGTGCCTCGGAAACCATAAAGGGCTGTTATTATCATCATCTATGGTGAAGGACGTCACAAGAAAAACGTTACTATCACAAATAAGATTCCGAAAGATTTCAGTTCGTTTCTGCTGTGTTGGACACATGAGGTCATTAGTAACGGTTCATATCGTTAGAAAACCAATATGTGTGGTTCTCAGTATTCTGATTTTGTATGTTCCTCCAGGAGTGAAAATGGAAGAATTCCTCCCCCCTGGTGCTAGTCTAAAATGCACCGTCTGTAGCTACACTGCTGATTCTGTGATCAACTTTCACCAACACCTGTTCTCCCATCTCACTCAAGCTGCCTTCCGATGCAATCACTGCCACTTCGGCTTCCAGACTCAGAGGGAGTTATTGCAGCACCAGGAGCTCCATGTCCCTGGCGGCAAACTGCCCAGAGAAAGTGACTTGGAACACTCTCCAAGTGGAACCGAAGACAGCTTACAGCCAGCCACAGACTCGCTGACCAGAAGTGAACTCCCCCAGAGCCAAAAGGCCATGCAGACTAAAGATGCGAGCTCTGACACGGAGCTGGACAAGTGTGAGAAAAAGACTCAGCTCTTTCTCACTAACCAGAGACCCGAAATTCAGTCTGCAACAAATAAACAAAGCTTTTCTTACACGAAAATAAAGTCTGAGCCCTCTAGTCCAAGACTTGCCTCATCTCCAGTTCAGCCTAATATCGGGCCTTCTTTCCCCGTGGGACCCTTTCTATCTCAGTTTGCTTTTCCCCAAGATATCACAATGGTCCCTCAGGCTTCAGAGATCTTAGCCAAGATGTCTGAACTGGTACATCGGCGACTGAGGCACGGAAGTAGTAGCTACCCTCCCGTCATTTACAGCCCCTTGATGCCCAAAGGGGCTACCTGTTTTGAGTGTAACATAACATTCAATAATTTGGATAATTATCTAGTACACAAAAAACATTACTGCAGCAGCCGATGGCAGCAGATGGCCAAGTCCCCAGAGTTCCCTGGTGTTTCAGAAAAGATGCCTGAGGCCGTGAGTCCCAACACTGGCCAAACCTCGATAAACCTTCTCAATCCAGCCGCTCATTCTGTTGATCCTGAGAATCCACTTCTTCAAACACCCTGCATCAATTCTTCCACTGTTTTAGATTTAATTGGGCCAAATGGGAAGGGCCACGACAAGGACTTTTCCATTCAAGCTAAGAAGCTCTCCACCCCCAACAGCAATGATGATAAAGTTAATGGAAAACCTGTTGATGTGAAAAATCCCAGTGTCCCCTTAGTGGATGGGGAAAGTGACCCCAATAAGACTACCTGTGAAGCTTGCAACATTACTTTCAGCCGGCATGAAACATACATGGTCCACAAACAGTATTACTGTGCTACGCGCCACGACCCTCCACTCAAGAGGTCAGCTTCCAACAAAGTGCCTGCCGTGCAGAGAACCATGCGTACGCGCAAGCGCAGGAAGATGTATGAGATGTGTCTTCCTGAACAGGAGCAAAGGCCTCCGCTAGTCCAACAGCGATTTCTCGACGTAGCCAACCTCAGCAATCCTTGTACCTCCACTCAAGAACCCACGGAAGGGCTGGGAGAGTGCTACCATCCAAGATGTGATATCTTTCCAGGAATTGTCTCAAAGCACTTGGAAACGTCCCTCACGATTAACAAGTGTGTTCCGGTTTCCAAATGTGACACAACTCATTCCAGCGTTTCCTGCCTAGAGATGGACGTGCCCATAGATCTCAGCAAAAAGTGTTTATCCCAGTCTGAGCGGACGACTGCATCTCCCAAAAGGCTGCTGGACTACCACGAGTGCACCGTGTGCAAGATCAGCTTCAACAAGGTAGAAAACTACCTGGCCCACAAGCAGAATTTCTGCCCGGTCACTGCACACCAGCGTAATGACCTGGCTCCGCTCGACAGCAAAGTGTTTCCGAATCCAGAAAGCGAACGAAACAGCCCCGATGTCAGCTATGAGAGAAGCATCATAAAATGTGAGAAAAATGGGAATCCGAAGCAGCCTTCCCCCAACGGAAACTTATTTTCATCCCACTTAGCAACCCTGCAGGGCCTGAAAGTCTTCAGTGAAGCCGCTCAGCTCATTGCCACAAAAGAAGAAAACAAACATTTGTTTCTTCCACAATGCCTGTACCCTGGAGCAATAAAGAAGGCAAAAGGAGCCGACCAGCTCTCTCCTTATTATGGAATAAAGCCAAGTGATTATGTTTCTGGTTCTCTTGTCATCCATAACGCTGACGTGGACCAAAGCACAAACGCGGAAAATGAATCTCCCAAAAGCCAGGCTTCTTCCAATGGGTGCGCCGTGCCGAAGAAAGATTCCCAGCCGTTGTTGCCCAAAAATCGAGGCATGGTCATAGTGAATGGTGGACTGAAGCAAGACGAGCGCCCTGCCGCCAACCCACAGCAAGAGAACATTGCCCAGAATCCTCAGCATGAAGACAGCCGCAAATCTCCCTCCTGGATCTCGGAGAACCCATTAGCCACGAACGAGAACGTCTCCCCAGGAATTCCTTCCACAGAGGACCAGTTGTCTAGTATAGCTAAAGGTGTGAATGGCTCCACCCAGGCTCCAACCAGTGGGAAATATTGCCGGCTGTGTGACATCCAGTTCAACAACCTCTCAAACTTTATAACTCACAAGAAGTTTTATTGCTTATCACATGCAGCAGAACATGTCAAATGAAATCACAAAATAAATAAACATCACTCACCTTTGGTACCAGTGTTTAGTATGTTGTTCTACCCAGTACAGAGGAAAAAAAAAAAAAAAAGAAAAAAAAAAAAAAAAAATTTTTTAATTAA
>NW_020174375.1:2352445-2465713 GCF_003031525.2 Neophocaena asiaeorientalis asiaeorientalis | reverse complement strand
AAAAAAAAAAAAAAAAAAAAAAAAAAAAAAAAAACTGTTTGAATTACATCTGGGCAATCAGGAGACAATTCATTATGGCTGAGTTGAAGACTTAAGGTGTAATTTCATTACAGTCCATTAGTAAAGTGTATTATTGGTGCCATTTTCAAAAAAAAATTAATTTATTTTACCAGCAGTATTCATAGCTGTGGTTATGTTATTTTTTATTTAAAAACTTTATATTAAAGTCATTTGTAATGTTATTGTATAGTTATTGTGTAGCATATATGGTTTGCACTGTATAGTAGCTTTTAAAGAAAATAGTCACAAACAATACAGAAAAGCATTTTAGAAATAGCTTCCAAAGCACTTGTGTATCTTGATTTCTTCTTATATGCTGTTGCAGATATATGTATATGCTAAAATATAACTTGCAAAGATGTTCTAAATACACGTGCTCTAAGTTCGCCTTAAGATTTCAATTCTTGGATAATCAGGCTCCGTTTGCACTTTATATTTTAGCAGATACAGTCTCTTAGTAGCTAGGCTTTGCATTTGTATGTAGCCGTATGTTTCTGTCCATTTTCTTAATCTTAAACATGTATGTTAAATGAAGATGGCAATTTTTTTCCTGTATAGTACTTGTATTTTCTTTCGCTGATGCAGCTCTGTCTCAATTTTTAAACTTTGCTGTTAAATGCAATACTTTATAAGAATGAACAAAATTACTGGAAGCAGTATTGTAAGTAATGAGGTAGTATTAATCGGTTTTATCTTTTGAAAGGCACAGTCTAAATCGAAACCCTAAACTCAATGCTGCAAGTATGAATTTAATTCATATATAAGATCTATTTAAATATAAGAGTAGCAATACTGCACCTGGTGATCACAAAGATGATGTTCTACTTCTGATAGAAATAATTTCTCAACAAATGTTGTTACTATGCATGTATATGGATGGAATAAAATTCCAGATTGTTGGAGAAGTTTGGCATACTTTTTTTTCTTAAATACAAGGGAAACCCTATATACCCGTTCTTTGTAACAAGAATAGGTTCAAAACAGTACTGGATAGCTGTAGTAACATGATGACAAAACAGTTAAAATAACTTACTTTATTAAAATGAACCGGAAACTCCAGGCTCTGGAACTAGAAAAGTTCATTATTAATATGTAAAATAAGCACTATCTCTCTGTTCTCTACCCACCCCCAACTGTAGCACACAAAAAAGAACAATTTCATGAATGTCTGAAAGGCTTACAAAGTCTACCATAAGAATTGGCACCAAAGATGATCAAGTGCACCCAACTTTTATTTTATTTTCTTTAATTTTTTTTTTTACTTATTTATTTTTGGTTGCACTGGGTCTTCGTGGCTGCGTGCAGGCTTTCTCTAGTTGCACTGAACGGGTGCTACTCTTTGTTGTGGTGAGCGGTCTTTTCACTGCGGTGGCTTCTCTTGTTGCGGAGCACAGGCTCCAGGCGAGCGGGCTCAGTAGTTGTGACTCGAGGGTTCTAGAGCTCAGGCTTAGTAGTTGTGGCACACGGGCCACAACTGTTGCTCTGCGGCATGTGGCAACTTCCCGGACCGGGGCACGAACCCACGTGCCCTGCATTGGCAGGCAGACTCCCAAGCACTGCGCCATCGGGGAAGTGCCGCAGCCAGCATTTAGATGGAGTTTACCAGAGAGAGGTTTGCATTTTGAGGAGCAGCGACGCGGTAAAGTGACTCTGATGAGTAAAGATGCACAAACTTCATGCTGGCAATTTGTAAAAGACACTAGTTTTCACGCATCTCATGTGTTCATTCTGAGGGTTTGCACGTTGAGGGAGAGTGGAGAGCAGATAATGTGGGTTAGATCATAGAGGATCTAATGAGCCACCCAGAGATGTTGACATGTGATTCAGTAGTCAAGATGGCACCCGTTGCCCATCAAGAGAGATGCAGTCTACTGCAGTCTGAGAAACGCCCCGATCTGGAAAGGCAACTACCTGTGGTTAAGACACACTGTTTGCAAGTAGGTTGTGATGCACTATATTTTTTTTTTTTAAAGAAGATGTTGGGGGTAGGAGTTTATTAATTAATTAATTTATTTTTGCTGTGTTGGGTCTTCGTTTCTGTGCGAGGGCTATCTCTAGTTGTGGCAAGCGGGGGCCACTCTTCATCGCGGTGCGCGGGCCTCTTACTGTCGCGGCCTCTTCTGTTGCGGAGCACAGGCTCCAGACGCTCAGGCTCAGTAGTTGTGGCTCACGAGCCTAGTTGCTCTGCGGCATGTGGGATCCTCCCAGACCAGAGCTCGAACCCGTGTCCCCTGCATTGGCAGGCAGACTCTCAACCACTGCGCCACCAGGGAAGCCCTGTGATGCACTATTATTCATCCTTATTAGATTTGGTAAAATAATGAACATAAGGTGCTAGTCCCAAACATAGCCTATAAATACTGTGTGGTCGAGAACTTTTCTCCAGTTGCTTGTTGAGAATAACAGTTTTTAAATGTAAAACCTTGACCTTAGTTGATGTTTTAAATCTTTTTAAATCTGTTCAGGTGCTTCTAATATGTGACAATGTTGGGAAACACTACAAGGTAAACTAGGACCAGGTGTGAAGGCTGAGTGAGACTAAGGAGAGTAGAAAGGCAAAAAGAAAAAGGGAAACCGATATGGGATGAAAGAGTTGGGAAAGACTTTATGGGCAGGGTAGGGTACAAAAAGGTAGGTAGAATGATAAGGAAAACTACCTGTCCTTTGGAGAGCCCTGAAATACCTATGCACTATATCCAAAAAAATATTTCAGTACCGTTTGTATAGTTGAAAATAAGTTCTAATAGCCCATTCACAGAAGGAAACAGATAGCATAGGCTGAAATAGTGACATTTGGACCAGAACCAGGCCCTGCAGAGTACAGAGGAAGATAAAGGTATTTGTACATGTAGAGATCATTGTAAATGATGGCATTAGAGTAGCATGTGAGGGTGAAGAGTGAATAAAAAAATTTTTTTTAAGGAAGAGGGTTCAGGGACTTCCCTGGCAGTCCAGTTGTTAAGACTTCACCTTGCAATGCAGTGGGTGCAGGTTGGATCCCTGGTTAGGGAGCTAAGATCCCACATGCCTGGCGGCCAAAAAACCAAAGCATGAAACAGAAGCAGTAATGTAACAAATTCAGTAAAGACTTTAAAAATGGTCCACATCAAAAAAAATCTTTAAAAACTGTTTAAAAAGTAAAAGAAGAAGGCTCAGGTTGTAAAGTTAAAGAAAATAAGGGAATAAATAGGAATCTGGTGTCACAAGACCTTGAATGCCAGGCTGAGGTTTATGGACTTGCCTTGTACCTTGCTTCTTAGAGTCATGAAATGAAAATTGTGTTTAGGGATGGTGATAGAGTGAGTGTGAGGCCTAGATGCTAGAGAGAGGGAGATTAGTTAGAAGGCCATAGTGGTGGTCCAAATGGGGGTAGTGGGAGCCTATACCAAGAGAAGGACAGGTCTGGGTACGAGTTCCATAATAATAGATACTGAAGACCAAATCAAAGATGAAATCAAAGATCGTCAATCTTCACTGATAAAAATGTTCCATGTTGAACAAGATAACGTGTAGGACAGGATATTAGCACCAATTGAATGGTTTGGGGGAAGGGTGATAAAAAGAGCGATGGTTTATGTTGGTTCTCCAGATTGTTCTGTAGTATTTAAGTCTTTTGCAGAATACTAAAACCTACTAAATCAGAATATCTTAGAATGGGCCTGGAGTTCTGGAGTTTTTTGGCAAAGCAGCCCTAGGGTCTTCTGTTGTCTTCCCTCGATGAGAATCATTGAATTAAACATAGGCAGAATGAGAAGCGGTATTCTGTGGTCAACACCAAAATAAACTAAGCTGGAGGCAGAATTTATTACACAATTGGTCTTCAAAGTGTTGCTAATTAACACATAATATATTTGAGTGTTTAAAACTATTAAAATTTTCAAATAATTCAACATATGTGTTTTAATATTGAGATTAAAACAAAAAGTCATAATGGAATCTGTAAACAACATTTGGAAATCTTTTAATCAAATTGAACCTTCTCATTTTCAGGCAAAACTAAGGATCAGAGATTTTAAACACTCAAAGTCACAGAGCTAAAGGGTAAGAGCCAGAGACCTGAGTCCTGTTCTCAGATTCCCTCCCCTCATCCTGTTCCTTTTGCCACTAAAGCAGAAGGAACTACTAAGGCAAGCAGCTAAAATTCCAGCTACTTGTCCTCTCTCTGATGCACTTAAGTCTAGTTCAGATATTCTCTGGAGATAAGGAAAAGGGAGCATATTCGTTTCTCATGACTCCTGTACAATTACCACGAACTCGGTGACTTAAAACAATAGAAGTGTATTCTTTCACAGATCTGGAGGCCAGAAGTCTGTTATCAAGATGTCAGGCAGGGTTGTTCTCCCTCCCGAGCCTTTGGAGGGTACTTTCCTTGCATCTTCCAGCTTCTAGTAACTCTGCATCACTCTAATCTCTGCTTCCCTGGTCTCATTGCCTCCTCTTCTCTGTGTGTAATCTCTCCCTGCCTCTCTCTTATAAAGACACTTGTGATGGCATTTAAGGCCCACTAGGATGAAATCCCCATGGCAAGATCCCTCATCACATCTGCAAGGGCCCTCTTTCTTTATAAGGTAATATTTTCAGATTCCAGGGATTAGGATCTGATATTTTGGGGAACCATTATTCAGTCTCCTACGGGAGGTCAATATGGAGGTGGAGGGGTTATGGCTCCCAGTCAGGTTCTACAACTGTGCAGCAGCACAGCAGAAATTATTACGCCCAAACTGATGAATCTCTTGGCGTTTGATTGAGACATGAACGTTATTAAAAAACATCAGTGGCATCCATCAGAAATACAGCATCTAAACTAACAGGTCTCAGCTGGTCACTCAGGACCCAATCATGAGGCAGAATTGAGTCTGATGACATCTCTGTACCAGTCAGTATGTCTGTTTGGAACTTAATAAACCTTATTAATTCAGAGAACCATGAAAACACAGATACAGCCTGGGCAAAAGTTTACTTTGGCACTATCTAGAAAGAAGAGTTTGCTTAGTATATTAATAGAATAAACAGGATAGAAAATAAACTGTTTTCAAGAGCCTTAGCAGCCTCACTTTGCATACAAATAATATACTAATTTCAAACAATTTTTATCTTCGTATTAAAGAAGAATGTCACAGCATTTTGCTTGGCAACTCTTCTTTGGTCATTAAGTCCATTTCCCATATCTGACATAACCTGGTTGCAGATGGTGTAAATGTATCAAATTCACTAAGTCCAGAACTTTCTTTTTTTTCCCTATTGGGGTTCAATGACCCTCAAGAAAAACAATAAGTAAAACGCAATGCTCTTATATTTATGAAAAGTATGCAATGGTGGAAATAGTCACTTTAAATTAATAATAGGGACATAGAAGTGGTAAGAAAAAATCTTAAGAGGAAAAGAGAGAATGCAAGACAAAGGAATGAACGGGAAGGAGTTCACACCAAGACAATCACAGACACAGCAGGGTGGACACACAGATTCCTTCCTCCTGCTACAATGGATGAACTGTCCCTGATCCTACTCAAAACCCCTTACTCAAATCCTTCCACTTAAGCTTCACGTACTCTCCAGCCAAGTTGATGATTTAGCTCCTTCAGTTATTCCCTCTCCCGGCACAAAAGCAACAGGTGTGTCTTTTTCAGCTTATGTAAGGACTTGGGCAAGAAGCCTCAACATGTTCCCTGAAGTACGAACCAAACATGAAGGGTCTTTCTCACGTGTCATGGATTGTAAAATAAACCGTCGATTTCCTAATCTTGGAAGTTGGAGGGAGTTCTAATAATGCTCAGATTAAATTCCCTGCCTGTTTTGTGGGGGGAGACTTGGAAAGATTCAGTTTAATTTAGGGATCAAAGGAATGTAATATCACACATACTATAGTATTGAGCAGTAAGTGTCATACCTACTATATCGGTGCTATGATGACTGTTTTACCCATGAGCAAACTGAGGCTTAGAGCGGTTGAGTGAGTTCCCCAAATGACAGAGCCAGTAGAGCCAAGTATTGAACCCAGTTGTCTTTCTATAAGCCTTTGTCACCCTTTTCCATAAGGCCCTGGATCTCACTGTCTACCTCAAGCCAAATCCCTTATAATCATGTTGCAGGTCCGCCTGCCACCATTTTACTGCCTGCTGGTTCTGGGGTTGCCTGTGTTAGGATAATCATGTATCTTATTCTGCCTAGGACTGTCCTGACCTGGTTCAGAATTTTTTTTTTTAATTGGAATAAAATTGCTTTACAATGTTGTGTTAGTTTCTGCCGTACAGTGAAGTGAATCAGCTGTATGTATACCTATATCCCTTCCCTCTTGGACAATTATTTTAACACCGCTTTTTCACACTCACAAATGTCCCAATCTGGATAATAAATTCTAAAGTAAGCCTAAAGTGAATTAATCTGAGCTCAGTAGACACTTCGAGTGCTGTGATTTAGAGCAAAGCCTCTCAAGCTTTAAGGTCCGTATGAGGTAACTGAGGACCTTGTTAAACTGCAGACTGATTCAGTAGGACTGGGGAGGGGCCTGGGAGTCGGCGTTCTAACAAGCTCCCAGGTGATGCCAATGCTGCAGGTATGCAGACCACTTTGAGTGACAAGGCTGAAGATGGCATGGTTGTCACTGAATGAGCTTTCTACGCAGTTGCCCGGTGTTCCCAGTCCTATGCAGTGTTGCTTCCTTCCTTTACTCCAGGCCCCAGAATGCCTCACTCCTAATGAGCTCAGTAACCACTAATATTCCACTCAAATCTGTAGCTCCTTTCTTCATTTCTACGCCTATTTCAGTTTGGAGGTGAATGGTGAGGCCGCCCAAGCTGCTGTTCTGCTCTCTGTATATCCCTGCTTGAGCGATGCTGCTTCACCCACACCTACTCACGACTGACCTGCCCTCTTAATCATGTAAAAGTTGACATCCTCGCCCCCAGCCCCAGCTAGTGATTGTTCGAATCTTGAAATCAAAACATCTCTACTATGATGGCTTATCAAAGGGAATGGGAGGGGGCGTGCTCCTCTGCTGGTTTCCCTGGTAACTGATGAGCCAACCTGAAGTCAATTCCCCTTATAACTGGTAACCTCCCTCTCTCCTGGTAGCAAAGACTGTTGCTGTGTCCTGCAGGCCCTCAGCTGCACACGGTGGGATGTCGCTCCAGGACCGCGCTTCAGATGTGTAAGATCCTCCATTTCTTAAACCACTGATGTCTCTGTTGCTTACTCCAGGCTCTTTCTTCAGTCTTGAGGCTGGGCAAGTACAGAGCTTGCAGGCCTGTGGGGAGTAGCCCAACAGGAGGATTTGTCCGTCATCCAAACAAGGCAAATTTATATCAATTAGTAAATTAAATTGGCCTTACGTGATAGGTGGGAGTAGGAAAGTGGCCCTTTCACCCTCTTTTCTTGCTTTACACAAAGTTCAGAGAATAGAGAACTTATTATTTTCCAGACTGTATTCATGTTTCACTTACACACGACAGCTAGCTCACTGTGAACTTCCCCTTTTCCATTTAGTATTAATTTTGATGAATTTTTTAACCCAAGGAAAATGCTTCTGGAGTCTATTACAAGATTGGCGGACTCACACTGCGATCAGAGGCAGACGCTTAAGGGAATAGTGGAGTTATTTGTGATTCATGACCATTCCTGGTGGGGGGTAGGGTGGGCGTGGGGAGAGAGTGAGAACAAGTGGGAGCAGAGTAAATATGTAAAGAGAATTGCAATCTCAGGGCCATCTGTGCTAGCTGGAGGACGCAAATCTCAAACAGAAACAGTAGGAAAGCAAATGTTATTCGTTGGTTTCAATACTGTGCCCTTCAAATTTTCTCCTTTCACTCATTCATTCACTTATTCATTCACTCCTTCATAAGCACATTCACTTTTGAGTTCCTACTCTGACACAGGCTTTATGATGGGCACTGGGGACCAGATGTTAAGAGAGACTCTGTGTTCAATTAGCTTTGGGTAGAGAAATGTAGAAATCCTTCCACTCGCTCATTCTACTGCCCCCCACCCCTAATGCTGAAACTCGGCCTCTGTGCACTGGTGCCAAATGGAATCTCAGAGACAGAGTTTTGGGTGAAGTAGAAAAGAACAGCTTTATTGCTTTGCCAGGCAAAGGGGGAGACAGCAGGCTAATGCCCTGAAAATTTTGTGTCCCAACCCTGGGGGGGGATTTGGAGTTTTGTAGCAGTGGTTCAAGGGTGGGGTTGCTGATGAGGATCAGGGTGTGTGTAGGACATGCATTCCTTTCATCTGGCCTCAGGTGGCCTCCTGATGAGTGACTGTGGTTCTCAAGGTTATCAAACTGACCTTCTCTCTGGAATGAAGAATGCTTCATCAAGTAGTTAACATCTTCCATCTGTTGGGGGTTTTAGTTCTGCAGAAGAGCTCAAAGCTATTGTTATATGTATCACTGGATGCAGAACCAGGATCCTGTCCCAAGGCTACACTATTGTTTCTTGGCTTCTTCTCCCTTGTCTCTGCATCCCCTCCCTTCCCTGATTAGCAACTGTTTGAACTTGCCCTTTGGAACTCGGGGAAGGTCATAGAGGCTACAGTCTATTCCCTACAAGAAATGGGGGACAGAAGGGCTTCCATGCCCAGGAGCCCCACATGGTCCTGCTCAGTTTCATCCCCCCACACAATTTTAGGCAGTCATCTAATTCTGTCAAGTCTTCCTTCTAGATATATCTCAGAAGGATTTCCATTCACAGGGCCACTAATATATAGCACAGTCATCCTTACCAAAATTATAAGAGCCTCCAAACTGATCTTCCTAATTTCAGTTTTCAAGTTTTTCAGGTGGAAAATCTTTTTGACTACAATGATCTTTCCAAAGGTAAAATCTGATTACTATCTCTCCTTTCTTAAATCCTTCAGTGGCTTCCTATTGCCCCAGGGCCGAGTCCAAGTTCTCTTACAACTTAAGATCTTCATTGGTTGGGCTTCTGCTTACATCTCCACTTTGCTGATCCAGTACTTGATTCATTTTATAGATATGTGTTAATCACCTATATATGACAGCCACTATGCCAGACACTCTAAATGAAATAAGATAAACAGCCTTGCACACCTAAGGTGTATATCCTACGGAAAGAGACACTTAAACAAATAATTAGGTCGTTAGCACCAGTTACAAGGACACATCTTCACAACCATCTTTATGATGTGAATATCCTAGACATTCTAACTATAGTATTTAGGATTATCTTGGGTATGATCTATTCTGGAGTAGAAATTTTTCCAGAACTTAATTTTAAAAGAGGATCATTACTAAAAAAAAATAGGTAAATAAAAAGACATAGTCACTCTATTAGTTATAGTAATGCTAGGTACTATCATAGACAAATTATGAAATTTCCGTAGTTTAAGACAATGACAATTTCCTTCTAGCCCCTGTAGGTAGGAGGGACCAAGCAATCATTCAGGTATTCAGGCTGTTACAGATTTTTTTTCATTATTAACCCAAGGTTTCTAAGTTTTCTGAGCACTGACATCCTGCTGACAGCCAGGGGAGGAGAGGACTCGAAGGTAGGTTTTAATGGGCCAGACCTGGAAGCAGTACGTATCCCTTCTAAGCACATTCTACTGGCTAGAATTTTTCACATAGTGAAGTGAAAGGAGGCTAGGAAATTCAGAACAGTCCTGTGCCCAGGACCAGAAGGAAATGGGTTTGATAAACAGAGACCTCGATTAGACAGAGTTGGGGGGACTAGAAGGAGCTCTCAGTCCCTGCTACAGCCACAGACCCCAACGGGAGGAAGAAAGACTCCTCTTCTTTCCTGGCAAGGACTCAGCCAATGAAAAGCCATGGACTCTTTGTTTACGGTAACCCTCCCAACTTCCTTTTTCTCCTACAAAAGTGTTCTCCTTCCCTTGCTCTGCAGGGACTTGCACGTGACTCTCCATGGTTGCAGACCCTGAATTGCAGTTCTCTGCTGATCTCAAGTAAACCCATCTTTGCTGGAGAAATACCTGGCAGTTTGCTTCCTGTCAACCACCCGTAGCCCTGCAAATCACACCATCACTGTGCGCCTCGCACTCTAGTGAGGCGTTCTTCAATTATCACACATTTTAAAACAGATGATCAAGTTAAAATTCTTTAAAACATAATTCTGCTTTTAGATGCTTCTGGGCTTAAGACTCAAAGAAAGAGTCATCTAATACATTTGTATTCTCTCATCCATGAGCCTCTGTGGAAACAGTCTCCCCTGTCCCCATGCCTATCTTCCCCCATCCCTGCCTGTGTCCCTATCAATTTGTCATTTGCTAAATTCTTAGCTGCCTTTTAGATCTTACTTCAAAATTAGCTTTTATGTCGTGCTCTTGTGATCTCCCCTCCATGGATTCTAGGAGCACTTTGTAATCTCTATCTATGCATGCTATGAAAATGTGTGAATTAATTAATGCCTACTTAATTCTTGTATCCCTGGAACTCAGCACAATACCTAACACAAAGTGTAATACCTAACTGACTGAAGTGATTGATGTTTTTCAACAAGGCTGGGATGTAGGGCATAAGTGGGAAAAATGTCAAAAGATTCACTATCCTGGATATAATCTAAGGCAGTGATTCTCAGAGTGTGGCCCCTGGACCAGCAATATCATCACCTGGGAATTTATTAGAAATGCATATTCTCAGACCTTACCCTAAACATACTGAATTAGAAACCAGGGGGTGGATCCCAGCAATCTATGGTTTCATAAGCCCCCCCCACCAGGTGATTCTGATTCCAGGCTAGAGTTTCAGAACTACTGACCTAAATGTTACCAAGAGAAGCCTAGATAAATCAAACTAATTCCAAGAAAAAAGAAAATGGCAATATTGATAATCTAATAAGAACAGCTATCAGTCCTTGAGTATTTCTTGTGCCTTTTATAAAGTTGTGACCCCAGAGCAGTCTGGTGACTCACATAATCCAATTAGATGTGGCTTAAATGTAAAGCCTAGTACGACAGTTGAAAAGAATGTGATAAGGATTCAGAAGAGAAGGAGCAATAAATAGATTGATGTAATCCACTCAAGTAGTATCACCACCTGAGTAGGGATTACTGACTCAAGTAATTTGAAAATTAGGTAATGTGTAACTTGAATCCAATGGGCAAAGGCTGTGAAGTGCCTCTTTGGAAGGCTGTAGCACAGCATCTATATGAAAAGGCTGAGCCTGTCAAGCAGAATTGCATCCTGATTATTAAGAGATCTTACTTAACAGGCTGAAGAGTTGGTTCTAAACAATACTTGAAAAAGTGACCCCTGATATTGTTTGGGATGACATAACTTGTTTTGAATTAATATGTCAAATATGTGATTGTAGTTTAAAATATATATTTGACTCTGACTTAAATTTCTGATTTTAAGTTGAATTTTTACTATACTTGTAAAGTGTCAAAACATGTTTGGGAATTTAGTGTTTACTGTATTTATACGTTTAGTTTATTAGATTGACTGGACTTGTATAAATATTTAGGAATATTTATTTGTTAATGTGGAATTGAAAAGCTTTAAAAGTCATTAAATATACTGTGTTAATGAAATTTCAAAGTTTCTGAATGTTTGGCTGAGTTGTGAGATCAAGATTTAAATGAAAAGTGCTGATTAAATTTGTTTGATTTATAAATAGATTATGAGACTCATAAATTAGACTTAAAAGTTTAAGGAAAATTAAATTTTTAAATTTATAACTTTAAACCCAGCGCAACTTCGTAATAATCTTTTCTGTGTATGGAAACTGCCATTGAGCATCTTTAAAAGGTAGCAAACTCCCAATTAACACCAGTGGCTTTACCTGATTCAAATCATTTAATCCTCCCAGAAACTTGTGAGGTAGGCAATGTTTTTATCCTTCTTTTATTATGAACAATAGATTAAATAACATGTCCAAACACACAGCTAGTAGGTGGGAGATCTAGGATTCAAACCCTTTAGGTCAGATTCCACAGCCCATCTTCAGACTAATCCATTTTTTTCCCCTTCCACTTGCAGGCCCGTTTGGAGCCAGAGGGATAGAAAATGAGGCTGAGGGGATGACTCTCAGGGTTTATCTGGAGGATATCCTAGTAGTAGTGCTCAGAATGACGCTATATAGATACTGGATATAGAGCTGAATTTTGCTTCTTTTCTCATCTCCCACTGGCACTCACTCCCACTCATGTTCCCCTCTCCTTCCAGTTTTCTAAGGAGGGAACTTACAGACCTCTGGGGTAAGATGGTAGAAAAATTCCCAACTAGGGATTTCTGCTGGGGAGACTGAGGGTTGGAATCCTTGCTTGACTCCTTTTTGGCCCTAACCCTCTTTCTATATCTAAGGCCCTGCTTTCAGGCCATCACCAGTCAAATCTGTCCTCTTGCCACTGGCCTGTTATTTGGGGCCTCTATTTTTTGTTTGTTTGTTTGGTGATACATTTTTTGCAACAAATTTTGAAGTACATGCTTTATTTCAGGACTTGAACTGGGGACATAGATTCCAAAGATTAATATATAATATAAATAGTTAATAATTTGCAACTGTGATGTAAGAGGTCTTTCTCCTGGAAGAAAGTATGAGTAGCTCTTTGATGACAAAGAAGGTGGGTAAGAGTGTTTCAAGGAGAGAAAACACATATTAAAAAGCCTGGAACAGGGAGAGTTTGGCCCATTAAAGAGTTAAAAGAAGTAAGAAATGTTGTTGTTTTTCTTTTATTTTTTTTAACATCTTTATTGGAGTATAATGGCTTTACAATGGTGTGTTAGTTTCTGCTTTATAACAAAGTGAATCAGTTATACATATACATATGTTCCCGTATCTCTTCCCTCTTGCATCTCCCTCCCTCCCACCCTCCCTATCCCACCCCTCTAGGTGGTCACAAACCACCAAGCTGATCTCCCTGTGCTATGCGGCTGCTTCCCACTAGCTATCTATTTTACTTTCGGTAGTGTATATATGTCCATGCCACTCTCTCACTTTGTCCCAGCTTACCCTTCCCCCCTCCCCATATCCTCAAGAGCATGGACATGAGGATATAGGTTGTTGTTTTTCAGAGCAAGAAAGGGAACTACCTCCAAATGAGGCTGCAGAGTTTAGCGTCACTGTGCGAAGCTCCTGCGTTATCACACAATTGGTTTGATACCCAAGTGCTGTTCATGGGATCAGGTGAGTCAAGAAAGCTGACCAAAGAGCACCAATGTCTTCCATCAGGAGACCCAATCCATCACACAGGAGAAAAGTGTTCTAAGACACTTAGACACATATAAGTAAAAATCTGCTAGTGGAAATGAGAGGTGACGGTGCATAGTTTAGCTCTGTTCAGTTCGTCAGGTGTTTACCGATCTTATTGATTGACTTGACTTATATGTCATTCACAGTGTTAGATACTGGGACACTAGGATGAACAAGTAGTCCTAGCCTTTGAAGAGCTCTAGACTCACACACACACATGTATGTATATGTATATATTCATATGTATATATATTCTGTACATGACAGATATATGTATATTTAATATATAGCATATGACAAATACATATGACATATATTATGTATGCATATATACGTGTGTATATATAAGAAGAAAAATATAAAGACATCCTAGCCCTTAAGGACCACTGGTTTAGTTTAGTCGTGTGTGTACATGTATTTAGTAATACCTGACATAAACTATATATATGTATATTTTTATATATGCACTGTAATAGCTTAGGTGATGGGCCACTAATTAATGGAGAGAAAGAATGAGAAGCCAGCAATTCATTTCATAGGAAAAGGAACCTGTCTCCCTATGGTCCAGAAAAGGAGGGAAATGGCCTCCGTAGTATCAGCAAAACATCTTCAGGAGCCTCAGGAGGTCTGACCTGGGAACATGTTTTGGTTACAGGATAAAGCTTTTGTCCTTAAGTAAATGAGGAAGGTCAGGAGGATGAACCCAAGAAGAGCACTCAAGTTCTAAAGAGTGAAGCATCAAGCCAGCTTGGCCAGCATCTTTAACAGGACATCTACCAGGTACAGCCAGGTGAGAGAAGTGCTGGGAATAAGACAGCTGATGACACACCTTCATTACAAGAAAGGTCTTTTATCCCACACAATTTACATGACGATAATGAAAGAAAAGAAAGGCTTGTTTGGAAACATTACCCTCTACTCAGTTCTTCACTGAAAACTATTGCCAGGGAGTAATGACAGAGCTGCTGCCACTTGAAAGCTGATTTGGAAATGGAAGGGCTTACTTTATCTCAGACCCCCTGACTCATGAGGGAATCACTGAAATCTATTTCTCTTAATGTTTTCCAAAGAGACTTACTGATCAAAGTTGTTTCCTTCCCAGAGGTGTGTTCCTTCAAGCACAGGGATGAGGCGTATCTCTGGGACACCCAGAGGACGTTTATAGTCACTTCCCAAGTGGCTCTTGTTCTCGGGATTAAAAATGGAAATTATCTCTCAGCTGTCAATGTAACATCATCCAGCAGCATGAAATTCTGTCAAAGTTGAAATTGAAGATGAATAAAACTTAGATACACACTCAGGATTATTCCTATTGTGATAGCAGCAGTGCTCTGCACTGACGATTCTATACCCTAATAGTAGATTAGGAAATAGAGACGTACTGGTTTTCTAAATGCCCCTGTATACTTTGCCATGGGAAGTAGCAGTGATTGAATAGACTGACAACTACTGTGAGCATAAGCAATGAGCCAACTCCACAGCGCCCCAGGGCAGGATTATAGATGATTTGTGTGCATTTGGGGGGGTAATCAGTTATTATAATACCATTTGTAATTTATGTTTGCATGAAAATGCAGTTTTTAACCACTGCTAGGATTTGAGGAGCCAGTGCAACCTGTTTTCATTTGGTCAAACTCCAGGGAATTTCAGCATGTCCGTTCAGTAATAATGCATATCTACATTATTGGATGGCTGGTTTCAAAGAATAAATAACTACTCTTTATAGGAACAATATTTACAGAACATGTCTGGTGCATGCAAAGCTTCATTACCCGTCGGGCTTCATTCTAAATAGATACATGCCAAAATTCAGGATAAAGGGAAGAAAGACAATTAAACAGGAAGGCCAGAAATGAATGCCCTTCTCTTTAGGTATGTCAGCAACACCTTACTCACAGGTTTCTAAAGAGAATTAGAGAGGGAAATTTTACCGAGGTCCAGTCAGATGACTTGAGTCTGAAAATGTCTTATGCTTGGAGAAGCAAGCGTGTGTTTAAGAAGATGAGAGGGAGGCCTTCCCTAGTGGCGCAGTGGTTGAGAGTCCACCTGCCGGTGCAGGGGACACGGGTTCGTGCCCCGGTCCGGGAAGATCCCACATGCCGCGGAGCAGCTGGACCCATGAGCCATGGCCTCTGGGCCTGCACGTCCGGAGCCTGTGCTCCACAACGGGAAAGGCCACAACAGTGAGAGGCACGCCTACCGCAAAAAAAAAAAAAAAGAAAAAGAAAAAAAATTAATAGAGGCAACTATAGGTCAAGACTAGCTTGAAGGGAGGCACAGTCATTCATGCTGAAAATCCTGCTGAGGGTGGCAACAGGTGCCTTGGAACAATTCAATTAGCTAATCACAGATGGTTGCCAGATATGCAGTCTAAACTTTCTTTTCACTAACAAATGTCACAGCTAAGAAAATCTGAACTTTGGCAAATTGGGAGCGATTCCCTGCGAAGGATAACTTCTGTTCTCATCACAATTTCATAGGAAACAGATAAGGAAGTGCATTGTCCCATGAGGGAAACTTCATAGCAATTCAAGTTGCCCAACAATGAGTGATCGGCACTTTGGAAAAATGAGATTTCCATGGCTGATCTCTCTGGGGATTCCTGTGTAGGGGGGCCCCTGGACTTGATCTCCATACCTGGCAAGACTCAGAGTACCAAGATCCAAAGAAGTGAATATTTAGAAATTGATAATTCAAATGCATTAACTGAAGTTTATCATCAAGTGAATACATTCTATAAATATAGTCTATAGGTCTAGTTCCCCAGCCCTTTTATAAGAGTCTCTTCATCCTCTGGGGAATTGGCACAGTGATTGATATGAATGTTTGCTAGTGTGTCAATGGTTATAACTATTTCTGAGTAACAGAAACCTTTGATAAACTGATAAAAGTTTCTTCATAAAAGTGGTTTGGATAGACAATCACACAATCTTTCTCAGGCAGTCTGAAATTTCAGAAATCCTGCAATCCATCCACAGACAGTTAGGCTGTAAACTTAGGTTGTGAGACACCTTGATATATTTGATCTAGTATGAAAACCCAGCTTTTCTACTGTTTTGACTACTTAAGAACTAAAAATACACCTAAAGCTCTCAGTTGGAGGTAGGGTGGAAAGAAAGAGGAATCATATTTGTAAATGTAGTTGTCATTACATCCCTCTGGCCCATATCCTTTACCTTACACAGTTAAAAGCATACATGTCAGATTTGGTCTAACTTCTGAAAAGAAAACCTTTCCATGTGTATTTCTGGGTTTTCTTAAACAAAAGTTCAAATTGACGTTTTTTCTCACAGAAAATATTTCTTTAACTCACCCAGATGCTTTTTTTTTAATCAGCCCAAGGTAGTGTTTCATAGGAGAATTAATGAATAGATGGGCTAATATATGATTCAGAGATCTCTGTAATGAGGGGTAAATGAAATGACTGTTAATTATCTAGTGAATCATGCCCAAGAATCCCCATTAGGTTTGGTTGATGTTTCCAAAATTTTTTCCCCAAAAGGAAGCAGGAGGCAAATTCAAACTCCTTAGAGAACTCTAGGCTTGGTGTTTCCAAGACAAAAACAGCCATCACGTATGAACATAACTACCCTCCTTTCTTAGTGTCAAGTAAGAGCAGAAAACCCATTCAGTGCATCACCAGATCCCATATTACAGAGGCAGTGTTTGGTTTGATTAATATCTGATGAAGGATGACAGCTCTATTTATCCTGAGGGCCAGGGTCCCTGGATTTCCTTCCGCACTCCAACACTGGAATGGTTCTTTTACTGCAGATACATGGTAGCATCATGGGATGTGATACCCATTGCTCTGTATTAATTACAAGCACCCACAGTACAAACGGTGCATGGACCTTAGAAGCTAAATCAGCAGATTCAGTTAGACCCAATAAATGCTAAAATGTCATCTAGGCTTTGGATACAGTTTTATAGTAGTTACTCCTCCTACAGAGAAGCAGTAGAAAAGAAAAAGAATTGTGTTAACTCCCTTCTGCACTGTCTGGACCTGTTAATATTCAGGAAGGATGAGGTCCTCATATATATCACTATCTATCATCTATCTCTCAAATATATATATATTTACATATATAAAGGTATATATAATTATAATATGTACAAATATAAAAGTATATATCATTTAAAATGTTAAATAACTTGGTTTTTTCCATAATGCACACCCTATTACATCAGGAGAGGTTGACCCCCCATACTCATTTACATTTTATAAATATTTGACCTTTAACGTATATGTTATATCTATCATGCTAGAAATAAAAAAAGGCTAAAATATTTTCTTATTGGAAAATGATTTCAGTGGAAGAGTGCGAAACAAGTAACTTTATAAATAACTGCTTGTTATTCAATTATGACTACTTTTGCTAACACACAAGTCAGTATCATGAAACAAGAAAGCCTTGCAACAGTAAACTCGGGTCTCTTTTTTCAAAGTGAGATGCAGAGCTGAGTTAGAAGCACCTCCATGACACTGAATCAAGTTCAGTTAAAGGAAAGTAAATATCTCGGTTTTTTAACCAGGCAAAAGGGCACAAAAATATTTTTTTCTTTTCAGTGTTTTAGGAAGGTAGGAAAACAAAAGCATTGTCTGGGTACATCTTGAAGCACAATTTGTCTCCTTCAAAAGACAAGCGGCTGAGCTTCGAGGTGATTGGACACCACAGATTTGCGGCCCATTTTGAAGACACTCCCAGTTGTCAGCCTCAGGAGAGATGTGATGTAGCCTTTGATAAGAAAAACGAATTTGGCTCCTTAGCTGCTGAAAACATCTTTTGTAAGGTGGAGTGTCCTCAAAGCAACAGGGAAATTTCAACTCCCTTCAAAATCGGCAAGGGTGGGATGGTACTGGTGAAGTTAACACTTAGTACTCACAGGTACTAAGAAAGTATCTAATATAAAAGCCTTCTTCTAGGGGATTACTGAATTTTTAAATCAATTGTAAAAATTCATGTCAGGCCTCTGAGAGATGAAACTGAAACTAATATTAACACCTTTTTTTTTTAAACTAAACAAAATTTTATTGAAGTATAGCTAGTTTACAATGCTGTGTTAATTTCCGGTGTACAGCCAAGTGATTCAGTTATACCTATATATGTTTTTTTCATATTCTTTTCCATTATAGTTTGCTACAAGATATTGAATATAGTTCCCTGTGATATACAGTAGGACCTTGTTGTTTATCTATTTTATATATAGTAGTTTATATCTGCTAATCCCAAGCTCCTAATTTATCCTTCCCCCCCTCCCCCCTTTGGTAACCATAAGTCTGTTCTCTATGTCTGTGAGTCTGTTTCTGTTTTGTAAATAAGTTCATTTGTATCACATTTTAGATTCCACATGTAAGTGATATCATATGGTATTTGTCTCTCTCTCTCAGACTTACCTCACTTATATGTGATCATCTCTAGGTCACTCCATGTTGCTGCAAATGGCATTTTGTTCTTTTTTGTGACTGAGTAGTATTCATTCTATTCATATACCACTTCTTTATCCATTCATCTGTCAATGGACATTTAGGTTGCTTCCATGTCTTGGCTATTGTAAATAGTGCTGCTATGAACACCAGGGACATGTATCTTTTCAAATAGAGTTTTCTCTGGCTATATGCCCAGGAGTGGGATTGCTGGATCATATGGTAATTCTATTTTTAGTTTTTTAAGGAACCTCCATACTATTCTCCATAGTGGCCACCCCAATTTACATTCCCACCAACAGTGCAGGAGGGTTCCTTTTTTTCCACACCCTCTCCAGCTTTTGTAGACTTTTTGATGATGGCCATCCTGACCGGTGTAGTTTTTGATTGGCATTTCTCTACTAATTAGTGATGTTGAGCATCTTTTCATGTGCCTGTTGTCCATTTATATGTCTTCTTTGGAGAAATATTTATTTAGGTCTTCTGCCCATTTTTTGATTGGGTTGGTTTTTTTTGATACTGAGTTGTATAAGCTGTTTGTATATTTTGGAAATTAATCTCTTGTCGGTCGCATCGTTTGCAAATATTTTCTTCCATTCCTTAAGTTGTCTTTTCATTTTGTTTATGGTTTCCTTTGGGCGTAGCTCTCTTTAGAAATGTTGTATCGAATCAGGTTGTAGCCTAAAAAAAATTCTTTTTTATTTAATGCCACATCATACCTTTTTTTTGTTCCAATCCATTAAGTGTTGATTTTATAGTTTGGCTGTAAACTTATTTTATTTATGGTCAAGTGTATAAATGCGTGTGTGGGTACGTGTAGGGTGGGGATTTCAATATTCTGTTTACACAGGGTTGATTCAGCTATTTATTAACTATATCTTAGATAATTGCATGCGTTCAGTTACTTTTTTTTCCCAAAATAAGGGCATCTGGCAATTATCTTACCCCATTCTAAAATTCTACCCAAAACTATTTGGATATTGAAAATCAAAGCAAATAGTAAAACGTTAAAGTAAAACAAAAGCTGTATTTTATGGTGCATTCCATTGTACTCTCCTTTTTGGGAGGAACAGAAAAATCAAGACTTTTCAATAGATACCTAATAAATGATTTGTTCCTATATAAGACATATAGCTCTGGTAAGTAAAACATAGAAAGGGAAAATGATCAAATTATATCTCGCTGAGTAAAAATTGATC
This sequence comes from Neophocaena asiaeorientalis asiaeorientalis, assembly GCF_003031525.2. NCBI lineage: Eukaryota > Metazoa > Chordata > Mammalia > Artiodactyla > Phocoenidae > Neophocaena > Neophocaena asiaeorientalis. The sequence continues at coordinate 2,445,860 of NW_020174375.1, read as the reverse complement.
TTAAAAAATTTTCCATATGCTCATTAAGAGGATTAACAATAATAACTCCTGTATCCCAGGGAATCAATGCATATTTAGACTTTGGTCAGGCAGGTGGTCTATAGAGAAAGGCTTGAACGTGTTTGATGGGAGTGCAGTGATGTAGAGAAATAGAGCTTGTCATAAAAATTTCCCATTCATTGTGAGATCATAAGTCATTAGGTCTAAAGCAAGCAAAATTATGATGGCACAAGATAGGGAAAATTTGGTTTTGAAATTTTTTTTTCTGATAATAAAAAGTCTGGGACTTAGACTTCTTCCAGATTTTGTTGTGAGACTTGATTCTTTCCTAGATATTGGTAAGATTGTCACCAATACTTATTCCCTATTTTCATGTGCTGTTTCTGAGCCTTTTAACATTTTCTACTCCAAACTCTAAAATTTCTTCTCCTCTATTTCAGTTCCAGACACACCTCTCTATGCCTCACTTACCTATAATTCTGTAATATTGAGGACATTTACAATATCTTTGTAAAGGAGTTTTGTAAGATACTCAGTATAAACCACATTGTCTGGTATATGGTTAACAATTCATTCAATCTTTTAAAAAATTTTTTTATTGAAGTATAGTTGGTTTACAATGCGTTAATTATTGCTGTACAGAAAAGTGATTCAGTTATATATATATATTCTTTTTAAAATATTCTTTTCCATTACAGTTTATCATAGGATATTGAATATAGTCCCTTGTGCTATACAGTGGGACCTTGTTGTTTATCCATTCTGTTTATAAAAGCTTACATCAGCTAACCCCAGCCTCCCACTCCATCCCTTGTTCAACCCCCTCCCCCCATTAAATCTTAACTATTACTACTGTTACTACTAATATTACTATTATGATTAAGTTCATATATAATATGCCTAGAACCTATAGTATATAGAATAAAAATAGGTTTGGTCTTAGTTCTTTCTTACAGCAGAGTGCTTTAGGTTTGACTCCTAGGACACTTATAATTAGGTACTGTGACAGAGATGTTTAGTATTTATCACTTCTCCATGTGCCCCTTGACATTTTACTGAAATGTTCTCCATGGAAATAAACTTTAACTATGGTACTCTATAGGCTATGGCTTTTTCAGATCTAGGCAGTGGGAAGGGGTGTGGAGAGCAGAATCCAAGCTCCAACCAAGATCAATATAGGGAATCGTAAATAGCTTGGAGAAGCCAGGCTGCATTCCACAGCTCAAATATAGGCCATGATGTGCTAGATGAAGTAGGGTAATCTCTTTATTCTTACCTTCAGAATAGCTAATATTCACCTTTTCATAAATGTTAGCAGTTTACAAACAATTTCTCACCATGTCTTCATAGCCACGAGGAGTAGATATCTCATTTTCCTCATTTTATGGAGAAGTAGACTGAGTTTTCAAAAGATTAAACGACAATCCCAAGTTTGGTGTAGCTAAGGGGTTGGGGTCTGGCATCCAGCTGACAGGTGAGACACATGGGATTTGGGCCAAACTTCTGTCTCTTGGAGGCTCAGTTTCTACATCTCAAGGGATTGTTTCATAGTTTGAATGAGACAATTTATCTTAAACAATAAATATTAGCTATTGTTGTCACAAAACTGGTAAATGGTAGACTAGAATAGGATTCAAATCTAGGCTTCTCAGACTCCCAAACCTATTCTGAACCACTGAATACAGCACCATCCCCATATTAGTCTCTAATACGGTGCTCCATCACATAATTTATCATTTAACCAGAAGTCTGGGACTGCATGCCCAATAAATCTTAGAAAACATGACACTGTCTTTCCTTCTTGTCAAGTTCTTCACATCAATCTTCTTCTTCTCTATTCAGTAAGAAAGAGTATGGTGATAATTATTTATTCATTTGATAAACATGTATTGAGGATCTATTATGTAGTAGGCAATAGACTAAACGCTGGAGCTACCAAGAGGGGCTCACAAGCTAGGAGGCAAAATAGACATAACACCCAGCAAATGTCAGTCACCATGATTAACATGATTTTAAAAAATTACTATAAACAGTTTGAGGAAACTCTGTAGAGCCTATTGAATAGCTAAACCAAACCTCAAAAGACTAGAGATAAAGACAAAGAAAATTGTCAAAATAAAGAAACATAAGTATATATTGGAAGGTGAGGTAGACTGTACTTTTATTTACTCATATCTTATCCTTCTATGAGAAGGATTATATTTTCCCAACCCCTATGTCAGGTTGGGCCACATGGTTTGCTTTAGCCAATGAAGTGTTTACTTCTAGATAAAAGCTTTAAGAGCCTGCCCAAGCTTTGTCATACTCTCTACCTTTGTCTATAAATGACCAAATAGTAAATATTTTAGAGTTTGCAGGCAACACATAGGCTCTGTTGCATATTCTTTTTTTTTTTAACTCTAGCCATTAAAAAATTTTAAGGCATTCTTAGATCATTGGCCACAGAAAAATAAATAAAAAAGAAAACACAGGTGTTAGGTCAGATTTGCCCCACTAGTTTGCCAGCCTCCGTTACAGATGATCGGTGTGGAGAGAGAAGAGAGCTAGCAGGGAGCAGAGAACCCAGGTGACCCATGGTGGACACGTGTCGTGATGATAAATAAAATTTTCTTGTGAGGAACCGTTGAGATTTCAGCATTATTTGTTACTCTAGCATAACCTAATGTATCCTGAGAGAGAGCAAATCTTGAAACATTCCACCAGGGGAAATTTAGAGAGTTTTTTGGTAAAATGTTATATTTAAGATAAATCTTAAAAGATGCATAAAATCTTGCCAAGGAAAGAAAAGAGCTAGGATTTTAAACGGAGAACACAAATTGGGCAAAGTTTTGGATTCTTGAATGTGTGTGGGTGGGAGTTGGTGGTAGGGAGGCTTGGGCAGAAAAAGCCCAATGGGAATGTTACCTGAGAGGGCAGCAGTACTGCGTTATTGTCCAGGATGGTAGGGGGGGACGTGATTTACAGAAACCTGCCTGCTTAGAATACTACTTACATTTATTTGCAGAAATTTTGTCCAACCACTGAGGAAAAGTCATAACAGAGAATAAGAAATCTTGCAAACTAGAGGGATAAAGTTAACCAAGTCCATTGTACCGAAGCTAAATCTTCTGTGGAGTTCTTCAACACTATTTTGATGATTTGAGCAGTGCTTCCTAAAAGAACTAAAGATTTTAAGGGGGTTTTGAGGACAACCGAATCTCTTCAATATCTCAATCCTCAATAACCAAGGCTGAGGCTGGGATCACTTTAGTAATGATTCAAATGAGCTTTGGGCTTAATAGTTCTGAAGATACACTCAATTTCTTGGGGTTGATAGTGCCAAAGACTCAGGTGAAACATTGTAGAGACACACATATATAACCTTAAAAGTATGATTTGGCACAGGAAGTTTAGTCCTTTGGCTTAATTGGTAGCGAAAATACTTTTCCTAATATATTTATTAAAGTGTGATTTTCTAAGCTACATACTAGAGTGTGGGGGTGATGGTGATGGGGACAGAACTAACATTGAACTTGAGCACCTTCCTAGCAATCAAAAAACTGATAGTTTATAGAACCTTACAGGTTATAGATAAGCTAATGTGAGTACTTTGCATTTTTAATTCTCCCACTCCATCCAACTTGTACTTTTTACAATTATCTTAGTTACATATTTATTCCAAATGAATATTTTCATTATATACGTGGATTTTTTGATTACTCAAATTAATCACTTTTAACCTTGTAACTGATTTATAAACCTATAAATACAAATGTCAGCATTCATTTGTCATCTTGAAATGAACTGTCAGTAGCTGTTTTTCAACAAAAATAGAATATCTCTACAGAGATTGACATTAATATTGGCAATATAAATATATATACACACCAGGTACTCTGGATACTAATGATGCATTTTCATTAACACATTTGTGAGAATTTGGGGGTAAATCTTTAGGAATTTTGACAAATTGAGAGGTTGACCCAGTAAACAGAAACGTATGATCACTCCATTCTGTATAATGTGTCATTTCCAATTGTTCAACCCATACAAAAGATGGGAGGTGGAATAAAGAGTAGACCTTTCTCCTAAAGAAGAGAGAGAGCTAGGAACTTTAGAATTATGATATGAAGACCTCACCAGTGATTAATGTTTTCTCCTAATTTCAACGGGGAACTCATGATAATTTTCAATAAAATTTTAGCTGACAGGCTGTAAAATCTATCTACTAGGTGTCTGAAATGAGCTTAGCACAGAGCTGAGTAAGACAAATCCCAAAGCTCAGAAAATTTTGTCTGGAAGGATGAAGTGTGGAAACAGTCATATAAAAGGAAACATGAATTTCAATGGGGTGAGCGCGAAGATAAAGTACATACAGCGGCACACGTGGCAACGTAGAAGGGATCCTGTAAGGGCAGGGATTCAAGAAAGGTTCTTGACACAGGAATAAGATGCCTAAATTGAGTATTAAGGGATGTATGAGAGGCAGGCAGATGAAGGGAGAAGCAAGCAGCTTGAGCATCCCAAACAAAGGAATATCCTACCAAGTCCTTTTCTAGAGCCACCCTTTTCTCATATACAGAACTGTTTGGAATCCCTGCGTTCATACTGCAGTAAATGTATACTCTAAATATGTACTACAGTGTGGTATACACCGCACTGCACATACCACACTGTAGTATAGTGTCTAGGCACTCCTTGGGGAAGAAGGAGAAGAACGGGGAACCAACTTGTTGATGGAGAGGAGCTTGGACTTCTGCCCAGCATCAACCTGAGAAATGAGTTCCAGAGAAAGTTTCAGCCAAAGATTTAGTCCTTACATTATGTTGACATCAACCTGTCATACTTATCTTATACAACACATTGCTAGGTCGTTTGTGATGTTTTGTTATTTTTTTTCATGCATCCTTCTATAACCAAGAGAAAACCATGTTTAAAGAGTTATGAGATTGTCACTCACATCTTTCCCAAAGCTCCAACCAGATAGTATAACCTTTCCCCTGGGAGTAGGCAGAAAGGAATTCCTTTCTCAGGATTACTTTTGGTTCATAAAGATGTGAGTAGATGCTTTCCCCAGAGCTCAGAAGCCAAACTGGGAGACTCATTCAGCAGGACGACTCCTCTGTCTGCTTGGGAGATAAAATACGTTCACAAGATGAAATGGTTTCCCTTGCTCCTAAACTGCTTGATTTGCAAGTTGGAAGGCTCAAAATTTCCTAAAAGATTTTAATATACAAAAATCCCAGTTTTCTCCTCAGGGTCCTTAGTCTTATGCACTAGCCGTTCTATTACTGAGAGTCTAAGGCCCTTGGCCAGGAGAAATAGTTTTCAAGACAGAAACCGCATGCACTGAGTAATATAGTTCCCTTTCTTATTTTCGTTTAGTGGAACAATGACATGGGGCTTTCATTCTAAGGATGTATAATATAGAGCTCTGAGAGTAAGGGAGACTAAAAGAATAAAATCTCAAGACTGGAATGTATCTGAAAGTAATTAAACATTTCTGTGTCATGTGGACCCTAATAGATGGCAATCTGTCTCATTTTGAGAATTATATGTACTTTCCTTATCTACTTTACTGAGAATTTGAGGTCACTTTTATAAAGACTTACAATAAATAGAAATCATTTGGATCATCATATACCATAAACATTTAAAATACAAAAATAAAGGGCAGTAAAGCTCACAAACTTTGATACAACTATTACAGGTGAATAAAAAATGAGACATTCTTCATTCACTGAAGACAGAAGAGGGGTGACACAGTCAATTATGTATTTAACCTTCTCCATATCTTCTCCATATAGAAAACCTTTTAAAATTTTTTTAGGGAGGGCAATGTTTTCAGGTATGGGGTCCTGAAAACGATTTCTCATATAGGGTTTCAAGTCCTGCTCTGTCACTTACTGGCTGTGTAACTTCAACAACTTGTTTAACATCCCATGCTTTTGTTTCTTCATCTGAAAATGGAGGTAATAATTGTAACAAACTCATAGGGTTATTGAGAAGGTTAATGAGTTAATATGGGTGAAATAGGTAGAACAGTGCCTGACACAGAATAATTGCTTATATAAATATTTCCTAAATAAAATACAATATAGGAAACACCTAAAGATGTCATGGACAGCTTCAATAATGTTCCTACAAAAAATGCAACAGTAGATTTCCTATGGAAATCATGTGTAGAGGCCCTCCATAAATGCTGAGACCACACTAATGAATCTTACAAAGTATTAACTGCAAGGGACTAAACAAAAATGCATTCCAAGTATATAGCTTTTTGATGCTCTGGCAAAACTCAGGGATAAAATATAGCCTTTCTATCACATTAGGTTTTAAAACATGCTACATGGCATCTCATCAAGATATAAAGTCTGCCCTTGGATCAGACAAGTTTCCTGTCGATCTGTTTTAGAAATAAATCTTTCAAAATAAATAATATGTTTTACAAATCCATTTCCACCTTGCAGGAAGGAAGAAAGGAATGAATGAGTGAAGAAATGAAGGAAAAAGAAAAGTGAAAATCAAAATGTGAGAGTATGTTGTTGATAGCTTATGTAATATTAACCTTCTCCTTCTCACTTAGTAACCAAACCTGGGAAGATTATCAAATCCAAATTCAATTATAAACTCTGATTAGTCAATCATAGTAATCCCAGTTCACCTCACCATTTATTGGTTAAAGATTGAACATGAGGGGCTTCCCTGGTGGCGCAGTGGTTGAGAGTCCGCCTGCCGATGCAGGGGACATGGGTTCGTGCCCTGGTCCGGGAGGATCCCATATGCCGCGGAGCGGCTGGGCCCGTGAGCCATGACCGCTGAGCCTGCGCGTCCGGAGCCTGTGCTCTGCAACCGGAGAGGCCACAACAGTGAGAGACCCGCATACCGCAAAAAAAAAAAAAAAAAAAAAAAAAAAAAAAGAATGAACATGGCTCTGGCTTAAGAACTGTGAGGAAAAGTCTGTGGTGGGATTTTTGGGAAAAGTTTCCTCTTAAGGAGTTATCAGAAAAATTCTCTCTCTTTACCCTCTTGGAACTTGTGTCTGCATTTGAGAGACACACGTAGAACTTCTACATCCATTCTTCAGTAATGAGGGAAGCAAGCTTGAGGACAGAGCTAGGAGACCAGGTATATTCTAATAAAAAGGTGGAATGAACCTGGGTTTCTGGGGACATTGTTAAGTCACTAAATTAACCACCCTGGAGTCACCCTAACTCTGAATTTGTTATATGGAATGAATCACCTCACTGTATAATCCTGGTGAGTTGAATTTTCTGTTACTTGCAGACCAGAGCTTCCTACGTTTAATGAAAGGAATTCAGACCTTTTAAAAAGTAATAAATTGGTGATTCCTTGACAATGTGTTCATCAGTTAATTCTCTACAAGTATCAACTTTTTGAGAGAAGTGTTGAAAGACACCCAGAACAGCAGAATTAGTAAGAACTTGAGATATAGTAAGAACTTGAATTATTTCTAGAAAATCTAAAATGAGATTGTTCCAGCTGATTACAGAGATAAGAAGGTAAATTAAAAAAAACAACTGGAAGGCATTCTGAGAAAGAAACAAAAACCCTTGTGTAAAGGAGAAGTTGGAATATAGACATTTTTAGGTGCTGAGAGTTCAGACCTCTCACAGATTCTCAGAGAAAGAATTAATAAATGATGTACTTCAGGAAGGTGAGATTTAAACCAGAAAGGAAGAAGTAGGATGCAAAAAGCAAAGGTAAGCGGAGAAACTGGTAAACGTGTGGTGAATCTAATAACATTTACACAGAGTCCATGGAAGAAATGGACATTTATGCTTTGTCTGCCCCAGACCTGTCATGGATGACTTGTTAGAGATTAGCCAAAATCTCTAATAAGGTGACTTAATTTTGTACAAAGGAGCTAGTCACGTGCTCTCTATCTTAAATGGATATTCACTTAGTATATATAAAGATATACATTTCTTTACACAGAGCTGAAGATATTATTTGCAGGTTGAATACATGATTTTCCTCCAATACCTATATTTTGTGACTTACAGGACAATAGTTAACATTTATACAGCCTGTCATAAACATTTTTAAAAATTTTGTGAGCTTCACAAACATGGTTAAAGTTACATTCCTGAATGACGAAAGGAAATTTCATATTTAAACTTCAAAATACCATGGAAAGCCTTTCGTTCCTTCTTCTCAAACATACCCAATAATTGTGATAAAACTAATCATATCATGTAGTTTTAAACTTAAACACAACTCATGCTCCAACTGGCTAATCTCTAATGGTGTTCTTTGTATATAGAACTCATATGGTCACTGGCGTGAAAATGTTAACCTTCTCTTTCTTATCTTCCTAATTCCAACATGCACTTGAGTACTGTCAACGAGATAATTCATGTGTCAAGGTTTCTCATAAAATTCTAAATGACATTTCTAAATTTACATAACTTGCATTTAAAGTTGTAATTTCTGATTTTCACAAGGCTCAGGGACTTTCTGAGAGCGAACCCAAACTGTGTCCACATTTCAAGTTTCGTATATCTCGAAGCTCATAAAGTGAAGGGAGACTTCAACAGAAGCTTATGTCTGTGTTTTTAAGTTTACTCCTATGAATTTTATGCTTTTGTTGCTGCAGTAAAGTCCTTTTTCTTGTCGCCATATATTTTCTGTTAATTTCTATATGGAAGAAACATTCTGATTTGTTTTGCATATTTAATTCATAGTTGGTCTTATTAAGTGCTTTTATTCCTAATAGCATTTCAAGGAATCCTTTTGGATTTTCAAAATAGTCTATTTTCAGAAATCAACAATTTTGGTATTCTTGCTTATTCTTTTATAATATGTACCGCTCTGATTCCATATTCTTATCTTTGGAGACGTAGTGTACAGGTCACTGGTTATCAACATCAACCATGGATTCAAAAGGATATATGGATTTGCATTCCAGCTCTATAGCTCCCTAGCTGTGTCATTCCCTAGATTGGGAAAATTACTTAATTCTTCAAGCCTTAGTTTCCTCATGTGTAAATTGGGGATGATAATACCTATCTCAGGGTTATCAGGAGCAAATTAAATGACATTTAAATAAAAATTTGAGATGGTGCCTGATACATAATAGGTACTCAAAACATAGCTAGTGTTATTTTTACATAGGTATAACATTCTTAATAATGTTCTATACTAATTTTGATAGAAGGAATTCTTGTCTTACTGCTGATTCTAATGAGGAGTGTTTTGCTATTATTTATGATATTGACTAATTTTGTACGAAAGAGCTAGTCATGTGCTCTCTATCTTAAATGTATAGAGAGCAATTAATTGTTTTAGTAAGAACTGAAGCATAAGGGCATTTGTGGAAAGCCAATGATAGGAGTTACCAATGTGGTTCTGTATTTTCCCTCCATTATTATATAACAGGTAAGGAGGTAGAGATTACTTATACCTTTAAATTTATTGTTTACAAGATGGGAAAGAACTGTATCTGGATGGAATTGAATATAAACTTATTCAGGGTTCAATGAAGGAAATAGAAACCACGGTACATATTTTAAAACCAACTTCATTGAGGCAGAATTTACATATAATAAAATTGCTGCCTTTAAGATTATAGCCTGATGAAGTCTGGCAAATATGTACACCATATAGTCACCACTACAAGAAAAATATGGAACTGTGCTATCCAATACGGTAGCCACTAACACAATGGCTACTGAGCATTTGAAATATGACTGGTCTAGATGGAGACGTGTTTTAAGTTTAAGATACATACCAGATTTCAACAACTTGGTATGCAGTATGTAAAATACCTCATTAATAATTCTATTGAATTGATGTTATAATATTGAAGTTATAATATTTGAAGTTGTAATATTGAAGAAAAAGTCGAAGTTATAATGTTTGAAGTATATTTTAGATACATTAGGATAAATAAAATGTATTATCTATTTAACATTAGGTTAAATAAAATGTATTAAAACCAATTTCACCTGTTTCTTTTTGTTTTTAATGTATATATTAGAAACTATAAAATTACTTATGTATCTCACATTATATATCTATTGCATGGCACTGATACAGAATATTTTTCTTGTGCTTTTTTCCTTTTAATTCCCCATACCTTCAGTTCCAGTCATTGATCTACTTACAGAGAAATAGTTATGTGTCATAAGGCCATGGTAAGGGTAACTAACTAGAAATTGATAAGGTAGCACTGCCAATTCTGAGGCTACCCTAAGACCATCTTTTCATTCTGCTTCTGTAGATGGCTGAACTCATAAGTAACAGAAGTTACATAACTTCTTTTTCTATAGGCATATGAATATCTGAACAGAGAATGCCATGTTTCTTTTAAAATCAATGAAAAAACTCCACTTGGAAGAGTACAGCCAAGAGGATGACATTAAGGTTGTTACTCAATAACTAAGAATTTAATTAGATACTGTTTTAAGACTTTTTAGGTTTGCAGAAGCCTAAGAAGATGAAAGGAAAAAAGATTCCATCAAGCTTAAAGGTCTTTCGAATTAGATGGAAAAGTTATTTGCATATCCTAACAACCAGAGAAATGTACAATCCAATAAAGTGACATGGGGGTAGAGAACTAGATGACTCCTGTTAACCACTCCATCTTGAAGTTATGTTCTCACTGATGTAGGATTAAGTGAATCTGCTAGGAGTCTGTCAGCCTTTAGCCAAAATTTCTTGCCCTGAAAAGTATAGCTTCAAATATTCTGATTAAGCAACCTCAAAATTACATAGGATAATATCCTCCTAACTTGTGTGAAATTGTTTAATAGTTTCCTTGGTAGATGAACATGTTTCAAACCTGGGAAACTTTAGAATTAAATGTATAAATGTTTGAAAGAATAAAATTCATAGCATTGTATATCTTTGTTAAACAGTTTGTATATACTTATGATTTTACATGGAAGGAATATTTCAGAGATTTTGGCATATTAGAAAAATGGGTTAGCCATATATTAATTCATACTTGTGATTTATGTAGAGTTCAGAATCACTTAAGGAATTCAAGATTCATCATATATGTGTGTTCAAATTATCAGATGTACAAGTTATTTTAGTACTTGGAAATAGTTTGTTTATTAATTCAGACAACCCGAGTACTTAGAAGGAAAGTAAAAATTTAATGAAACTGTAAATGAAACCAAATATTTTTCAAAGGCAATTAGGTGGTAGGTAAAATTTGCTGGAATTTTAAATAGAATTATATGAAATGTAACTCAAACAAAAGCTTCTTAAAAGGGAAGATAGGTTCTTGCATTTGTAACTTTAATGGAATAAGAACTTTTTTTTTTTTTTTTTTGCGGTACGCGGGCGTCTCACTGTTGTGGCCTCTCCGGTTGCAGAGCACAGGCTCCGGACGCGCAGGCTCAGCGGCCATGGCTCACGGGCCCAGTCGCTCCGCAGCATGTGGGATCTTCCCGGACCGGGGCACGAACCCGTGTCCCCCGCATCGGCAGGCGGACTCTCAACTACTGCGCCACCAGGGAAGCCCCAAAATTCTTTATGTAATGTGTAAGTAGCAAAAGTAAGCCATTTAAAAAAAATTCTTGTTTTACCTTGTACAATCCCTATTTAATATTTATCTGTGTTACACCTTAAGGCATGTGGTCAGTCTTTTAAATTCCCCTGTGCATGGGCAGCGCTTGGTCTTTACTTAGGAGGTTTCAGGTGGTGGTTATAAGCCTCCAGTACAAAAAGCAGAGAAAAAGACACCAGTTGGTTGGCATGACTGATGGTAGAATGCCTCTAGTTACCCACAGCATATAGTACAGGTTCAGCATAAAGGCTACGCACTTTTCTCCCCTAAAACAGATACACAGCCTCAAATGTAGATGACTGAATATGGTTCTGAAGTGCTACCAAACTGTTGGACCCAAAGCAAGAGAACTCAATAAGTAACTCATCAAAAAGTGCTCTCAACGAACCACAGCTGCACTAAGAACATGCTGCAGGCTTCAGGGGTATTCATTCAACAGACATTCACTGGATACACTTATGTGACAAGCACTGGAAATGCAGAGATGAGGAGGACATGAATTGCCCCCCCCACCAATCTTTTAGTCTAGATATAATGTAAACAATCAGAGACACGATTTATAGTACAGTGTTATAGGAGCATCCGTAGAGTGGAGGAGCACATTACAAGGATCCCTAATCTAGTCTGGCAGGATGTAGAAAATGTCAACAGACCTGAAACTTGAACAATAAGTAAAAGTTGTATTTCTTTATATAAAGGAAACAATTATAAATAGGACTTTTCAGTGAATTTCAAGGTTGCTTTGGATACTAAAGAGCAAAAGGAAAGCAAACCAGAAATAAATTCCTCCTTTGGCATCACGGTAAAAATGGAAATAAATGTATTTGTATTATTGGAATAACAAAGCTCAAATTTTAGATTTCAAGGGGAAGATAAGTACATTGTAACTTCCCTTGCAGGATAACTGACTAGTACTAATGTTGGGGGAGGATCTGGCATGGATGGAGAGAGCCAGAGCGTCTAACCAGTGTCCCAGTTCTCCAGAAACTTGGAGGCTTGTTGTTAGGTGATGATCCAAATTAGAAAATTGGCACAATGTGAAACTTCTCCCTGGTGATACAATATGCTCTGGCTACAAAGCACCAGAGCCATGTCAGAGCCTGATAAAACTGATCAGTTTTTTTGGCACAAAAACTATGACACATCAAGGCATACCAATCAAAGGGCTAAATTTAACATTTCCTATGCTCCTTGGATCTAAAAACATGAAGAACGAATAGACAACATCCCAAAGACAGGAAAACCACCAAAAGCTAGACCATGCATACTTGGAATTTTCCATCTGGGCTTCAGTCAATTTGTTGTTTAACTTTAATTATCTTTTAAACTTGAAATTAAATTTTTTAAATTTCCCTGTATATGTTGAATAATCAACATTTAAAGGCCTTTTATAAAAAGAGGTGTTTCTATGTCAATGTTGGGGTCAGCATTTCTTTCTGCTTAGAGAAATGTGAGATGAATTTTATGAATGTCAACATTCATAAAAGTTAAGATTTATGATGCCTTAGTCAATGTTTCATTAAAGAGGCATATTTTTCAAATTGTTTTGTAAAATTCTTACGAGTTATTTAATGTTTACTTGCTTATCCCAGCCCTTGGTACATATGAGATGCTCAATTAAAGGTTGTTTAATTGCATGTAATTATATTGTGTTGAACTGCCTTGCACTGCTTTGCATTTAATTGTGTTGGACTACGTTGAGTTGAATTTGTAATGTGTTTGGTTGACTTGAATTGCAGGGAATTGAGTTAAACTGATTTGAGTTGTATTGAAATGAAGTGAATGGAATTGGCTAGGCTGAGAAAGATAATCCCTGTTCCATCTGCTGAGGGACCTTATATTTTTGTTTCATCCCTTTATCCCCAGGAATTAGCTCATTTATCAGTACAAAACACATACTCAGCTAAATTTTGAGGAATTTAAAAAAGTAAAATGACAGAAAGACTATTACTAATAGCACTTAAACATTCAATAATATTTTTAATCCTAATACTCTGTAGGCACTGTGCTAGGTACTAGAGATACAGTGATGAATAAGAAAGAGCCTGTCCTCAAAGATTACAGTTTCCTGATGGGTACCAAATAAGTAAATAAGCAGTTGAAAAATAGTATAAAACAGTATCAATTGTTTAGTTACTACCGGAGGGCCATTCACATAGTGTGCTATGAGATCAGTACATCACTGCAGTGGCCACTGTAAGTGATAGAAATATATACCAAGTCCTATATATGGTTGTGTCCTATATAAAAGTCACTGACCTGTAAGGAAGTAATTAGTAATCCTCTCTGTGTTCCACTAACCCAGCTGTCTGCCTTCTCTGATCTATCTCCTGAAATTCCCAGAAAAAATTTTCTAACTCAGTTATATTGTAACAAAGGTCAGGGGATCAAACCGTGAAGAGTATTGAATGAAATATTATTGCAAGTGAGGGAACAACCTGATCATATTTTCTTTTTGAAATCCATATGAAGAGTAGTTGGGAGGCTGGGAGACCACCCAAGAGGACACTTCAGTAATCTTTTCTAATCTAAAGGCATGATACTGGGTGTTTGAATCAGGGCATTTCCCCCTCCGCGATCTCTCTAGCTGCTAATTTCCATTTTTATTTGCTGGATCTTCCTCTCACAGCCCACCTTCCAAACGCTGGAATTCCTCAAGGATCCACCTGAAACCGCCATAGATTCTATCTGTACACTTACTCCTAAATAGCCTCCTTCATTCCTCGGGTTTTATATACCATCTAGTGATATTCATGTCTCTGATCCTAAACTCGTCCCTATGCTCCACTCCCGTTTTTCCAACCACCAACTTATTTTCACTTCCTGTCTCCCAAGGAGCTAAAAATAAGAAGTCCCAAATTAAAATCTTGATTTCTTTTCTCCTTGCAAAGTCTTCCTTCCTGTGTGTATGGTTGTGAGCATAACTTACGCCATCTTGGGGCCATTCAGTTCGTCCTGTTCTTCCACTGACCCTACCCAGGGCTGTACTGTGTAGTAAATCTCTTCTCTGTCATCAAGGGCTTTGTAGTTTACAGACATTGTTTGGTGATCGTTAGGTCCACCTGGCCTCTATGCTCTGGTAGTCTTCAAACAATGACAAAGACCTTTGGTGAAATATTCCTGACACTCATGAGACTAGTTACTCATAAATTTTGACTAAGGAATGCACTTTCTGTTTCCAAGCATGTACCCCCATGCTTAGGGTAGCTTAGTTACCCTAAATTAACTATAAAATTGTCCCCTTGGTTTTTTCAGAGTGCAGCTGTGAAGGCTTCCAGCTCTCATCTACTCAATCCTACCCTATGAGTAAGTTACCCTATAGTAAACTGATCCATTGATTGTATGTAGCTGCCTGCCTCATTTTTCAGTCTCAAAATACCTTCTCAATTGGGTGGGCACTTTTTTTTCCCTCTGTCGTCCAAAATTGTGTCTTCCCAGCTTCACTAAATGCCATTACCATGTTTCTCAAGTCCTCAAGCCTCAAACCTGTGACGTCACTCTCTATCCTTCTCTCAACCCTTGTTCCCCATTTCCAACCCCTATCTACACAGCTGGCTTTCCAAATGGGATCTGAGAACTCTTGTGCCAGGGAGCTGGTTAGAAATGCAAATGCCAGGATCTTCCTTCCCAACGCTGCCCTCCCCCAAACTACTTCATCAAATCTCTACTTGTGGTGGCCAAGCACCTACCTTTCTAGCACATTCCCTGTGAATTCTTACACTTAAGTGGAAGAACCACTGATAAAGATTATACCGTCAAAACATACTTTATAGCATTCTTCTCTTCATTTCCACAACTATCCCCTATCATCTCCTTACTGGAAGAATAAAATAGCCTCTTAAATGGCCTCCCCAACTTCATTCTCTAATCCACGGGTTAGCAAACTTTTACTATAAAGGACCAGGTAGCCAGTATTTTAGATTTTCTAGGCCATAAGTCTTTGCTGCGGATACTCACCTGAGTCGTTACAGCAAGAAAGCAGCCATTGATAACATGGAAACAAATGGATGTGGCTATGTTTCTGTAAAAGTTGATTTACAAAAAACAAAAAAAGCAGCCAGTCTTTTTTCCACAAAACTGCAGGAGCAATGTTTTAGAATTGATCACTGGCTGCCCCCTATTGTTTTGGGAGCGGCATCCAAATTCCTTAACCAGAATCTTTAGTGCCTTGAGTTACTTGCCCCCTGCTTCCTTTCCAGCTTCACCTGCCTATGCATTTTCTGCTTGCTTACCTCACTCTAACCACATGGTCCTCCACTTAGCTCCTAGAACACACCAGCTTTTCTCCCAGATGAGGATTTTTGCACCTGCTATTCCCATTCTGGAATGCCTTGTCCCTCCTTTTGCATGTACTTAAGAGCATGAACAAAGGAATTAGTCTTAATTCCACTTCTACATTCTATGTCTCTGTTTTTTCATCTTAAAAATGAGAATAATAATAGTACCTATCTCATCGGGTTGCTGTGAGCAGTACATGTAAAGCTCTTAAAACATAGTAAAAGTTTAACAGTATTAGATATTATGATCACATCTGTAGTTATATCTGCAGGAAAAAGGTATTTCAAAGATGGGTCATTATTGCAAAATCAAAAATTCTTTCACGGTCTATGCAGAAATCCATGTTATCCTTCCATATCCTAACAATTGAAACTCTAAAAAAAGCATATATTAAGAATGTGAACATCTGCCTATTTTAGACAAATGACACGATCTGTACAATTTATCATTGTGCAAAGTTCTTGGAAAGCCTCCTCTTCTGTATGCATTTTTTCATCATTTGAGCCTGTTATGTTGTGGTATATAATATGAAATATATATTTGGTCTTTGCCCTGTTTCTGTCACAGAGCTCCTAAAACCCTTGGTATTTCCTAAGCGTTGAGAGCAACAAAGGTGTCTTTTGTTATGTTAATGAGACTTTTGGACCTTACCTAAGGATGGGGCTGGTTGCCAGGAGAACCAACCAGGTGATTAGAGGCTTGGAACTTTCAGTCCCACCCTCCAACATCCAGGGAGGGGAGAGAGGCTGGAGTTTCCTGGCTACCTAACGGAGCCTCCTTAAAAATCTTGGGCTTCCCTGGTGGCGCAGTGGTTAAGAGTCCGCCTGCTGATGCAGGGAACACGGGTTCGTGCCCCAGTCGGGGAAGATCCCACATGCCGTGGAGTGGCTGGGCCCGTGAGCCATGGCCGCTGAACCTGCGCGTCCGGAGCCTGTGCTCCGCAACGGGAGAAGCCACAACGGTGAGAGGCCCACGTACTGCAAAAAAATAAGTAAATAAAATAAATTAAAAAAAAAAAAAATCTCCAGGTTGGTGAAAAGGCTATTTAAAAAAAAAAAAAAAATCTAAAAGGATGGGGTTTGGAGAGCTTCTGGGTTTGTGAACACGTGGAGATTTGGGAAGAGTGGTGCACTCTGGGGGAGCTGAGAGGCTCTGTGTCCTTTCCTCATACCTTGCCCTATGCATCTCTTCCATCTGGCTGTTCCTGAATTATATCCTTTGTAACAAACCAGTAATCCAGTAAGTAAAGTGTTTCTCTGAGTTCTGCAAGCTGCTCTAGCAACTTAAACTAGAGGAGGGAGTCCTGGAAACTTCTGCCTTATAGCCAGTCAGTCAGAAGCACAGGTAACAACCTGGAATTCCAACAGGCGTCTAAAGTTGAGGTGGGGTTGAAGTTATAGGACTGAACCCTTAACCTGTGGGATCTGATCCTATCTCTGGGCGGATAATGTCAGAATTGAGTTGAATTCTCTGACACCCTGCTGGTGTCTGAGAATTGCTAGTTGGACGTGTGAGAGGAACCATCTCCATCTACATGTTGGAATTGGGTCCAGGAACCTAAAAGAGACCCAAAGAGGATAATGACAAATTTCTGACAGAGCATTAAGTTACAGCCCAATAACCACCACGTAGAGACCACGGCTAATTGCAGTTCTCAAGCTTTACCAGGATACTGTTGTGTTTTTGTGACTCTCCCTGTTTATTGCTACCAAGAAAAATGCTGGTTTATTACAACCTTCCCCAGAGAGTAGCTTCTCATTCCTTCAGCCCAGCATGTGGTCAATATAAAGTAAATGTTAAATTCAGTGACTACCAATTCAATTAACTAGTGGGGCCTGAAATGCAGTAATTAACATTTAACATAAAAGTCCTGAAAACAATTTACTGGTATCTAAACTGTCAGCCCTGTTAATTATTCAAAGACTAGTTAACAGTGACTTTGGTCTCCCGCCTTTATCGAGGTACAGCATATTCTTGGTCAGAAAGTGGGTCACAGAGTGTGTTTTAGGAAGAGGAGGCCACTAATTTCCTCTGTGGACTATTTTCTTGTAGTATTACTGTGTGTAAAATGGTTGTGTCTCTACATGTCATGTGATAGTCATTGACTTGCGGACAAAAACTCCACCATTCTGGGTAGGATGCTGCAATCACTATTCTGTTCTCTGGTCAATATGTCTATTCTTAGTCCACAGTGACACTTCTTTTTTTTTTTTTTTTTTCAGTACGCGGGCCTTTCACTCTTGTGGCCTCTCCTGTTGCGGGACATGCAGGCTCAGCGGCCATGGCTCACGGGCCTAGCCGCTCCGTGGCATGTGGGATCTTCCCGGACCGGGGCACGAACCCGTGTCCCCTGCATCGGCAGGCGGACTCTCAACCACTGCGCCACCAGACACTGTTCTTATTCTTAGAACTTTATGACTTTACTTCAACTATACTTCAATTAAAGAAAAAAGAAATTATTATCTATGCTTACATATCAGTCTCTCATGATTTTGTTGAAGGGAGGATCAGTCTCCCTGGGTTCAATGAGATTAAAATTCTTATTTTTTAAGTAATGACCTTAGACTGGGATAAATTCACCAAGAATGTGATTATTTGTACTACCCCTGAGAAGCCAACTAATTAAGCCTTTCTTTGTAGTTAAATATAGTTTCTAAGTAATTATATGTCTGCCTCTCACCTCTCGATATTACCTCCTGGATGGCAGGGACTGGTTCTCATCTCTGTGTTCCAATCTTCCAACTCATCTCTGTAGTTCACAGTAACTTTTAGACTTACTGTGTCTTAGTATCTGGTAGGACGCCCCCTCTTTCTTTATGCTGCTTTCTTCTCCCACATTTCATTAAGCAATAGGTCTAGTTTTCTTGCTTCTTCTCATATCTCATAATTTTTGATTGGCTGCTAGGCAGTGTGTATAAAAGAACAGTAGACAATGAAGTAAATAATATTTACACCTGAAAAAGGCAAGATTCCTCTTCTGCCCCGCCACTAGGGCATCTGTGTGTGTGTGTGTGTCTGTGTGTGTGTGTGTGTGTGTGTGTGTGTCTGTGTCTGTGTGTCTGTGTGTTCGTTCTGAGTCCATGGAGACTGGTTGAACAGCAGCCCCTAGTGCCTGCACCTGCCGGGAGGTCTCCGCTCAGCTGCTGCCTCCAAGCTTTCTCCTGAGTTTCAGTAAAGGCCCGTGGGAAAAAGAATGGTGAGAGCCACCTCTCTTTGTGTCAGGGGATCCATCCGAGGGCCTCCAAACCACCATGCCAGCTCACATTCAGCCTGTAAAATATTAAAATTTCCATAGATTTCTTTTCACCCGTGTCTAGAGCAGATTCTTTCTCCTCTGGCTGCACACCATGGGCAACAGCCGCTGTGCGTCTTTTCCCTCCTGGGAAAGGCTGGTCACTTTTGAGATTTTTGTCTGTTAGGTTCTTTGCATCCTCAGCTATCAGTTGATTTTAAAACCAACATGATTTCTCAGATTGTTCTCGTATTCAGGATGAGAGTGCAACATTCTTGCAATTTTCTCCATCACAAGCCCAAGGGGAAGTCATTTATTTGGAATTCATAACTGAGATGGGCCCATAGTCTCCTTTACTTATCTGGTTCTAAATCACGATTATGGCAGGCATAATTTACTCTTTTAAAATTATCTGTAACAACTTGTGAAACAATAGGAATTCCCTGTTCCTTGAAAGTTTGTTAGAACTCAAATTTACAGCTATCTAGACCCTGATGTCTGAGGGATAAGATACCTATCACTCCAATTTCTTTAATGCCTGTTGAGCTATTAAACCTCTCAAGTTTGTGCGTGTGTTAATTTGTAGGGTTTTTTGGTTGTTGTTAAACGTAATTTTACATTTCACCTAGTGTTTTCACTTACTGGTATACTTGGGTCAAGCCTTTGTTCTGGAAGATTGGAACACAGAGATGAGACCCAGTCCCTGCCATCCAGGAGGTAATATTGAGAGGTGAGAGGCAGACATATAATTACTTAGAAACTATATTTAACTACAAAGAAAGGCTTAATTAGTAGGCTTCTCAGGGGTAGTACAAATAATCACATTCTTGGTGAATTTATCCCAGTCTAAGGTCATTACTTAAAAAATAAGAATTTTAATCTCATTGAACCCAGGGAGACTGATCCTCCCTTCAACAAAATCATGAGAGACTGATATGTAAGCATAGATAATAATTTCTTTTTTCTTTAATTGAAGTATGGTTGATTTATAGTGGTGTGTTAGTTTCTGGTGGTGGTGTTAGTTTCTGGTGTACAGCCAAGTGATTCAGTTATATACATATATATTATTTTTCATATTCTTTTCCATCATGGTTTATTAATAATTTCTTAACTTAGGGTGAGGGATCTCCCTTCCAGTGACTGGAGAGCTGTTGCCTGTTTTGTGGATCACAGCCTTTCCGAGTGCTGAAGCATCAGAGGAAGATGAATTAGATATTAGTTTGACATGACAGTGTGGTAAGAAACAAACAAAATTATCTTTTAAAAAGTATTTGTTTTATCTAGAGATACTTCCTCTTTTTATGTTCATATTGTTTAATTGCATCTTTTTTAATCAGTCTTTTTACAAGTCTAGCATATTAACCCAAGACACCAATTTTTGTTTTTATTAATCTTCTCTATTTCTTTTTAATTCTTTATTTCTTTGATTTCTGCACTTATTTATTGTTTCATTTTCTTGTTTCTTTGAGTTTGTTCTGTTAATATTTTCCCCAACTGCTTGTGTTGAATACTTAACACATTTTTTAATTTAACTCTTTATTATGAAAAATTTTAATTATATAATATAGAGAGAATAGTATACTGTGCTCAAATGTGTGCAACTAGCTTCAACTATCATCAACTCATAATCTCTCTTTTTTCTTTTGTACCCACATCTATTCTCCCTTTATTATTTTAAAGGAAATTTGAGACATTATAGTATTTCATCCATAAATATTTCAATGTCATTTCTAAAAGATAATGACTATTTTTAAAAGCCTAATCAAAATACCATTATCACATTATTAAAAAATCAAAGTAACACCATAATGTTATTAAATATCCAATCAGGGTTCAAATTTACATAATTATCTCCTGTTCATTGTAACTGTAATTGGTTGATTTGTCTCTTAAATCTCTTTTAATCCATAGATTCTCCCATCTCTTTTTATCCTTGCAATTTACTTGTTGAAGAAATCAGGTTGTTTGTGTTATGGCACTTCTTAAGTCTATATTTTGTTGTCTGAATTCCTCTGCTGTCACTTAATATGTTCTTTCATCACCTCTGTTTCTTTTTATATTTGAATCTAAAAATCTAATCAGATTTCAAGTTGACTTTCTGACAACTGTTTTACAGGTGATACTGTATACTTCCATGGGGAGGCACTTAATGTCTAGCTCTTTCTTTTTGTGATGTTAGCAGTCACTAATGATCATTGCCTAGATTTACTTATTATTTAGGATTTTTTTTTTTTTTTTTTGCGTTACGCAGGCCTCTCACTGCTGCGGCCTCTCTCGCTGCGGAGCACAGCCTCCGGACGCACAGGCCCAGCGGCCATGGCTCACGGGCCCAGCCGCTCCGCGGCATGTGGGATCTTCCCGGACCGGGGCATGAACCCGTGTCCCCCGCATCGGCAGGCGGACTCTCAACCACTGCGCCGCCAGGGAAGGCCATAGGATTTTTAAAGAGAAGATATTCCAACTTTATCATTTCTTTCATTTTTAGCTTTAATACTCTTATGAAGGGAAACTTCCACTATCAGCTAGTTGGTTAGGTTGAGTACAATTTGATTTGCAAAGAGAGGATGCATGCTTGATTTTTTTTCTTTTTACTTATAATACAGTTTTCAAAACTAATGATTTGGTTCCCTACCATCTCCCAAAGATGACTAACAAATTTTTCTTGTCACTGTGAAGTCATCGATTTAAACAAATGATATATTTGTTTTATGATCCTTATTGGTGTTCAAATTGTCCCATCTCTGGCTAATGAGAACCTGTTCAAATTAGCTCCCAGGTACCTTTGGTGTGACCCCTGTACTCCAGGGCTGAATTCCGAAGAATGGCTTCTCAGGCTTCATATGTTTTCCTTATTCTTCAGCTCAGCAGGGCTTTATGCCCAGATGTTACCTGTGGACACAGACATCAGTGACCAGGGCCACCATTGCCACTGAGGTCTGCAGCAAAATGTCAGGGGGTGATGCTCTCAAGCTTTCTCCCAACCGAGCCTCTCCCAGCTGCTCTGGCTGCCATTTGTCCTGGGATCCAGCTGCCCATTATGTATACAAATACCGCATACACACACTCACACTGCA
Source organism: Neophocaena asiaeorientalis asiaeorientalis (assembly GCF_003031525.2). Lineage (NCBI taxonomy): Eukaryota > Metazoa > Chordata > Mammalia > Artiodactyla > Phocoenidae > Neophocaena > Neophocaena asiaeorientalis. Next base: position 2,423,755 of record NW_020174375.1, on the reverse strand, counting down.
CACAAATATATCACATACACGCAGACACATTACCCCCCCCACACACACACACATCAGTTCAAGGTAGATTTCAATCTGGCTTGAAGTTATTCATGGTTTATTGATTCTCTCTAGCTTCTATAGATTCTCCACGTTTGATTTTGATCCAGCAGCTTATGCTAGTTCACCGTCATGGCAGGAAGCAGAAGGATCCTCATTTCCATTTTTAAGCTAAGTTGTTTGGTTAACAACATTTGAAAATCAAGTCATAGGCAGCATCTTAAGACATTACCTCTTAAATATTATGTGAAATGGTCTCAAAAACCACATCAGTCTTAAGTCTTTTGGTTTGGGGAATAAGGTACTCAGACCTCTATAAAGTCCTCAAGATCTTGAGAACAATGATATTTCCAGAAGTTTTTAAAAAGGCAAAAAGAAAGATAGCAAAATTAGAGGTTGTTCAAAAATGTGCCTCTGAAAAACTATTTTATTTTATTTTATTAACATCTTTATTGGAGTATAATGGCTTTACAATGATGTGTTAGTTTCTGCTTTATAACAAAGTGAATCAGTTATACATATACATTTTTTCCCATATCTCTTTCCTCTTGCATCTCCCTCCCTCCCACCCTCCCTATCCCACCCCTCTAGGTGGTCACAAAGCACCGAGCTGATCTCCCTGTGCTATTCGGCTGCTTCCCACTAGCTATCTATTTTACTTTCGGTAGTGTATATATGTCCATGCCACTCTCTCACTTTGTCACAGCTTACCCTTCCCCCTCCCCATATCCACAAGTCCATTCTCTAGTAGGTCTGTGTCTTTATTCCCATCTTACCCCTAGGTTCTTCACGACCTTTTTTTTTTCTTAGATTCCATATATATGTGTTAGCATATGGTATTTGTTTTTCTCTTTCTGACTTACTTCACTCTGTATGACAGACTCTAGAAAACCATTTTATTTAAGGGGATGGGTGCGGGGGACAAAAGCGGGGGGGGAAGAGACAAGTCTGAAACTTGTTCTAACAGAAGTTTAGGGAAGCAAGAGTGATTTCTCCCTCTAAGCAGCTAATTATACCGCACCAAGCATTATTATGAGTTAATAGATAACTTTTCTATGACCTTTAAGGATCAGCAATTTTGAGAAAATATAGGGATGATATGTACAGAGAAGGGAATGTTTTTAATTCCCCTTTTAAAAGGGAACAGATTCATTTCTAGGAGTATTTATTTTTCTGATTATAAAAATGACATCCTTTGAATAAAATACAGAATATTATATAGAGAAAAAAATGTAATTTCAACCACCATAGAAAATCATTATTATTCATTACCACAGCATTTTTCTCTAGTACCTTCCAATCTTTAAAAATATGTATGGGGCTTCCCTGGAGGCGCAGTGGTTGAGAGTCCGCCTGCCGATGCGGGGGACACGGGTTCGTGCCCCGGTCCGGGAAGATCCCACATGCCGCGGAGCTGCTGGGCCCGTGAGCCATGGCCGCTGAGCCTGCGCGTCCAGAGCCTGTGCTCCGCAACGGGAGAGGCCATGACAGTGAGAGGCCCGCGTACCGGAAAAAAAAAAAAAAAGAAATTAAAAATGTGTATGTATGAATATACAGTTGACCCTTGAACAAAATGTGTATGAAATGCAGGATCCACTAATAGGCAGATTCTTTTCAATAAATATACAGTTGGCCCTCCATAGTTCGGAGTTTTGCATCCTTGGATTCAACCAACTGAGGCTAGAAATTTCCATCTACCATAGGTTGAATCCTAGGATGAGAAACCCGCAGATACGGAGGACTGACTGTATTCATTGTATTATGCCCTTTTATATAAAATCTGAGAATCCCAGATTTGGGTATACACACAGCTCCTGGAACCAATCTCCTTCAGATACTGAAGGGCGACTGTATCCTTAAATATGTATGTGCATATGGTGTGCATATGTGTATGTATTTAATTGCCTTAAAAGAATTGGTGACACATTCTTCATACAGTTTTATGTTATACAGTGTAGTGGTTAGGATGTATGGATTTTTTTTGCGGTACGCGGGCCTCTCACCGCTGTGGCCTCTCCCGTTGCGGAGCACAGGCTCCGGACGCGCAGGCTCAGCGGCCATGGCTCACGTGCCCAGCCGCTCCGCGGCATGTGGGATCTTCCCGGACCGGGGCACGAAGCCGTGTCCCCCGCATCGGCAGGCGGACTCTCAACCACTGCGCCACCAGGGAAGTCCAGATGTATGCATTTAATTTCTAACTATACCATTCATCTACTGTGGGACCTTGAGTAAGTCACTTAACCTCTTCAGTATTTTATTACAGTTTTATATTTTCTACCTGGAATTTTATTGTAAATTAAAGATCTAGCTACATTCTAATTACATATTTTGCTAAATTCCCTAATACCAGTTATTAAACAATGTATACCTTTCTAATTACTCTGTGATTCTTCTTTTATCATATAGTAAATTCTTATGTCTATACTAAAATTTGTTTCAGACTGGTCTGTTTACTTGATACATCTATTGAATCATTATACCCTTGTTTAAATCAGCCATATATTTTAATATCTAGTATGGCAAGTTTCCCCACTTTGTTATTTTCAAAATGTCATTAGTTTTTTTCTCATCCATTTATTATTCTAGAAGTGGAACAGCAGGAACATTTTGTCTCAAAACCTCTCAGTTTTATAAATTACAATAATTTATATCTTCATAGTATTAGTCGTAATTTCAGTAATGGTTAGCATTTTGCCTCTCAGTTTTAGGTTAGAAGACGTTCCAGGTGCTCTCTGTGCAGTATATTTCTTCCTTTCAAAAACCAATTCAGACAGATAAAATTATAGCCCCTTTTTTCGTGAAGAAACCAAAGTTCAGAGAAATGAGTAGCTTGTTCAAGGTCCCAACGCTACTAAGTAGCAGAAATAGCTATCAAATCCAGATTATTTTACTCCTAAGGTGTTACAGTCTCCCTTGTACTGCTTCATACTGACCTTTTCAACTGGCAAAATAAATAATTGCTCTATTAACTTATTTTGTAAGATATGTTTAAAAAGGAAAGAAAGTCACACTAAAAAAAAAATGGCTGAAGGAAGGACTGATAGGAAAGGGAATGTCCAGGAATGGGTCATCCGAGGTCAAGACCATGGACAAACAAGTGCTGGGCACCTCAAGGACAGTGAGCACACACATTAAGTATATCCAGCTGTCGCCAGGCTCAATTCCCTGCTCCGTATTCAATGGCCCTTGTCTCTTGCTCCCCAATTCCATTTATATACGATTGGTTTGACTCAAAAACGCCATGGTAAATAAACACAATGATTACTGAAGAATAAATAAAAATAATAAGAGCTATCATTTTGTCAGCCATACCATGTGCTAACTCTCCATCTGATTACTTTATCTAGTCCTTATTTCTTTCAATTTACACATGCGGAAACTGAGCCTCAGGGAAACTGAGTCTCAAAATTAATTTGCCAAAAAAAAAGGGCTGCCCTGGTGGCGCAGTGGTTGGGAGTCCGCCTGCCGATGCAGGGGACACGGGTTTGCGCCCCGGTCCGGGAGGATCCCACATGCCGCGGAGCGGCTGGGCCCGTGAGCCACGGCCGCTGAGCCTGCGCGTCCGGAGCCTGTGCTCTGCAACGGGAGAGGCCACAACAGTGAGAGGTCCGCGTACCGCAAAAAAAAAAAAAAAAAAAAAAAAAAAAGCACAGGTACTATGCTGTAGAAATGGAATCCAAACCAATATCTAACTTTGTCCTACGGCCTTAGCACGATGAAGTTGGAGTAAAACGGTGAGGCTATCAACTGTAAGCAAGGTTGTAAAGGCATATCTGACCCATCAACTTATTTTGAAACACCGCTAGTCGCAGGTAGTGACAAAAAACAAGCTAAATACTGAATCTTCCTCTACTGTTTCCAGGCAAAACAAAGGTCAAATCCAGAGCTTTTCTTGCTCAATAAATGGGAAGCAACAAAGGAAGGAACCTGGAACCAGAGTGAGCAACTAGCTAATGGCGCCTCTATCCACAAGTAGGGCGTGATCTTTTCTTATGTTCTCAAGAGGACTTACCTTTATTTGCCTTAGAGCATTTTCCCCCAACATCTAAACTCTAGAGACACGAGATCTGCTGTGTAAGCTGTATTTGTAATTTCCCAAATGAATGCCAAACTTAGACAAGAGTCAGGGTGGCAGGAAATACAACCCTCAAGCTGGTTGCAAGTATATTTTTTTCTGTGAACCTAGAAATAAATAGCCCTTCCACATTAGACTGCAAGGTCCTTAAGAGCAGCAGTAATAACAATTAACTGTTCGTGTTGTATTTTCTCAAGATAGGCTATCATTTTGAATCCTCACAACAACTCTGGGTCATCAAACGTATCATCATGGACTTTTTGGAGCTGTTACAAATGCAGTACAGAGAATTCAAGGCAAGTCACACAGGTGGTGAGTGACAGAGGTTGGCTTTGAATGTAGTGAACTAGCCGTGGGACATGCTGGGGTCTCAGTGACATAGAAAAGTAAGAAAGAGAAGGAAGATAGGACTGGGAAGTCACGAGCACAGCTACTACCTGTGAGAGCGTTGACTCTTGGCAAAGTGAGACAATCCTTAGGAGTGTTACTAATGTTGATATAATTTGGATCATTTTTTCTTCAATAAAACGTTTATTAAACCTCCTGATGTCATACCATCCAGTGACTAGCATAGTATCTGGAATGTAGTAGACACAAAATAAATGTTTAATGAACATATCAATTCGAATCCTTGCAATAATGAGGACTTACATCCTGGTACAGTCTCTATTGCTACATCTGGTCTTCATGTGAACCATGTCTGTCTTCAGCACAGGTGAGCCAGTAGTAGAACATACAAAGGATTTTCCTGTTAGGAAGATTTGGCACAAATAAGAATAAGTGTTAGGAAAGGAATTGGTACAAATGCCAAGCTGGGAATATACTACTATACACTGGCAATTAGGAAATGGAGAAAGAAAGAGTAAAAAAACCATCAACTTAATGGCTTTCCAAAGTTGAAGAGAAAAAGAGAAGTAGCTGAAGAACATAAATGCACTGGATATAAAAAAGAATAAAAGAAAAAGCAAGATTAAACAGTATATTACTTTGCTGTAACAAGTACCAAACTGGGTGGTTTAACAATAGAAATTTATTCTCTCACAGTTTTGGAGGCTAGAATCCAAAATAAAGGTGTCCACAGGGCTGTGCTCTGCCTGAAGCCTTTACAGAGGAACGCTTCCTAGCTTCTTCTAGCTTCCGGTGATTGCTGTCATTCTTCATATTCCTTAGCTTGTAGACATTATCACTCCAATCTCTGCCTCCATTGTTGCCTAGTTGTTGGTATTTTGTCAATGGGACACTAATACAGACTTTGGTACTGAGACTTTGGTACTGCTGTTGGAAATAATTTAAAATGTGGAAGTGGCTTTGGGATTAGGTAATGGGTAGAGTGTGGAAAATTTTTGAAGCACATAATAGAAAATGTTTAGATTACCTTTGAAGAGACGTATAAAAAATTGTCTACTGGAACGGAAATGTCTATCCTATTCTGTCCTATCCTGTCCCACCATTGTATTTTGCAAGCATGTCACTTATTTTCTAGTTTTACAGGTCAGAAGATGGAGAAGAAATTCTCCCTCAAGACTGCAGCAACATCAACTCCTGCCTGGGTTTCGAGCTGGCCTGCCCTACGGATTTCAGACTTTCCGTCTCCACAATCAGGTGAGCTAATTCCTTAAAAAAATAAATGTGTGTATGTGTGTGTATATATATGTGTGTGTGTATATACACATATATAATCAATTTATGTGTATAAAATCAATGTACATATATATATACTCTTGGTCCTGTTTCTGTGGAGAAAGCTGACTATTACAAATAGCTATAAAGTAACCTCTCAATATGCTTCATACCTACATTAGCTTCATACTTAAGTTGATAGCTCACTGAACAGATCATTACTGATGATATAACTGATCATTTAGCGGGTTTGATTTCTTTAAATCTTTAGGAATGCAGATACACATGTTAACTGCTAACATGAAAAATGTTTCTGTAAGAGTCATGAAAAAATAAAGGTTAATTGTACCTAATTAAAGCTTTAGCAATATACCCTGTTATATGTTTATTTGGTCTGATTAGAGGCAGCTGGTTGAATATACTAGATAGATAGAGAGATAGATAGATAGATAGATAGAAAATAGGATGTAGGTACCTAAGTCAGGGCTTCAATAATATTTAAATATAAATATTAATCAATGAGGTTGATAATGATTTTCTGTTGATTATAAACAATAGAATGAGTTGTTTCCTCACTTCCCTCTGACTGTGTCCCTTCTCTTCTTAAAAAACTTGCAAATCATATCTAAGTGTCTAGTATATATAAGCTCTGATTGAAGATTCCAAGTGATACCAAGGAACTTATATTTATATATATAAATATATTGAGCTTGTTAATATTACACATAGTGGACACCTATTTTACTGACGTATTGTTTTCTTCAAGCTGATTTCAGGACTCCACTGAAAATTTAAAAAGTTTAAGGCCCAACCCAGCATTGATACATCACTAAAGGAAAAAAAAACTTGATTTTTGAAACTATAGACTGAATATATTATATATGTTGAAAATACATGTGGCAGAGCTATGTATACTTCCCAGGTATATCTGTATATGTTCTACCCACCGACATTCTTTTATTCCTATTTTAACCTCATGTCTGACAACAGTAATGGGATATGTTGCATCAAAAGTCACTGTGAAAGAAATGAACAGTAGCTGTTGTCATGTGTGCAGCACAAAGTTTATGACTCGGGAGTTCACCACACTTGAAGTTGTATGAAATGATACCCCAGTCCTCTCATACCCAGTGTTCACAGCTTACTGTGTATTATCATAAAATCCAGTGGGAAAGTTACTAACAAGAGGGGTTTCTACCAGTATCTTTGGTTGTCAGACAACTTTACTGAAAATAATTGTGAGTATACATATGTGACGTGGAAAGGGAAGTCATACATGCGTGCAATTCTCATGTGCGGCGTCTGATTTGAGAAGGCATACCCACGTCCTCTTGGTTGTCTTCTCTTGTTCTCATTTCAATTCCATGCTTGAACAGCACTGTGGATCGAATGGGAATTTCTCTGCTCTACTCAATTCCTGGGGTGTTCACTGAGGTCTCCCCACACGGGCTGCTGTCTCCGTGTCTCCAGCCTGTGTGAGCTCCAGAGGTTGGTAGCTTTCAGCTTCCTAGTAGTTGTTCTTTCCCCCCCCCTTCATATATTCTTTGTCTGGCTTCATGGAGACTTGCCCTAAGAATATAAAGCTTATATTTTAGGTGAAAACCCCAGGGGACACTTCCGCAGGTTTCTGCAGTTACTTCCCTGTAAACTCTCTTATGTCTGATTATCCTGCTTCACAAATGCCAGCTCCCCGCATTGTCTCTTACTTTGACATCTGTTTTCTTATTTTTAAATTTTTTAAATTTTATCTTTTTAATTTTTATTGAAATATAGTTGAGTTACAATCTTGTGTTAGTTTCAGGTGAACAGCGAAGTGATTCAGTTTTACATATATATCTGTATATATGTTCTTTTTTAGATTTTTTTTCCATTATAGGTTATTACAAGATATTGAGTGTAGTTCCCTGTGCTATACAGTAGATCCTTGTTGGTTATCTATTTTATATATAGTACTGTGTATATTTTAATCCCAGACTCCTCGTTTATCCCTCCCCCCATCCCCCCACTATCCTCTTTGGTAACCATAAGTTTCTTCTCAAAGACTGTGAATCTTTCTGCTTTATAAATAAGTTCATTTGTATCATTTTTGTTTTTAGATTCCACATGTAAGCGTTATCATATAATATTTGTCTTTGCACATCTGTCTTCTGACCTCAGCGAAACCACTGTGCTTTGTTAGAGGTCCTCCACCTAGGCAGCCATCTGGAAGTGTCCCCAGGGAGAAAGAATTCATGATTCTGTGGTCCCCTTTCCTTGAGTTCATTCTCTTAAGAATCATAGACCTGCACCTCCAGATTTCAAACATCTGAAACAGTTATTTTGAAAATTTTCTTCAGTTACATAATTGCTTTTGGCAAAAGGCTGAGCCATATTTATTATGTTCCATCATGGCCGGAAGTAGGATTCTCTACAAACATGTTTTACGTTTGTTTCTCGCCTTAGGAGTAACTAGAACATCCAAATTGTATAAATTCAAATTCCAAATGATGTAATATACCTCCTACAGCATGCCTGTCTTGTCCTCTCCCTGTGTTGACTGACATATTATTTCTAGACCACCCTTTCACTGAATGTATAAACCTTTTATCAAGGGAGGTCTCTTTTTTCATTAGTTGATGAGGGCTAAAACCTAAATCCCTAGATTACAGAGTCTGGATTTCCCTTCCATAATCGTCGCAGTTTCATCACATAGTTACTTGCTCTGGTTACAGTACCTAGAATAAACTGGCAGTTAAGTTATATTTTACTGTATACTGATTAGCCCATGCATGGAGTAATGTTTGTTTTGACTGTTCCTTATTGAGAGGAAGATACGCTGTCTTAAGTCAAGTTACCAAGAAGCAGATTCTGAAATGAAGACTTATGTGAAACTGGTTTATTAAGGAGGTGCTCCGAGGAAGATTAATAAGGAAGAGTGCCCGGAAGCAGGACAGGGAGGGAGAGGAAGCCCAGCAGGAGGTAATTTAAGCTTCACTTCAACCTGGTTCTATAGGGAAGCTCTCAAGTAAAAGAGACACCTCAAAGTTGTCCAGAATTGAGACAACTTTGTGCTTGAACTGGGCTTTCAAACTGCCCCATCTGTGATTTCTGGGCCAAAGGCCTTGAGGATGGGCAATAAATTCCCAGATGCCCCGGTTTCCCACCTGCCCACAAAAAAGTCTCCAGCAGCCCAAGGACAGTTCTCTAAGAAGTAGACTAGGCAAAGCACACCTAAAGGCAGGGAGGGGGCACACCCTCCCCCGTAAAAAGGGGTGCACGAACTATGGTATATGACTGATTGAGCTATAGGGTATTTATCCAAGATGCTACAATATTCCCAGAAAGGAGCAAATATAGTCTTTAAATAGTGTCTTGTGAAAAGGGGTTAAATCTGTTCTGTATGGTCTCAAGAAGGTAAACTAAAACTTCTGGATGGAAGGAACATCAGAAAGGTTAGAACTTCTCCAAACATTTTAACAGAGTTCCTTATAGAGGCCATAGTGGCTGGGAGCATCTTTATATTCTGACTCTTAGGTGTCAAGATCATCCCACCAGCACATCCTACCAAGAGTGGAGAGTTAACATGTGGTTTCCAAAGCTTCCAAATTGTGAGCAAACTAGACAATCAGGTTGTCAAACTTGATTCGCTGAAGATATTTTAAGAAAAAGGGCAAGTATCCTACTAACTGAAAACCGTTAAACTTCCTTCCACAAAATTACACACTTATTAATATAAGGCATTCTGTTATCAGTTTATTTTCCCTGCATCACTATACAGCACATGTTCAGTCTTCTGGGATGGTTTAGGTCCAAGATAAAGTGGGGCTAGAAAAATGAAAAGAAAATGAAAAAAACCCACTTCTGTATCTTCCTCCTTTCTTGTTTGCAGCACTATGAAATAAGTAAAGGGAATTGGATAAAATCTCAGGATAAGGAGACCATAACCCAGTCTGGGGACCTTCTGAGAACTTTCATTTTTTTTCACTTCTCTCTTTCCACTGTTTTTTGTTTTTTTTTTTTAATAGCTTTGTATACTGGTGAGCCTGTAAACATAAACATTTTGGGTGTGGAGAACAGACCTCTAAAGGAAGACTTGGGCAAAATGTAAGTAAAGAAAAATCCCCTCACTCTGATTAAAAACACCAAAAACCACTCCTCTGAGGAGACTTTACCTTTAAGAATTAGGCAAAGGGGGCGGTCAGCAACTGAGAGACAGGGACAAACATTTTCTGTTTCTAATGGTCCATGTCCAATCCTTCAAACTGAGGCTTTATCAAAATAATTTTTTTTTTTCTAGAGAGCAGAAAATCCTCACTAGCAGGAGCTATTTAAAGTCTCTTGGCCTTACATTGAAACTGCAGATTTGGCAGGAGCCGGTTTCAGCTGGATTTTCTGGGCAGTAAGTAATGCAGCAGCAAATTTACTCTTTTTAGTATAATGGCAACCGTCGTTGGAAGGAAAGGGAATGACTTCAGGCAGTGCCAAATTTTAAATGAAAAATCTAACTATAGCCGTTCCTTGCACTGTCTGGGAGAGGGCTGAATGATTGCGTGGGAAGCCAGGGTGAAGGGTGACCTCAACCTGCCCGCTTTGGAGACTAGCTCAAGGGATAGCTGAGGTCAGCTCGCCCCACACCTGGCCCCTGGGGAGGATTTGCAGTCATGTGACAATGGGAGCAGCATGGAATTGAGAAGCAACTTCGCTGGGTTGAACCCGGGTAGAGCTGGTATCAAGGGAAGGAGGTTTCCTCTTTGATCTCAGAGCCCTTGAGCTGCAGCATGAGAAATAATCAGAGTTATGGTGTAAACCAGCCAGAGAGTCTTCGGGGCCTTTTTTTGGATTCTGTACCAGGCAGGGGTAAGTCCCTGATGGAGCGAAGGAGACATCATGGTGCACATTCGTCCTTATGTAAGTGACGGGAAGCAACTGCTTACTTTCAATGATTTCTCTTTTCACTCTACAGCTTTCTATCCCCTGACCTTCCACTCCACCTTAAAAATGAGTCATTTTACAAAAACAGACTTCTTTGTGAATAATAATGTAAGTGTCAAGTTATTTCTACCAATCTAAAAGTAGATATTTGGAGTAGAAGGTACAATCTTGAGCTAAACTCAAATTAAGTTATACCAGAGAATGTCTAGAAAACTCATGGGATAGGGTTGCCAAAAGCATCTTTGCAAGAAGGATGGAATCTTCTGGAAGACGCCTCTCCCTAAATGAAGAGGAAGCCAGAAAGGCAAACTCAAACTAGTAATAAACCTGAAGTCTGTGTACAGCATGGGGCCACACACACGCTGCCTTGGGACTGCCATCAGAAAGTGTAAGAAAGAAGAGAAGAGGGGATTTCTCCCCTTTTTTTAGTCATGGTCTTTTAGTTCTACCCCTGCAGGGCTCAGTGCATCTGTGATGAGCCCAAGGGGAGACTTCAGTGACTGTCCTTAGAAAGTGGTAGAGGTGGTGCCCACCTAGTGTAACAGTCCCCAGGAAAAGGGCCAGTGCCCCCAGGAAGATGCAGCGATACTCCACTCAGACAGCAGTGGAGCCCAGGATGCAGAGCAAAGCACAGAAGAGGCCACAGTACCAGATGGAAACTGCTGCAGAGGTACCAGTCTCTGCAAAGGAGCTGATCAGAAGCTACACGTGAGATACCCAGATGGAGACGCCTATTAATTCTTGGGCCAAAGAAGCTTTTCGGGAATTTGAAGTACTGCACGAGCAAGTAGAGAAATGAGCCCCTAACAAGGTTTTTTAAACATAAACTCATTTATACTCATAGGTTGATGAGAGCTACAAAAATACAAAACAATGTTCCATTTGATAAGCGGCTCTTGCTTTGCTCTACTGTCGAACCAGGCAGCAAAACACTCATAGGCCCCAGGATCACCTTCCTTCACGCAGGCTCCCGTGAGCAGTGGGAAATCGTATGGAATCTAATCACAGAAAAGACGACCACTGGAAGAACTCAGATTCACAGGACTCTCAGCAGTTCCCTTTAACAGACTGGTAAAGCGTAAAGCAGAGAGGATCGCTGACATCTGAGGCCAAGTTTAAAGGCCCTGTAGTCTCATGCCTACCAGGATGGCTTATTGTGGGGTAAACCCTGCAGATACTCCAGTGTTTTTTACTTGCCCCTCCCAGGGCTTTTCCAGGAAATGCAAAATGTATCCAGTAACATCAAATGAAAATTCCTCAAGACTTTTTCCTCTATGCAAAGGGGAAATAAAACATTTTTGGAAGCAGAAAATGAGCTATGTAAGCATCCTAGCAGGCGGGTTTTAAGTTCTTCCACAAATAATACATTTGATCAGTGAAAAAAAATATGTCAAATGTTGTTTCATCATTCTTGGTAGAATATAAACAGGATATCATTTTATTTCTCCTATCAGACCAAAAAAATGTCACTTTCGAGTCAAAATGTGCGCATAGTAGGACCTCAGTAAATATGCATTGGAAAACGACTGCCATTCAATGGACACCCTTGAAGTACTCTTTTCACATTCACAATGACCCTATTGTCCTCGTTTTAGACATTTTATAGATGAATATTTTATAGATGAAGTTTAGAGGGGTTAATAACCAGGTATACAATTTAATAAATAAGACCATGAAAGATAAACTTAGTAACACTTAAAACAATGGATCAACCCCCAAATGACTTTTAAAGAAACTTTTTTTCCAAAAATGAAAATATATTTGTTTTCTGATTGTTAATGTGCGCCCATTGTTAAATTTCCCAGTAATCCATAAACTTACCTTAAAAGAATTGCAAACAGAATCCCCAATGTGACGATCCTGTAAGGTTACAGTTGGGTGGGGGCAATGCACTTACATTGAAGTACAGTCACCCTCTTCCCAAGTTCAGCCCTACTAGTGGGCTTTGAAACTTATCTTGACTCAACTAACAAGGGTAGTTTCTTGAGATCTTGAGAATTTTATCAAATCTCTCTTACTCAGTTGAAAGATCTCTTTGCTTTTACCAAAAGCAGAACATGGCACCTCAGTGGAGGCAGCCACAAGTGGGGAGAACCTTCAGGAGTGTGTTTGATTGTATGATTTCCACTCTAGGGCAGGTTTACCCTCGTTCATCACCCCAGACCAAGTTGGAAGACCTCTAACTTATGCAGGACAACTATGCCACCAGCTATCCCTACAAAACTCCAGGGGAATAGGAAATTTTTGTTTAACAGTCTGAAAAGCAAAAGGACTTTTAAAAATAAAATTAACTCACACATGAAATTCCCTTTGGTGGTGAAAATTGTCCCAGATGAAATTATTAAACAAAAGTCACCTGAGAGTATAAATAGGTTAAATTACAGTTGACCCTTGAACAGCACAGGTTTGAATTGACTGGGTCCACTTATACGTGGATTTTTAAAACATATATTGGAAAATTGGAGATTTGTGATAATCTGAAAAACCACTTGCAGACAAACCACGTAGCCTAGAAAATTGAAAAACTTAAAAAGTTATCTATGTCATGAATGCATAAAATACATATAGGTACTAGTCTGTTTTATCATTTACTACCAGAAAGTATACACAAATCTATTATAAAAAGTTAAAATTTACCAAAACGTACGCACACAAACACTTGCAGACGGGACGTAGTGCCATTTGTAGTTGAGAGAAATGTAAACAAACATAAAGATGCAGTATTAAGTCGTAACTGCGTAAACTTAACTGTCGTATATACTGTCCTACTCTAATAATTTTGTAGCCACGTCCTGCTGCTATTCTGGTGAGCTCAAGTGTTGCAAGTGTCTGCTTAAAATGCTGTAGGATGCTAATCATCTGTGAGTGAGCGAGTGAGCAGTTTGTCTCTGCAGTAAATTGCAGTAAAAAGTGATCTCCCACTGTTCTCGCATATTTTTCATCATGTTCAGTGCAACACTGTAAACCCTGAATAACACCATGGGACCCTTGGTGCCACTAGTGTTGCTGGAAGTGCTCCGAAGAAGTAAAGTCATGAGGCTACAAGAAAAAGCTGAATTGTGTGATACATACCTTAGATTGAGGTCTGCAGCCTTCCGTTGCCCATCATTTCGAGATAAAGGAATCCGGGGCAAGGACCAATGTAAAGAAAACAAAGGAATTCGTAAAGCCGTTGCTGCAGCTACAACAGCAGGTGCAAACACTTTGCACTTTTCACAATATACCTTTTTAACTTGTATTGAAAATGCAGCTTTTATGTGGGTGCAGGATTGCTGTAAGAAAGGCATGTCTAGAGACGCTAATATGATTCGAGAAAAAGTGAAATCATTATATGGCAACTTGAGCAGAGGGAAGGTGAAGGATCTAAAACTGGAGGATCTACTGCCAGCAAAGGATGGTTTGATAACTTTAGAAAGAGGTTTGGCTTAAAAAATCTCAAGATTATAGCAGAGGGAGCTTCCGCTGACCAAGAGGCAGCAGATGAGTTCCCAGATACCATCAACAGAATCACTGAGGAGAAAGGAAATCTCCCTGGACAGGTTTTTTAATGCAGGCAAAAGTGTCCTATTCTGGAAAGAGAAAAATGCCACAGAAGGTATTTATTATCAAGGAAGAGAATCGAGTACCAGGATTTAAGGCAGGAATGGATAGTCTAATGCTACTGTTTTGTACAAATACTGTCTGGCATATGATCAGGACTGTGGCTGCCCTTATCTACAAAGCTGCTAATTCCTGAGCCTTAAAGTGAAAAGACGAACACTGTCAGCTGCCAGTCTTTTGGATCAACAACAGCAAGGGCTGGACAACAAGAACCCTTTTTCTGGATTGTTTCCATCCATGTCCTTTAAGACTTTTAAAATCCTTTTGTTATTGGACAATGCCTCTGGTCACCCAGAACTTTATGAATCCAACACTGAAGGTGTCAAGGTGGTCTACTCATCCCCAAACACATCTCTAATGCAGCCTCTAGATCAGGGAGTCATAAGGAACTTTAAGGCCCATTACACACTGTACTGTATGGAAAGGATTGTCAACACTATGGAAGAGAACCCCAATAGAATATCATGAAGGTCTGGAAGGATCACACCATTGGAGATGCCATCTTTGTTCTGGAAAAAGCTGTGAAAGGCAACAAGCCCCAAACAATAAATTCCTGCTGTGTCCAGATGTTGTGTACGACTTCAGAGAATTTACAACAGAGCCAATCAAGAAAATCATGAAAGAGACTGGATATGAAAAAAAAAAAAGTGGGAGGTGAAGGGTTTTAGGATATGAATCTTAGAGAAATTCAAGACACCACACGAGAGGAATTAACAGATGGAGATGAGTGCTTCTGAACAGTGCCAGACGACGAGGAAAGAGATGTAGACGAAGCAGTGCCAGAAAATAAATAGACATTAGACAATCTGGAAGAAGGCTTCCAACTGTTCAAGACCGCTTTTGACTTCTGTTACAACATAGACCCTTCTATGACATGGGCATTGAAACTAAAGCAAACGGTGGAAGAAGGATTAATAGTGTATAGAAGCATTTGCAGAAAAATAAAAAAGCAAAAGCATCAGACAGAAATGGTGATGTATTTGCATTAAGTTACAGGGAGTGCACCTGCTTCTCCTGCGTCCCCTTCCACCTCCTCTACCTTTCCCGCCTCTGCCACCCCTGAGACAGCAAGACTACTGCCTCCTTGTCCTCAGACTACTCAACATGAAGATGATCAGGCTGGAGACCTTTTTGATGATCCACTTCCACTTAATAAATAGTAAACAATCCTCATGCCATACAGTTAATAAACTTATCTGTTGTGTATGTGTGTGTGTCTTTGTGTGACTATCTAATGACTGTACAGCAAGAACTGTATGAGACATTTTTGTGTCATCATCACGGCCTAAATATTCATTGTGTAGAACGTCGTGTGCAAGACTTGTATTGAAGGGACTTCCCTGGTTGCACAGTGGTTAAGAATCTGCCTGCCATTGCAGGGGACGCGGGTTCGATCTCTGGTCCGGAAAGGTCCCACGTGCAACTCCCGTGGAGCAACTAAGCCTGTGCACCACAACTACTGAGCCTGCACTCTAGAACCCGCGAGCCACAACTACTTAGCCCACATGCCGCAACTACTAAGCCCGTGCTCCCCAACAAGAGAAGCCACCACGATGAGAAGTACACGCACCACAATGAAGAGTAGCCCCCGCTCGCTGCAGCTAGAGAAGGCCCACACGCAGCAACGAAGACCCAGTGCAGCCAAAAAACAAGACTTGGATAGTCTGTCCTCACATAGACATATGGTAAGTGACGTTTAATATAAAATTAATAATGTGTTAGTTTTCCTACTGTTTTATATTTCCACATTTCCTGTCTCCTGTCTCTCTCATAATTTAGGAAACTTCTTATCAGTCTATCATGACAAGTAAGTGTTTTTTTTTAAAAAGTACCGATGCTTCCAACACTGTATTATGAATATGGCTATGATATTATATGCCAAAAAATTTTATAATGATTCATTCACTAGTGTCTAGGCTGTGCTACTGTGAGGCAATACACTAGGCTACCATAAAGCAATGATATTGCTGTTGCTTCATTATCAGTGAATGCACCGTTATACCTGTCAATAAATATAAATTTCTTTTTCACATTATATTTTCCTCTTTGATGTCTAATGTTAGTAATAGGTATAACATCTCAGTGTTTGTATCATGTAAGATGATATTGATGTAAGTACTGACAGTTCATCTTATAAACAGACAACATAAACTTATATCAATAAATACAGTACAGAACTGTAAGTGTATTTTCTCTTATGATTTTCTTAATATATCTTCTTTTCTCTAGGTCACTTTATTGTAAGAATACAGTATATAATACATATACCATACGAAAAATGTATTGACTGTTTATGTTATCAGTAAGACTTCTAGTCAATAGCAGGCTATTAGTAGTTAAGTTATTGGGGTGTCAAAAGTTATATGCAGATTTAAAAAAATAAATTTATTTATTTTTGGCTGCATTGGGTCTTTGTTGCTGCATGCAGGCTTTCTCTAGTTGCGGTGAGCAGGGGTTATTATTCGTTGTGGTGTGCAGGCTTCTCATTGCGGTGGCTTCTCGTGTTGTGGCTCGCGGGCTCTAGAGGGCAGGCACAGTAGCTGTGGAGCACAGGCTTAGTCGCTCCGCGGCATGTGGGATCTTCCCGGACCAGGGCTCGAACCTGTGTCCCCTGCATTGGCAGGTGGACTCTCAACCACTGCGCCACCAGGGAAGCCCTATATACAGACTTTTGACTGCACCTCTAACCCTCGCATTGTTCAAGGGTCAACTGTACTTTACATTGCAGTATTCATTTTCTAGAATTTAGGGTGCCAGCTAAGCAAAACTACAAGCGACATGAACTCTTAAAAAGAACCCTGTAAGGTTACTATAGTTTGATCTCAACTATGTATATTTCTACCAAAAAAAAATGCTATTCTTTAGAAAGTAAGCTAAGCACTTCACATGGTTATCTCACTTAATCTTCACAACTTTATGGAGCAGATAGGATTAGCTGCACTTGAGAGGTAGGAAGCTGAGACTTTGAGAAGAAGTATGTCCAAGACCACAGAATCAATAGGTAGAAAGACCAGAAGTCAATGCCTATTTGACTCTGTAGCTCACAGGCTTGATCAGTGGGCCATTCAATGCAATATTAGAACTGCCACGTTTATCACAAGGCAATGAGCATGAAAACAGAAAACCAACATTGGAAGGGCAGGAAAGTGGAAGGAAAGAAAGAACCTGGATCTTTCAGAATTCTGATATCATTGATCCATAGAACCCTGGAACTACCTACCTCCAGACGTCTTTCTAAGGGAACAGTGTTGATCTTTTTTCTTTCCAAGTAAAATTCCAAGAACAAGGAAATACACGAAAATTAAGGGCACCAGGCAATGAGTATTGGCAAGGGCACACACCTGGGCAACTCAACCCAATCCAGATGCAGAACAGTATCATTACTGCAGAAACTTCCTTTATGCCCCTCCCCAGTCAACCTCTACACCATCCTACTTACCAGGCAACGACTGCTGTGACTTTTCTTTTGTACCATAAGTTAATATTGCTTGTTCCAGGACTCATATAATGGAATCATATAATATGTAGTCTTGGATAAGGCTTGTTTCACTCAGCGTGTAACAGGAGTAGTTCGTTGCTATCTATTGCTGAGTATTGCATCATGCACATTTGCCTATTGGAAAATCTTGGACTGTTTCTAGTTTAGGGCTATTATAGGGGGAAAAGTACAATAATATTCTTGTGCAAGTCTTTTTGTGGACATATGTTTTCATTTCTACAGGATAAATATCTAGAACTGGAATTACTGGGATAGGGAAAGAGTGTGTTCAGTTTTATAAGAGACGGCTGGATCATGTTACAAAGTGGCTGTACATTTTACCCAGTCAACAACAATGTATAAGTGTCTGGTTGTTCCACATGATTGCCCACATTTAGTGTTCAGTTTTGTCAATTTTAGCCATTCTGGTGAGTGGACAGTATCTCATTATGGTTTTCCTTCACATTTCCCTAGTGACTAATAAAGTTGAGCATTGCTATAAAGCTACCATAATCAAGGCAATATTGTATTGGTGAAAGTATAGACACATTAATCAATGAAACAAAATAGAAGGCCTAGAAATATACACACAGAAATACAGTCAACTGATTTGTAACAATGGTGCAAAGGCAATTGATGGAGAAAGGATAATCTTTTCAGCAAATGGTGCTGAACAGTTGGAGATTCATGTGCAAATAAACAACTTTGTATCCATACCTTGCAACAAACACAAAAATAAACTCAAAATGGATTAAGTATAAAACCTAAAACTATAAATCTTCTACAACAAAATGAAGGAAAAGATCTTTATTATTTTGGTTAGGCAAAGAGTTTTTTTATATTAGTATGATCCATAAAAGAAAAAAGAAAATAAATTGGACTTTATCAAATTTAAAAATATTTGTACTACAAAACTCACTATTGAGAGAATGAAAAGACAAGCTACAGACTAGAAGACAGTATTTGCAAATTATATTTCTGAAAGAAAGGTTTCTATTCAAAATATACTAAAATCTCCTAAAACTCATCGATAAGAAAACGAACTGTCCAATTAAAACTTAGTAGAAAGATCTGAACAGACATCATTGAGGAAAATTCAGAGAGCAAACAGACATATGAAAAGATACTCAACATCATTAGTCATTAGGGAAATAAAAATTAAAACGACAGTGATATCACTGCACATCTATTAGAATGGCTAAAAAAATTAAGTATCAAGTACTGGCAAGGATGCAAAGTGACTAGAAGTCATTACATTGCTAGTAGGAGTAAAAAGTACAATATATTGCTACTAGGAATACAGAATGGTACAGATATTGTAGAATGCAGTATAGCAGGTTTGTTTTTGTTTTTGTTTTTGCTATGAAGATAAACATATGCTTATGATATGACTGACCAACTCTCCTTCTGGATATTTACAAAAGTGAAATGAAAATCTCACACAAAAATCTGTATGTGAATGTTTATAGCAGATTAGTCACACTCACCAAAATTGAGAAACAACATGGATGTTATTTGATTGGTGAATGCAAAAACAAACTGGCACATCCATAAAAAACATAGACAAATCCTAATTGCATTTTGCCAAGCACAGGAAACTAGACCCAAGAGGCTACATATAATATGATAAATGATACCATTTATATGCCTTTCTAGAAAACGCAAACTATTGGAAAGAGAATCAAACCAGTGGTTAATAGGGATAGAAAGTGAAGGATTTGGTTGACTAGAAAGGGAAATATGGGAATTTTTAGGATAATGGAACTATTTTATGTTGTGATATTGTGGAGATGTCAAATCCCATAGAACTGTCCACCACAAGGAGCGAATTTTACTACATATAAATCCTAATAAATCAACAACAATGTGTGGGGAAACCACAGTAAATACAATCGATAGTAAATGAACCTAGTTGCATTAAAATTAATGACATTACTACGCGAAATGGAAAATAGTATTTTGACTGGATAATGTAAAGCAAAAGACTGAAAGAGCCCATACACAAATATTGTATTCTAGTTAAGAGGCTTGTTTCTCACAGAACTATAGCTTGCCAATCCTGAAACTATTTTATGCATATACTAGATGTGAAAAATAAGTATATAGTAGACATTAAGAGTTAGGTTTTTCACTGTTAGAAAAAGAAGTTACAAATGATGCAAGGGGTTGGGGTGGAAAAGCTAGAATGGACCCAGAGGCATTTGATTAGATTCACGAGCATCAATACGAATTCACATTTTTGTTTTGTGTGTATGTGTGTGTGTATGTGTGTTCACGTGGATAGATAGAGATAAATAAATGTAGATGTGTGTATAGGCATGATATATATATATATATATCTCCAAGCTCCTCTGTTCACTGAGAATGCCTAGAAACAATGAAGCTTTAGTAATAATTAATCCATCTAGCATCCATATGATGGATTCTAAATACCATTCTCAAAAAAAAAAAAGGGACCAAGGAACCAAACTAGTTTTAGCCATGAAAGTTCAGTGAAATGTGTGATTCTGGCTAGTATCCTGGAACAGAAAAAAACTCTGTAGAAAAGTGGTTGATTCCTGGCTTGTGGCAGAGAAAACATAAGGTCAGCTTGGACCATATTGTGGTGCCAAAACAAAGGAAATGCTCCAAAAAGGATGGGGACATATCAAAAGGGCACAAGAACCAACCTGAAAGAGTTTCCAATAGCCAAAGGTGGAATTTTTGAGCAGTAAACTCATCAGTGATAATATGTGTTATAACCCATAGAATTAAGTAAATATCCATGAGTTTGTACCAATATAATCAAATGCAGTATGGAACATTAAAAGGACATCAGTGAAATCACTGGTGAAAGCTGATTGCATTTTGTAGTTCAGGTAATAGTGTTCTACCAATATACATTTGCTAGTTTGTATGTAGTTGTACTACAGTTATATAAGATGCTATCATGAGGGGAAGCTGGGTAAAATTATATGGGAACTCTGTACTGTTTCTGTAACTTTTCTGTAAGTCTAAAATTCTTTCAAAATTAAAATAAAAAAAGTCTAGTAGGATCTAACATTAAAACTTCAATCCCTCATACAATGTAAAACGTCACGGACCCCCATTTCACTATGCAGCTGTTTGTTTCTCCAGAGTTAGAACTGGGAGAGGGAGAAGAAGTGAGAATTAGAACAGCACTTACTTCACTGGTATGGTTGTAATATGACTTTAATACCACCTGGGTGTGGCCAATGATATCCAAATACTATTTCCTTTTTCTCATACTTTTCCTCAATCGCTTTTGTGCAGAAATCCTCCTTGCTGGGAAGCTCCAACTCATTTTCTGGCATGTGCACATGCAAGCTCCAGGTAACCACCGGTGACCACTCCCCTCAGCAGCTACATCTGACTGTTGATCTCTAGTCTCTTTCGGCTGATGTGGACTTGCTCCAGGCAGGAAACAAGATGGCTCATTGCCAGCTCTCTCCCAATCTTGAGGAGATATTCACATTGCTGCCTTTTTCCCAAGTCTAAGAACAGAAAGGCAGCAGGAGTTTGCTTAATGGACCAGGCGTAAGTAATACAAAGGGTCTCTTCTTATGCATTTTATCTCTGACAAAAGAAAACACATTGAAAAGCTAGTAAGATTAGTAAATGGAAATTAATTGTAACATACCTATGAAAAATTATATCAATAGGCTTTCAATGTATTGTGCTATTATCAGGGTCTTATTTCAGTACACATAAAGAATATTTATGTTCATTCTTGGCCCTGTTCCCTCCAAACCAAGTTTCTGTTTTCACTTGTGGGAGTTCTCAAGAGTATCACCTGCAGACAAGTGGCCGGAGAGCTTGCTGCCTCACATATCTCCGCCCCTGGTGTTCTGATCACCTACATCTTTGCTCAGAGGTGCTCTACTCCTCACGAATGCATGCCTGACAGACAGCTGCCGCTTCTCAAACATCCATGCTTAAAGCTCACTGCTGGATGACTTACTTCCAGGAATCCGTCATGAATTTCTGATCACCTTTTTAAAAATGCAAAACTAGAATAAAGCAACGTTAAACATTATTTTTTTAAAAAGAAGCAAGTTACTTCCTCTTGAGAGAGCACCAGAATCACAACTAACTGCTGAACAATCATCGACAGGAAGGCACTGGAACTCACCAAAAAAGACACCCCACATCCAAAGACAAAGGAGAAGCCGCAATGAGACGGTAGGAGGGGCGCAATCACAGTAAAATCAAATCCCATAACCGCTGGGTGGGTGACTCACAGACTGGAGAACAATTATACCACAGAAGTCCACCCACTGGAGTGAAGGTTCTGAGCCCCACGTCAGGCTTTCCAACCTGGGGGTCCGGCAACGGGAGGAGGAATTCCTAGAGAATCAGACTTTGAAGGCTACCAGGATTTGATTGCAGGACTTCAACAGGACTGGGGCAAACAGAGACTCCACTCTTGGAGGGCACACACAAAGTAGTGTGTGCATCAGGACCCAGAGGAAGGAGCAGTGACGTCATAGGAGACTGAACCAGACCTACCTGCTAGTGTTGGAGGGTCTCCTGCAGAAGCAGGGGGTGGCTGCGGCTCACCGTGGGAACAAAGACATTGGCAGCGGAGGTTCTGGGAAGTATTTCTTGGTGTGGGCCCTCCCAGAGTCCTCCACTGGCCCCATCGAGGAGCTGGGTAGGCTCCAGTGTTGGGTCGCCTCAGGTGAAACAACCAAGAGGGAGGGAACACAGCCCCACCCATCAGCAGAAAAGTGGATTAAAGTTTTACTGAGCTCTGCCGACCAGAGCAACACCCAGTTCTACCCACCACCAGTTCCTCCATCAGGAAACTTGCACAAGCCTCCTAGATAGCCTCATCCACCAGAGGGCAGACAGCAGAAGCAAGAAGAACTACAGTCCTACAGCCTGTGGAACAAAAACCACATTCACAGAAAGATAGACAAGATGAAAAGGCAGAGGGCTATGTACCAGATGAAGGAACAAGATAAAACCCCAGAAAAATGACTAAATGAAGTGGAGATAGGCAACCTTCCAGAAAAAGAATTCAGAATAATGATAGTGAAGATGATCCAGGACCTCGGAAAAAGAATGGAGGCAAAGATCGAGAGGAGGCAAAGATCAAGAAGATGCAAGAAATGTTTAACAAAGACCTAGAAGAATTAAAGAATGAGCAAACAGAGATGAACAATACAATAACTGAAATGAAAAATACACTAGAAGGAATCAATAGCAGAATAACTGAGGCAGAAGAACGGATAAGTGACCTGGAAGACAGAATGGTGGAATTCACTGCTGCGGAACAGAATAAAGAAAAAAGAATGAAAAGAAATGAAGACAGCCTAAGAGACCTCTGGGACAACATTAAATACAACAACATTCGCGTTATAGGGGTCCCAGAGGGAGAAGAGAGAGAGAAAGGACCAGAGAAAATATTTGAAGACATTATAGTCGAAAACTTCCCTAACACGGGAAAGGAAACAGCCACCCAAGTCCAGGAAGTGCAGAGAGTCCCATACAAGATAAACCCAAGGAGAAACACACTGAGACACATAGTAATCAAATTGGCAAAAATTAAAGACAAAGAAAAATTATTAAAAGCAGCAAGGGAAAAAAATATCAGCAATGAAAATAAAAACGTTAAATTGCTTGGGGAGGGGAGAGAGATTACTGCATTTTTAGATTTGGGGAGATTACATTCTTACATTTAAAGGTTACCCTCAGAGGCCAACCCAGTATTTTTATAGAGGAGGAAAAGGAGGGATGGCTCCATAGCTTAGACAACAGCATAGGCCAACCCTTACTGCTGACGCTGCAGCATGAAGGGCTGTAGACAAAGAAGTAGCAGGCAAGGCTGGGCCGGTGGTCCATCTACTGAGCATCTCTGATGTGGCTTCTAGGGGCAGCCCGTGGAGAGAAAGGTTACTCTGTGCTACATCAGACACTAAGCAATAGGGATGTGCTCCTTCATTCGCCACCCCACGATGTCACAGGAAAGGCTGAGGAGAAAAAAAAAAAAGAAAAGAGCACAGGGCTTCCCCGGTGGCGCAGTGGTTAAGAATCCGCCTGCCAATGCAGGGGACATGGGTTCGAGCCCTGGTTCGCGAAGATCCCACATGCCGCAGAGCAACTAAACCCGTGTGCCACAACTACTGCGCCTGCGTGCCACAACTACTGAAGCCCGCACACCTAGAGCCTGTGCTCCGCAACAAGAGAAGCCACCGCAATGAGAAGCCTGTGCCCAGAAATGAAGAGTAGCCCCTGCTCGCCGCAACTAGAGAAAGCCTGTGCGCAGCAATGAAGACCTGATGCAGCCAAAAATAAATTAATAAAATAAATAAAGTGCCCTGGTGGGGAGGGTCAAATGAGTACCAGGTTTCCTTCTGGGATGATGAAAATGTTAAAAATATAAAAGTAAAATAAAAGATAATTTAAAAAAAGAAGCACAATTTGTTCTGGAAAGGAAACGTAAAGTGAAGATGGTGCCTAACCAAGAATGAGTAGGTCAGGGTAGGTTCCTAATGAACCAGAGTATCAAAGCATGAAGAGGGTGGAAGAGGAAAATGGTAGAAGACATGCAAGAGTAAGAAACAGCTTTCAAGACAGAAGGAAGAGGATGAAGGAAGGGATAGAGAAATAGCACGTCAATGACCTTAAGCAAATCGTGGTGACTGAAGCATAAAGGGTGAAACACAGAGTTGCAACAGTGGAGGTTATAAAAGAGAACATTGTCGGGCTTCCCTGGTGGCGCAGTGGTTGAGAGTCCGCCTGCCGATGCAGGGGGCATGGGTTCGTGCCCTGCTCCAGGAAGATCCCACATGCCATGGAGCGGCTGGGCCCGTAAGCCATGGCCGCTGAGCCTGCGCGTCCAGAGCCTGTGCTCTGCAACAGGAGAGGCCACAGCAGTGAGAGGCCCGCGTACTGCAAAAAACAAAAAAAGAGAGAACATTGTCAAGATTTTAGGGGGCAAAGGAACTTGTTCTAAAGAGCTGTGCTGCGTGATACAATGCCTCTAGCCACGTGTGATTAATTAAATTCAAATTTAAATTAATTAGAATTAAATTAAAATTTCAGTTCCTCCATCACATTTCAAGAGCCTTTACCACACTGGCTAGTGTTTAGAGTATAGAACATGTCCACCATCGCAGAAAGGTTTCTTAGACAGCATCGCCAATGGCAATGGGAGTGTACATAGTGATTTGTAAAAGTTGTTTTAAATTTCTTGCCTGAGGAGATGCAGAAAAGAGCAATTTTTTAAAATGCAAATATTTATTTGTGGTTGCCTATATCACTAGCTGAAAAAAAAAGTGGTATATTTTGGTTTTGCTAAACTCTGCTTTTCCAGAAAGATGGATACCTGAGCCAATGAGGAATAAAGCCACGTTTCATAGGGAGAAAACTTGGTGGTGTCAGTGCAAGGAAGAGAATCGGTTTCTTCCACTTTAGGGGTAATTAATTCTTTCCATGGGCTTGGAAATAGAGAACACAGCTTAATCAATTGTCACAAAGTGAACATACCCATTTAATTGGCATCCAGATGAGGAAACAATATTACCAGGATCTCCAAAGTGCAGCCCCTCTGTCCTTCCTTACAGGTACCACTCCCTCAAGTATAACCACTGCTCTGTTTTTGCCCGTTTTAAAGTTGTATGCAAAGATTTAAGTATGCACTTTTTCACATCCGATTTATTTCACTCAGTACCATGTTAACTAATGTTTGTCATTACACGAATTTTAAAATTCTTTAATTATGTCACAAGCATACAGGAAAATGAGCAAAATGCATACGTAAATTTAAAGTGAAATTAGAAAATAAAAACTCATGTTCCCTCGCACAAGTTTATGAAATGGAGTTTTACCAGATCTTGATTCCCCGTGTGCCCTTCTTTCACCGCACCTGTCCCTCTCCAAACTGAGAAGTAACGTCAAACCTGGTTGTATAAGGGAAGGGTAACATGCGCACGGGAGATGAAGAGTCCAAGGAGAAGACAAGCGGAACAGAGTGTCTTGAGTCTCGCTTCACCTCGCTGAGGATTTATGAGAACCCCTTCTGGGGATGTCTGTGAAAAAGGACTCCAGTGAGTTCTGGGAAACCAAGGGCTCACAGCAGTCAGGGCAAGTGGGAGGGCTGCGTATGGTCCAGGAATGTACTGTTGACCTGAAACAAATAGACTGCCAGATATTTCTCCAGTACAGATGGGTTTATTCAAGATCAGCAGAGAATTGCAATTCTGGGTCTGCAGCCATAAAGGGCCATATGCAAGTCCCCAGACAGCAAGGGAAGGAGGATGCTTTTATAGAGGGGAACAGGAAGTTGCGAGGGATGTAGTAAACAGAGTC
Organism: Neophocaena asiaeorientalis asiaeorientalis; assembly: GCF_003031525.2. NCBI lineage: Eukaryota > Metazoa > Chordata > Mammalia > Artiodactyla > Phocoenidae > Neophocaena > Neophocaena asiaeorientalis. The sequence goes on along the minus strand of NW_020174375.1, from coordinate 2,397,716 downwards.
CACGGCTTTTCATAGACTGAGTCCTTGCCAGGGAAGAAGTGTTCCTTCCTCTTGGGCTCTTCTATAGTCGTAGGGGGGAGAGCGCCCCCTTCTGGTCTGCCAACTATTTAATTGAGGTTTCTGTTTATTCTTTTTTTTTCTTTTTTAACGGTATCCACCTTGTGAGCTGCTCAGTTTTCTCTGCTTCTCCTTGCTCAAGAGTAGGACAGAAGCGAATACATCTGTGAAGCAAAATGATTGTTTTCAGCTGAGCCGGCAGCAAGAACGGGAGGATGCCTCGGGAAGTGCTTCAATGCCTCATCAAGCCAGGCCAAGTTCAGGTAAGATTCTAGCCCTGCCAGTTCCAGCCACCCCCCAGCCCCTGCAGGCTCTGTTTTTCCAGTTAAACATATGAGAATTGGCAGTGTATCTTGTAAGAATAACCCTGAGCCTGTCGTGGCCAGCTGCCCCTCTTTCCTGGTCCTCATTCTTGCTTCTGTTGATGACATTCGAGATAAATCATAGACGTTTCTTCAGGAAAGAGTAAAAGAGAAAGGAAATGTCCCCCCCTTAAAGAAAACCGCTTGTTGAAAGGCCCTGTGTTAAAAGGCCCTGGTCCACCAGGGGGCAGCACCACATCGAGGCGACAGGATGCACAGCGTTGTCAGGAGAGGTGGGAGATGGTGCCCCAAACCAACTGCCCGATTTTGCTGTTGACTAAATAGGTTTGCTTCTCCCGGAGCTGAATAAATAAAGGCAGAAATATAACTGATTGCGTTATTTCCCCTCCTTGTCAATAATAACAAAATCCTATTTTCTAAATGGGCGTGCATTGTAGGCTATGGTAGAGAAGGGGCAGTCAGAGACCATTTCAGACAGAGGTGGAAAATAAACTCTTGTCCTACACTGCCTGGGGTTTAAGCCCAAGGCAGAATCATCCCTTTGCTTCCTTGTTGTTTGCCTTTATCCACCACAACACTCCCAATTCCAGGTGAGAGATGTAAACACAGCGGGCTCTTAGAGAATTAGTTCTGTTCATACTAAGAATTCTGAAAAGCACCGTTCATTGCTAGCGGCAGAGCCAGTGTGAGGAGGAAAGGATTGGCTCTTCCGTTTGGAACGTGCATCTAAGGCTTGTCTTCCATTCAGCCCCACAATTGCCAGGGCCCAAAGGGTTTCAGGGAGGTGAGTGCACATCCTGATCCTGGGAAAGGGCTCCTGAACTCATCCCAAGCGAAAACAGCAGCAAAATGAAGGAGGCTTGTTTTTTAAAATGTAGTAGGAAAGCAGTTTATTTCCCACTAGAAACAGGAAAGTGGGAAATAAACTAGTTTTACCAGTTTCTAGCTCTGGCTGGAGGGAGTTGGTTTGCTGTAGCATTTGCAAAAATGTATTTCATGGAACCAGTGAAGGACGCTAACAGTTACATGAGAAGGGATTTTTGTGGTTAAATTTACTTATCAAACAACAGGTTTAAAGAAGTTAATCCCTAATTTGCTATTAATTGTAATATTAAATTAACTAGGATATTCCAGCTATGGTAGTTAGTGAACTATTTATTATATTTCTTTGGTCAAATGTGAAAATAGCTCACACTCAGTTCTCTCATTAAAAGTCAAAAGCATTGCTTTGGGGATGCTGTAGTTTTATTTCCAGAGGGAAAGATGCACTTTAAACCACAAGAGGGCAGCAGTATTACATTTTTAATCAAATGCCTCGAAGCTCAACATAGGGCCTAAAACCATAATTATAGTGTAACAATTGCATGTTTTTCTCCAAATGGTTCTTATTAATTCTGATGGCGCTTTCTGAGGAAAGTTATTTTCAAAGTTTCTGCGACTATGGTTTGTTACATATGAGACTACTTTCAAAGAGCGGCAATAATTTTAGTGAGTGAATTAAAGTGCCTCACTAGGGTGAATTTAGCAAAAACCTTTTAAACTTCACATTTAAAGATCACATCATTAAAATTCTACAAGTATATCTTTTCTATAATATTAAAGGGATTAAACAAAACTATATTTAGCGATGGATAAAACTTGTCATGGTTTAGGTGTATGAATTTTTTTTGTTTTTCTGCGGTACGCGGGCCTCTCGCTGTTGTGGCCTCTCCCGTTGCGGAGCGCAGGCTCCGGACGCGCAGGCTCAGCGGCCATGGCTCACGGGCCCAGCCGCTCCGCGGCATGTGGGATCTTCCCGGACCGAGGCACGAACTCACGTATAGCTGCATAGTCAGGCGGACTCTCAACCACTGTGCCACCGGGGAAGCCCAGGTGTATGAATTTTTTATAGCTATTATGTTGTAATAACTTTTAATAGGTATATGTATCTTTAAAGCTAGACCTAGTTAAAATGAGGAAATCAGTAAGCATGAAAATTTACAATGAATAACCCTAATTTAACGTAAAAAATAATGGAGTGCTTTTCTGCACTGAATCTACATTTTCTTCACTTTTAAGATGCAATAAAATGTCAGTAATTCTATTTAGCCACCAGGTGGCGCTGGTTACTTAAACAATGAAATATAGATGGAAAGGAAATTGAAGATCCAAGAATTATACATATCCAAGGTCTTTGAGAAAATATGTTAGAAAAATCTGGAAAGGAAAATCTGGGAGGAAAATGCACCGTCTGGAGCAGATACTTCACAGAACTACATGAAGTCCATGAAATTCATTTAATGGTGAAACTTAAACATGGACGCTGACATTTTCACAAAAAAACAAAAGACAAGAGAGTCTATTCTAACAAAAATCTCGCCCCATGGAAGCTACTTATTTTTACCCATGAAATTGTTCCTTGTGTTTCGCAGGCAATGAAAATCAATTGCATTTTACTACCTTTCACATTAGTAAAAGGGGAAAGAAAATTGTTCCCTAATTCAGCAAAAGGTGTAGAAATCAAATATCGTAATCTGTATCATCTGTATAGATGCGGTACAGAAGTATTTATATGTATAGAAGTAATTATATGTGTAGATAAGCCAAACTTCATCCTTATTCATGCATTTGCCAAAAATATAGTTTTATTTAACTTGAGGGGGGGATAAATGACTTGATTACAGATACCTGCTAGAGCGCAAATGAATTTGGAATGCATTAACCATTTCATTAAAATGTGCTTTACAGTGATTACTTGTAATATAACCAATCAAATGATAACAGTATTATGAAATTTGACAAATATGAACATGGTTATAGGTTTACCATGCACTGTTGTCAAACTACATATAGGAAAAGGAACTACTAACACTTATTGAGGTCAAAGCTGGTAGGGAATTTTTTTTTTCATTTATTATTTCTGTTCTCAGTGTTGCAAAGAGAACTAGAATTTAAATTCTAGTTTTGACCCTGAAAGCCATGCTATTTCCACCAATGTTGATAAAATCAAGGAGGAGACAGGAATGCCCCCTGAGCTCTCCCCAATGCCTTCTGCAAAGATCAGGAAATAATTCTGAGCTTCTTTCCCTCTGAACCCAGATGGAGCTTTGGATTCTCAACTCAGCATTCCAGGTAATTGATACTAATTCCACCATTGATTAATGGCAGAGAGTCAGGTTGAAACCTGTTTACCATCTTGGCTTTTTCAGTCACATTGCTCCTAAGTAGAAGTTCTCTTTTCTCAAAGTTTATGTAAAGTTCTAGAAGCAATTACCAGCCATGTAACACTAAATATTAACAGAAGGTTGAGATATTTGATTTTAGTTCATGAAGAAATTAAGTACATATTTATTTGTAGGTGTTTTACTGGCAGTGAACAAATGCCTAAATCTTTTCTTTAGTTTTATTAATTTCCTGTAGAGGAAGATATATGCCCTAAAATGTTAATATTTGAATATTTGCTTATCTAATTAAACAAGAGAGTAATAAAATAGTAGCTAGCATTTAATGAGTCCTGAGCACTTAGCCTGTGTCACCTGCTGTTCTAAGTGCTTTTTATGTGTCCTCTCAATAATCCTATGAGCTACTTATTATTATCATACCCATTTAATAGATAAGCAATTTAAGGCAAAAATTTGTACATCAGTAACCACAAATCCAGGAATTTTGTGACACCTTTGGGTCAGGGTTGGCAGGATCAGACACTTTTCTCCATTGGTCACTGGATCATTTGCTGATCTTGATTCAATCAAATTAAACATTGTGCTAGGTATTGATTTATTTTTTTCTCAGCTACGAACCCTTTCTCTACTCTGCTTTGTGGTGCTGGGGCTGGAACTCTGCAGACAGCAGTTCTGCTTTGCCAGCTTCTCCTGTGAAACTCTGCAGGAGCAGAGGCAGGAGCAGTGCCTTCTTGTAGAAGCAGCTGAATCCAGCCTGCAGTTTCTCCAATGTCTGTAGTTTTTCCAACATGGCCGCGTTCCCAGCGCTTGCAGAAGCAGCCTCATTGCACCTTCCTCAGGGATTCCACCAGCTGAGCACAATTACCCCTTCCTCCAGCTTTCTGAGGGCCCCTTCTCCAGGCTACAGTTTAATAATTTCAACCCCTTCCCTTTGCTCCTTCAGCCCTAGAGGTGGTAGCTCTTCCTACAGTTACTGTCTCTGTAAAAATGTTTTGCTTTTAGGTTACCTAGTATTATGGATTGAACAGTGTTCCCTTAAAAGATGTTGAATTTCAAACCCCCAGTACCCGTGAGTGGAACCTTATTTGGCAATAGGATCTGTGAAAAACCAAACTCTTCACAGTGAGTAAAACAAAGGAGAAAGATGAGTTTATTACAAGGATTTCCACCTGTAGGCCAGGAAACTCAAGGCTCTGGGAGCAATGAATTCTGATTTGCTCACTGACTAAGGGGTTTAATGGGGCAAAGGTGGAAGTTATTTGCCTTTTTCATCTGATTGGTTGCCTAGGGATCTTCTTCCCTATTTAGGTCAAGGCAGCTGCGTCAGGGCAACAAGCAAGTTCAGACCAGACATGAAGAGGTTTGGCGGTCAGGGGACTGGCTGAAGCCCTCTGCTGATTTCTGAGAAGAGCTGTAAATTCCTGCAACTTAGGTACGATTAAGTGTCGTTTTCTTTTCTTTTCTTTTCTTTGTTTTTTGCGGTACGCGGGCCTCTCACTGTTGTGGTCTCTCCCGTTGCGGAGCACAGGCTCCGGACGCGCAGGCTCAGCGGCCATGGCTCACGGGCCCAGCCGCTCCGCGGCATGTGGGATCTTCCCGGACCGGGGCACAACCCCGTGTCCCCTGCATCGGCAGGCGGACTCTCGACCACTGTGCCACCAGGGAAGCCCAAGTGTCGTTTTCTTTAATGCACTTGCGGTGGCCAACTCCATTTTGTCCCTGACATAAGTGATTCCTTTAAGTTTTGATTCTACAGGTCTTCACAGTTGGTCAAGTTAAGATGAGATCTCTGGCGTAGGCCCTAATGCAATATGACTCAGTCCTTATAAAAAGGGGAAATTTGGACATGGAGACAGATGCTCACACAGGGAGAACACCACGTGAACATGAAGGATGTATCAACAAACCAAGGAATGCCAAATATTGCCAGAAAACGACCAGAAACGAGGAGAGAGACAAGGGACAACTTCTCCGTCACAGCCCTCAGAAGGAAGCAACCCTCCTGACACCTTGATCTCGGACTTCTGGTCTCCAGAACTGTGAGACGAGAAACTTCTGTTGTCTAAGCCCCCAGTTTGTGGTATTTTATTATGGCTGTCCCTGGAAATTGATACAGCTAGTTAACCATATTATTCTTAGTTAACCAGTTTTTAGGTTAACTTCTCTGTTAAAATAACTAGCATGACTTCTCTCTTCTGACTCTGAGTACTAAATAATAAGTACTGAGAATCATAGATTCTGTTTTTATGGTAACTTTTGAGGTTATCTGCTTTACGTCACTGCCACGTGATTCTTATTTAACTTTAGCAGATGCATTCGTTTGCTTGGGTTGCCATAACAAAGCACTGCAGACTGCGTGGCTTAAGTCACAGAAATTTATTTTCCCACAGTTCTGAAGGCTAGAAGTCTGAGATCAAGGTGTTGGCAGGGTTGGTTTCTTCTGAGGTCTCTCTCCTTGGCTGGTAGGTGGCCATCTTTTCCCTGTGTCTTCACATGGTCTTCCTTTGTGCATATCTGTGTCCTAATCTCCTCGTCTTAAAAGGAGACCGGGCATATTGGATTAGAGCCCACCCATATGGCCTCATTTGAACTTAATCACCTCTTTAAAGACCTTATTTCCAAATACAGCCATATTCCGAGATACTGGTGGTTAGGACGTCAACCTATAAATTTTGAGGTTGGCACAGTTCAGTCCTTACAAGCAGGAATCTTTTGATAAAGAAAATGTTAATTTCTTGGGGTCACACAGCCTCCTTTTAGTGGCTCTTTGGAAGGCTGCATGGCAGACCTTCAAATACTCCCCTTGTCGAAGCTCACAAATCTGCCCTTTAATAATAATCTAGTTCAGGATGTTGCCCAAGTTCACTCTCCCAGGCAAGTTGAATAGCCACCCAAGCCACTGTAGTAACAATTTTGTTGAAAAGAACCAAAATGGTAGTTGATATAGATGAATAACATAGAAATATCTGAATGCCCCAAATTTTTAAGAAACTTTATGTCCATTTACTAACACTTCTGCGTAGGAGCCAGGAATATGGTCACTCTTTAAATGCCTGTATGGCTACTCGGTCATCCTCTGGTTTAGGGGGAGATCTCTACATTCTGTTTCTAGAATTCCTCCAAGGCAATTTTTCTTGCATTACTCTTCCCTGTTGCACCTGCTTTCTTCCTTTTCTTGCCATTTGGTTTCAAGCATAGCAACCAGTGAATAAAAGGTGCCTCCCTCCTACATCCGCAGCCAGTCCCCACTGAGGAGGGAAGGTGGATGATACAAACCGAAAGAAAAGTGAGAAGCTGAGGGGGTTCTATACGTGGGACCCCAGGGTGCTGACTACTTATCTTGTTCTTATAGCTTCTGCCACACTATTGATTGGGATCTTACAAGTCGAAGAGAGAAAAATGAACACTTTTCTAGAAAAATGGACCATTCTTTAGAAGGTCTAAGGATGGGCAGTCTGTAAAAGAGAAACTGCAAATGATCAACAAAATAGATGCATCTCCTCTCTAATTATCAAAGTCACGTTGGGGGATATTCGAGACGGATCACAATTTCCCTGCTCCTGGTTTCCATGACGAGGCCGTTTCTCTCAGTACTCCTGGTCGTTCTCTGTTCTTTTATCTACCTCTCTGCTGAGAAGGGGGAGTAGCTTATTTGCATAGTAAATTTGAGAAGGGTACCCTTAGCTTAGTGGGCTTAGCTAAGGCTCCAACCATCTTTTTTTTCTCTCTCTCTCTCTCAGCTGGGTTCCAGCTTTCTCCTGAGAGCTTGCTGCTTACAGGAAGCACTGTTTTCCTCTTCTCCCAGCTCTGCCTCTGGAGAGAGAGGTGAAGGTTGGTGGGACGGCTGGAGCTTCTGTGACCGGTGAGCAAATTTCCTTATTCTGAGGTTTGTGTAACAAGTGCATTCGGCTCACACATGAATCCACCTCGCTCTTGACTAGCCTCATCTCAGCACGGATGTTAGTTTGGTCTCTTCTTTACTCTTTGTTTTATTTATCTATTTGTTGAGTGGAGAAGAGGGATGCTATTTGTTGGAAACTGTCTTATAGACCATACCATACTGGTCATAATTTACTTAAATGCTCCATGAACAATCAATACATCTAGAGTTAAAAGTTATTGCTGAGAACTTGGGTTTACAAAGCTGAGCCTACCAACACAGGATATGAAAAACAGTTCAAAAGAGCTAACAACATCTTTAAATGGAAATACTGGTTTCTGTCAGCCTTCAAGTCTTAAAGTCTTTATGTTCGCTTATATTTCCTCATCAAAGCTTTTCCACACAGTTTAAATCTGGATTAAATCTCGTCTTCCCCTTCCTCTGTTACGTATTATACCTCTCGTGTAGCAGTTGCCAAAATCTGCCTTGTTGTACAAGCGTTTGAGTGTTGTTTTCACTGGAGATCAGGGGCTATGGGTTATTGTAATTATATGCTTCCAACTCCGAGATACGTGCCCTGCACAGAGTTGTATTCAATAAATGTTGATTGAAATCTATGAAATCACAGCTTCCCTGGAAGCTAACAAAGAACAAATATGGATTGCTTTATTAATAACTTAGAACTAAAGAGTTAGATAATAAAGATGTGTTTATTCCACTTGACAAAATTGCTATAGCTAGACTAGATGATTTTCCACTGTTCCTTGTTTTTTCAAACTCTGTGACAAACTTTATTTCTACTAAGTTTTGTGGAAATTAAATCTTAGTAACTTGAAGTTTATTTCCTAAGTGTTATTTAATGGAGTCTGCAGTGATAATAGTAATTCATGCTGTACATGAAGAAATACTTGGGAGTGGGAATAATTATCTCCTGTATCACTTTTTCTGGTATTTCCCTTCACATATATTTGAAATAATCATGTTTTCTCTTTATTCTTTTAAGAACTTAGTTTGCAGCATCATAGCTCATAACATGCAGGACTCTCTAGTCAAGTAGTTTACAAATATCAAGAATTCTATACAATCATTTGTTATCCATAAAAGAACAAAAGGCTTCTAATTAGAGAACCTGATATATAGTCCTTGGTTGGCCACTTGTTACAAATTTGGGCAAATAAGTTATTGTGGATCATTGTCACTTATTAAAAATGAAATAACTACTTCATGGGTTGAGAAGATAAAGTAAGATTATGTGTATAAATATGCATTGTAAATTTAAAACCTTATATAAACATTAATTGTTATCATTACTTGACAAGGAACACATTTGTAGATGTCGCCCTCTGGTCTCATGATTAAGACAAAGATGCCAATATATGATGTTCAGTTTCTTGTTAGTATTACTCTGGTGCCTGGATGTATAGATGAAATGCCACATAACAATGCTGTAAGTCTTAGTGGAATAGAGGTTAAAAAGCTCAAGAGACCAAACTCAAAGTCACGGTGTAAAGGATTCATTTACACGGTAAATGATTACACAGGTTTATATGCATAACCCATGAGTTCCAAGACTTCTAACACAAAGGTGTTACTTTTCTTCTGTTTTCTATGTTAACACCAGTAATAATTTTGCTAAACTCTCCAACACTTCATAACAAGAATCTTTTCCTCCATTGTCCAATAAGACTTTCTCCCTGTCTGCCTAAGCTCTGTAACCCTCTCCCCGAGGTGCTTTCAGCTTTCACTGTCCGTCTGTTCAAGGCCCTTCCACCTCCATCCTAACCCAGGCTCAAAGGCAATGACACGTGTTTGTCATGGAATAGCTCCCTACTCCCAGGTTCCAAGTTTCTGTATCACTTACTATTATGTAATATCCACCCCAAAGCTTACTGGTCTAGTTTTATTGGCTTAAAACAACTGCTTTATTATAATCACGTATCCTATGGGAATGGAATTCAAACAGGGCATAATAGGAATAGAAATTTGAGTCTTCTCTGTTCTGTGATGTCTGGGGCCTCAGTTGGGAAGACTATAGAATTGGAGCTTAAGATTGGGTACGAGAATCATGTGGAGACATAGTCATTCACTGTCCATGGTTGTTGCTGACTACTGGCTAAGTCCTCAGCTGGAAACAAATGAAGGGAGAGAACAGCTGTCCCTAAAGTATACACATACGGCATACGATTCCCTTATGGTCCACTGACTTTTATAAGCTGAAGTAGCCCTTCAGTGCAGAAGAGCACGTGTGATTAGCTCCACCCAGGAAAGTAGCAGCTATAGGAGTTCAGCTAATTAAGAACAGATTGATATTCACAGTTTATTATTAGATTTTCTTTTAGACTAGTTCTTCCTAAAATTAGTCTAAAACCAGTGGTATTTCAGTATTACAAGGGAAAAAAATCTTTATACTTTTTAGAAAGTCATTAATCTACAAAAAGCTAAGATTTTATTATGCCACATAGATTTAAATGTGATTAGGTATAGATTTGGCACTTGTTTAATATTTGCTAATTATCATTTGTTTTATAGATACTAGTTAACTTATATTTTTTCAATCTATAAAAAGAATTTGTCCCCCTTTTAAAATGTCCTATCTTTAAATGAAGAAATGGAATTTCAGAGAGATGACATAACTTGCTCTAGTCATGTAATAATTGGCCACGATCCTCTGCTAGGTCTGTTTGCGCCAGATTTCATGTTCTTTCTATTGCATTGTGTGGGAGATTTACTTATATTAGACAATACATTTTTTCCATTTCAATCGTGATAATTATCCTTTGGTTTGTCACTTATATTAACAACTAAATAGCAAACTAATTATGTGGGTGGCCAGTACATGCTGTTATTATTTATTATTCATCAGTGTGATGATGTCATAAAAGCCAGTGATGGACAGAGGAGGACTGACCCTCCCTCTCTGTCCAGATTTAGTTGTACTTGAATTGCATTTGAAAAGTGTTATAGATTTGAGACCCACAAACTTTGAAAGGAAACATTAGTTAAAAAAAAAAAAAAATTTTTTTTTGAGTGGGTATTTTGCTTATTGATATTATATTAAAAATAACTTCCCACTGATACTTGTTGACATTTTCAGAATTTTTTTTTTTTGCGGTACACGGGCCTCTCACTCTTGTGGTCTCTCGCACTGCAGAGCACAGGCTCCGGATACGCAGGCTCAGCGACCATGGCTCATGGGCCCAGCCGCTCCGAGGCATGTGGGATCCTCCCGGACCGGGGCACGAACCCATGTCCCCTGCATTGGCAGGCGGACTCTCAATCACTGCACCACCAGGGAAGCCCTTCAGAATATTCTTGAAAAATTAAATGTTATAGAAAATTTGGAAGTCAAGTGAAAAATAGATTTATTTGGATAGGATTTTGTAAATTTAATGGACTATAAGTTTTTATAGTTGGTAAGCAGGCATTTAATATACCATTTTAACAGTTAATGGCCTGAAATATAGAGGAGAATTCCTCTGTATATATGTATAATTTTGAAGAGACACCATTAAGGATTTTGTACTTTTTCCTAAGGACAATGCGAAGCTAGTAAGAATTTTAAGCAGTCCAGATATCATAATTTGTTGAAAGAGAATTCTGACTGTGGGCAGAGAGTAAAGTGGATAGGGTATGGACAGAGTGGACAAAAACGGAAAATCAAACATGGATCAATTACTTTGGTTCAGGTGAGCACTAATGGTAGCTTGGGTATAGATGATGGCAAAGGAGCAGATCAAAGTAGATAGAAATACATTACAGAATCAATAGTACTGACAATTTATTAGGGGTGTAGGGTGTCAGAGAAGACAGTGTTAAGAATGACTCTGAGGTTTCTGACATAAGCAGCTAGGGAAGAGGAGCTGCCGTTTATGAAAATAGAGATCACAACAAGAGCAGGTTTGGATGCTGGAAGTCAACTTCATGAGTTCAATTCTGGGTCTATGGAACATAAGATGCCTGTGAGACATGTATTTTTATAGGGGTTTAATAGAAATTCTAGTACAATCTGAACTATATTTCTCCATTCTCTGCTGGGTGCTTTTCTTCTCCTATGATCACATTGGTTCATAACCTACATTGGTCCATGCTGTGTTATTCTTTGCTTCAATAGGTCAAAAGCATGAAAATATCAATGTATGTTCCAATAAAATGCAAAGTGCTCAGCCTGGTAATATGGAAATAGTGATGTATTCTGAAATGCTGAGTCAGGAGATGATCCAAGTTAACTTTCCTGACATCTGTAAATGATCAGTGGAAAAATGACCATTAGCCTTCTAGTCAAGGGGGAGGATATTCCGGGAAAAATGGCTGGGATGGTCTACCAGCTTTAAGATCTCAATAGCTAGGAGGATGGTGGTATGGGATATTCCTCTACTTACTGATAATAATACCTGAATGTATTCCCGCATGTCAAAAAATACTACTGTGTATAATAGCTTCCCTTCTCATTCCCCCAAGCTTTCATCACATCTGTGCTCAATGTCCCTCATGAAAGAGGGCTTCTCTGATCATCTGTGTAAATAGATACCCCAGCTCATCACTGTCTTCCCTCATCTGCTTACTTATTATCATATTATTTATTGCCACTTGATGTATGTTTACTCAATTGATTTTTCTTTCCCCACCTCTACCCACACCACTCTAGAATGTAAGCTTCTTTAGGGAAAGGACTATTTTAAATTTTAATTTATTTTTTTATACAGCAGGTCCTTATTAGTCATCAATTTTATACAAATCAGTGTATACATGTCAATCCTAATCCCCCAATTCATCTCACCATCCCCCGCACCCCCCACCACTTTCCCCCCTTGGTGTCCATACGTTTGTTCTCTACATCTGTGTCTCAATTTCTGCCCTGCAAACCGCTTCATCTGTACCATTTTTCTAGGTTCCACATTTATGCATTAATGTGCGATATTTGCTTTTCTGACTTACTTCACTCCGTATGACAGTGTCTAGATCCATCCATGTCTCTACAACTGACCCAATTTCATTCCTTTTTATGGCTGAGTAATATTCCATTGTATATATGTACCATATCTTCTTTATCCATTCGTCTGTCGATGAGCATTTAGGTTGCTTCCATGACCTGGCTATTGTAAATAGTGCTGCGGTGAACATTGGGGTGCATGTGTCTTTTTGAATTATGGTTTTCTCTGGGTATATGCCCAGTAGTGGGATTGCTGGGTCGTATGGTAGTTCTATTTGTAGTTTTTTAAGGAACCTCCATACTGTTCTCCATAGTGTCTGTATCAATTTATATTCCCACCAACACTGCAAGAGGGTTCCCTTCTCTCCACACCCTCTCCAGCATTTGTTGTTTGTAGATTTTCTGATGATGCCCATTCTAACTGGTGTGAGGTGATACCTCATTGTAGTTTTGATTTGCATTTCTCTAATGATTAATGATGTTGAGCAGCTTTTCATGTGCTTCTTGGCCATCTGTATGTCTTCTTTGGAGAAGTGTCTATTTAGGTCTTCTGCCCATTTTTCGATTGGGTTGTTTGTTTTTTTAATATTGAGCTGCATGAGCTGTTTATATATTTTGGAGATTAATGCTTTGTCCATTGATTCGTTTGCAAGTATTTTCTCCCATTCTGAGGACTATCTTTTTGTCTTGTTTATGGTTTCCTTTGCTATGCAAAACCTTTGAAGTTTCATTCAGTCCCACTTGTTTTTGTTTTTGGTGTAAGGTTAGATTGATTATTTGAGATTTTTCTTGTTTCTTGAGGTAGGCTTGTATAACTATAAACTTCCCTCTTAGAACTGCTTTTGCTGCATCCCATAGGTTTTGGATCATCGTGTTTTCATTGTCATTTGTCTCTAGGTATTTTTTGATCTCCTCTTTGATTTCTTCAGTGATCTCTTGGGTGTTTAGTAACTTACTGTTTAGCCTCCATGTGTTTGTATTTTTTACATTTTTTTCCCCTGTAATTCATTTCTAATCTCATAGCATTGTGGTCAAAAAAGATAATTGATATGTTTTCAATTTTCTTAAATTTACTGTGGCTTGATCTGTGACCCAAGATGTGATCTATCCTGGAGAATGTTCCATGCGCACTTGAGAAGAAAGTGTAATCTGCTGTTTTTGGATGGAAAGTCCTATAAATATCAATTAAATATATCTGGTCTATTGTGTCATTTAAAGCTTCTGTTTCCTTATTTTCATCTTGGATGATCTGTCCATTGGTGTAAGTGAGGTGTTAAAGTCCCCCACTATTATTGTGTTACTTTTGATTTCCTCTTTTATAACTGTTAGCAGTTGCCTTAGGTATTGAGGTGCTCCTATATTGGGTGCATATATATTTATAATTGTTATATCTTCTTTGTGGATTGATACCTTGATCATTATGTAGTGTCCTTCCTTGTCTCTTGTAACATTATTTTAAAGTCTATTTTTTCTGATATGGGTATTGCTACTCCAGCTTCCTTTTGATTTTCATTGGCATGGAATATCTTTTTCCATCCCCTCACTTTCAGTCTGTATGTGTCCCTAGATCTGAAGTGGGTCTCTTGTAGACAGCATATATATGGGTCTTGTTTTTGTATCCATTCAGCAAGCCTGTCTTTTGGTTGGAGCACTTAATCCATTCACATTTAAGGTAATTTTCGCTATGTATGTTCCTATGACCATTTTGTTAATTGCTTTGGGTTTGTTTTTGTAGGTCCTTTTATTCTGTTGTGTTTCCCACTTAGAGAAGTTCCTTTAGCATTTGTTGTAGAGCTGGTTTGGTGGTGCTGAATTCTCTTAGCTTTTGCTTGTCTGTACAGCTTTTGATTTCTGCATCAAATCTGAATGAGATCCTTGCCGGGTAGAATAATCTTGGTTGTAGGTTCTTCCCTTTCATCACTTCGAGTATATCATGCCACTCCCTTCTGGCTTGTAGAGTTTCTGCTGAGAAACTTATGGGAGTTCGCTTGTATGTTATTTGTCATTTTTCCCTTGCTGCTTTCAATAATTTGTCTTTAATTTTTGCCAATTTGATTACTATGTTTCTCTGTGTGTTTCTCCTTGGGTTTATCCTGTATGGGACTCTCTGCACCTCCTGGACTTGGGTGGCTATTTCTTTCCCCGTGTTAGGGAAGTTTTCAACTATAATCTCTTCAAATATTTTCTTTAATTCTTTTAGGTCTTTGTTAAACATTTCTTGCATCTTCTTGATCTTTGCCTCCATTCTTTTTCCGAGGTCCTGGATCATCTTATCATTATTCTGAATTCCTTTTCTGCAAGGTTTCCTATCTCCACTTCATTTAGTCGTTTTTCTGGGGGTTTATCTTGTTCCTTCATCTGGTACATAGCCCTCTGCCTTTTCATCTTGTCTGTCTTTCTGTGAATGTGGTTTTTGTTCCACAGGCTGCAGGATTGTAGTTCTTCTTGCTTCTGCTGTCTGCCTTCTGGTGGGTGAGGCTATCTCGAAAGGACTTATTTTGTTCACCATATATTTCACTTCATAGAACAAATCCTAGCACATAGTAGGTCCTCAGTAAATATTTGCTGAGTGAGTATTGGTTGAATAATTACTGGATGAGTGGATTACTGGAAACGGGGGTAGAGAGCTAGGAAGAGGTGGCAGGTAACCTGAAAACCATGGCATATGCATTCTCATTGTTAGAATGCCCTTTGCATGTTGTGTTCATCCTTGTCATACAGAAGTTTCATATTTTACATAGTCATTCATATTTTAAATTTGCCTTTAGATCTTTAGGTCCTAAGATTCATTGATTTCTTTTTCAGGTCAGTGCAACAGTTTGTGAATCTCTGTTCTATGACAATCGTCAAAATCTTTTTATTTCTTTAGTAGCCCACTGATTTCCCCCACTCTGTGTCCTAGTATTCATGCCCCATTTCTGTGCATACCACAGCCTGTACATAGAAATCTACCAACTCTTTTAAAGGAAGTGGTCACTTGGAAAATTTTGTCAATTTATGTAATTCTACCCAAAGACCAGTAGATGTCGCTATTGAACAACATCCTGTTTCTCACTCGGCCCTGAGAAGCGCAATAACATTGTCAGAGAAATGCCAGAGTTTTAACAAAGTGAAATTTTGCGGGGTTTAGCTGCTTCAGCGCCACGGTAAAGGACATCTTCTGTGCTATTTCTTGTTCATGGTGAGAATTCTTAAGGTGTATGTCTTACGGAAAGCATCTGCCCCACAGCAAGTACAGGTATCCTTGGCTTTTTTTTTTTTTTTTTAAAGCCACTTGACTTTTAGGAAAGACCTACATTAGTAGCTGTTTTCACTAGACCAAAAAAATTCAAAGAGGATTTATGTTTTATGAAAAAGCTCTTTCGTACTAATATAGGTCTTTTGTAAAAGCAAAGTGGTGTAAGGTGAACTTTTGGAAAACGGGGAGGGGGCGATCTGCTTTGCTGTACGCCATTTATGCTCCAAGGTTTCATAGGAATGCTGTACTATTGGATGGTGGGGGAAACCTGTATCTCATTTTCTCAAATGCTGTGGAGTTGACAACTCAAGGTGCATCTTTCATGAGCTTGAGAAAATGTCTGTTCCAGTTCCAACTTTGGCCTGATTCACGGTTTAGGTAGGGTCTTCATTTTAAAATAATGTCTGATTAGGTGTCCACTCCCACTGCTTCCACTTTAAAACTTTTAATTTATGCCCCTCTTTTGAGCCTCTTTTAGGCAAAACCAAAGTCTAAAAATAGCTAAAAGTAGAAGGTATTTGTCAAATTTGCGCTCAGAGAGCATGTGGAGCATAGGAAAATGCATATTCTCTGAAGATAAAGTGAAATTTCCATCCTAAATGCATTGCTTTCGAACTATTTGACTTTGGGCAAAATACTTAGCTTCTCTGACCCTCGGTTTCCTCATTTATTAAAGTGGCAGTAAGGAAACTGATTTTTTAGAGTGTCTACAAGTGTTACTGCTGGGGAAGCTATAACTCTAATACATTAGCTATTGTCTTGTTTTACAAACCTGTGTTCTGTAAAACATTGTATATTAACCCAGGAGCCCCAAACTCACTCATGGTGGTACAACATTTTGAGAAATCAGTGTGTTGTGAACTTTTTGTGAAGGCCCAGAATGACCTGATTCGGATAGGCTTAGAAGAAAACATTTACTGTTTTTAAACAGAGGGATCTGGTCTAGAAAAAAAGAGATGCCAATGGTTAAGACCTGCTTGATGCTCAGCAACAGCTGTGTGGTGTGGCAATGGCAACACTACCTAAGTTATCACAGCCAGCCTGGAAACCAGTTGTCTGCGTTGGTCAAGAACTCAAAAAAACCAGTTGTCTGCATTTGCCAAAGAACCTGAGAGTTGCCAAAAGAAACGTAGATTCATGCACTTCACTTATAGGAATGCTTCCGTCACTGTACACATGAATCTCTATGGAGACTTTTTGATTTAAAAGAAAGAAAAAAGTGTTTCTAGCCTAAGAGTGAAGGAAAAAGCAAAAATAAAATCTAAAGATGAGTGGTAAGAAACCTCAAATCCTGACATTCCATGGGTGCTTAAGTACTGCCTGTTTGATCTGCCCTAGGACCCTCATTGTAAAACAGCGCAATACAACCATCGATGTTCAGAATGATGAGCCTGTATGTATAACGCATTTTGAAAATATTACCATATAAAGAATTACAGGTGGTAAGCTTCACTTATTTGGTATTTCAGTTTAATTTTCTGATTCTGAATTTTCAGTGGTTTCTTATTTATGGAAATCATGCTTTCAGAAAGGTGCCATAGATTCTTAACAGATTTAAAACTTCTGATTCCTTCATTCACGTTTATATTAATCTAATGTTTCCTGAGTTTATTCTGTATGTGAGACACTATTCAGAATGTATTGAGAGGTATGATCTCTCGCTGTTTTTTTTTTTTTTTTTTTTTTTTTGCGGTATGCGGGCCTCTCACTGTTGTGGCCTCTCTCGTTGCGGAGCACAGGCTCCGACGCGCAGGCTCAGCGGCCATGGCTCACGGGCCCAGCCGCTCCGCGGCACGTGGGACCCTCCCGGACCGGGGCACGAACCCGTGTCCCCTGCATCGGCAGGCGGACTCTCAACCACTGCGCCACCAGGGAAGCCCTCTCTCGCTGTTTTTAACAATCCTTTTCCTTGAGAAGGATAAAGATATCAGTGCAGCTACAATTTATGCAAGACTGCAGTATTTTTCTACGCTTTGGGACAACTACTTAGAGCAATCGGAGAGAGCACAAATTAAGTAACAAATCCCATTATCCCTTACCTTCTCTTTCATATTTGATGCAACAAATGAGAAAATGTAAATGTAACATATTGTAAATCTGTGACAGAAGAAATACAAAAAGAGGTGAGGGAAATGTTTACGCAACGAAGAAATATGTAAATATGCATATTTTCTAAGTGGGTATTTTCAAAGATAGATGATAAATAATTTTTAATAAAAGTGTATGAGAATGCTAATCCTTTTATATTAATCCAAACTTACTGTCTCAAATATTTGTGTGCATTTCCAGGGCAGCATTAATTATAGTATTTAAGGCCAAATTTATTCCACTGAAAACAAGAGGACTTCTGTTTAGCTGACATGTGAAAATGTAAATCCAAATTCAACCTGAGAGGTTTTTTCCTTACTCTTGTTTCTATACTTAACAGTGACTCCTACATTTGTGGAGAGTTTGAAAACAGACTCAGGTGTGCTTGTTCATCAATGCGTGATGTGTTCCTCAGCACTGGTCCTGCTCCTTTGAGAACTTTCATTTTCCTCAAAATGCTATTGTGGTTACAGCAGAGTTGAGTTCCTTAAGGTTCAAATATATATATTTTATTTTATTTTTATTTTTTTGCGGTACGTGGGCCTCTCACTGCCGTGGCCTCTCCCGTTGTGGAGCAACAGGCTCCGGACGCGCAGCCTCAGTGACCGTGGCTCACGGGCCTAGCCACCCCGCGGCACGCGGGATCTTCCCGGACGGGGGCACAATCCCGCGTCCCTTGCATCAGAAGGTGGACTCCCAACCACTGTGCCGCCAGGGAAGCCCACCAAATATATATATTTTAAATGATCAAAAACTGAAGAGGAATTGTGTCATTAAGTCATTTTGTGACCATAGAATCTGATAGAGTCACCATCACCAGGAAATAGGTTGTGAAAAATTATGGAAATGCTGAGTCTCCTCAAGAGGTTCCACATCTCAAGGTTGGACCCACTCAGGGGTATTTGCACAGAATCCAAAAAGCAACAATCTAGTCTTGAGATGTGTGTGAGAAACTGATGGCTATTATGTTCAGACTCCAATCTTGTATTATGCATGCAAGCAAATCTATTAATTATATGCCATGTGCTGGTTGTTTTACATATATATCCCATGAATGGCCTCAACAATCTTCTGAGTAGGTATTACATTCACCTTTTTATAAATGATGGGCCTTCCCTGGTGACGCAGTGGTTAAGAATCCACCTGCCAATGCAGGGGACACGACTTCGAGCCCTGGTCCGGGAAGATCCCACATGCCCTGGAGGAGCTAAGCCTGTGCGCCACAACTGCTGAGCCTGCGCTCTAGAGCCCGCAAGCCACAACTGCTGAAGCCCACGTGACTAGAGCCTGTGCTCCACAACAAGAGGAGCCACTGCAATGAGAAGCCCGCGCACCGCAACAGAGTAACCCCCACTAGCCGCAACTAGAGAAAGCCCACACACAGCAACGAAGACCCAAAGCAGCCAAATAAATAAATAAATAAAATCAATTTATATAAATGATGAAACTCTCATTCAAACAAAGTCACCTAGTAGATAAATAACAAAGGTGGGATCTAAAGTTTTTGAGTGATTTCAAGGCCGTGCACTTTCAACAGGTACTATCTGATTCCTTATAAAAATCAACCTGGAATATAACTGCTGCTTAAATCAACCTTGAATATAACAAAGCTCCATTGTGGTTAATTGGGAGCTCCTGTGCCCAGCATCAGCCCCAGGGAAAAGTTATTTAGATAGTTGCCTTTCTCCATTTCTTTTCAACACATCTCCCATCTTGCTGCCCACCCAAGTTCCCATCTCA
This sequence comes from Neophocaena asiaeorientalis asiaeorientalis, assembly GCF_003031525.2. Taxonomy (NCBI): domain Eukaryota; kingdom Metazoa; phylum Chordata; class Mammalia; order Artiodactyla; family Phocoenidae; genus Neophocaena; species Neophocaena asiaeorientalis. The sequence goes on along the minus strand of NW_020174375.1, from coordinate 2,378,299 downwards.
GTGCCCATTATCTCATCTCCACTCCCTTCCTCTTTTGTTTTCGTTTAACACATCCAATGATGTTTAGAAATTACCTATAAGTTACTTTTTTAAAATAGACTTTATTTTTTAGTGCAGTTTTAGGTTCACAGAAAAATGGAGTGGAAGGCAGCCTTCCCATAGGTCCCCTACCCCAACTCATGCATAGGCTCCCCTATTATGAGCATCGCCCACCAGGATGTACAGTTGTTACAACTAATGAACCTACATTGACACACCATTATTACCCAAAGTCCATAATTTACTTTAGTGTTCACTCTTGGTGGTGTACTTTCTATTTCCATAGAAATATATTTATATATATATAAGAAATATATATATATCTTATATATAAAATAAATAACTTATCTACCACTTTAGTATCATACAGAGTTTTTTCACTGCCCTAAAAAGCCTCTGTGCTCTGCCTAATCTTTCTTCCTCTTCCTCTCTTCTAACCACTGGTAATCAGTGACCTTTCATGGTCCCCAAAGTCTTGCCTTTTCCAGAATGTCACCCACCTTCTTTTTTTCCTCCAGCGTATGTTACACTTAACTCAGGCTTCCTCTCCACACCAAGATTTGGGGCATTTCAGAGAGTGACAGATTTTTGGAGAGAAGAGCTTTCTCTTTTGCCTATGAGGCAGCTAAACCTGTTAAGCTGTCACCTTATATTTATGCATTAAAACTAATCATCTGTGGGGAACTACTTGAGTCCTCTCATCAAGGAAACAAATACCTAGCAATTAAAATATTAAACCCGAACTATGAATAACATCACAATATTTGTCTCACATTTTCTTGTATGATCATTTTAGAACTCTCGTTTTGTTTTTTAAAGAATATTTAAACTGCATCTTGAGTCCCTGTGCAATGAATTGATTTTGGCCAAATTTTTATTATTATCTGCACTTGAAAAATTATTCCCAAAGTTTCAGATCTTTTCTTGTGAGTGTCACATTGAGAAAAGAAGACCCAGCTCTTTATGACTTAAAATATCTACTATATATTTTAATCGTTTACCGTGTTATTTGTTATTTTCTCTGGTAGAATATAAACTCCGGGAGGTAAGGGATTCTTATTTGTTTCATTCATCACAAGGAGCTCCAATTCTAGAACAGTGGCTGATACATTCTCAGTGACTAACAATGACTGTATTGTTGAATGAATGAATTCCCCTTGCTTCCTTCAGTATGACACAGAAATGGGTATTTCTCGATATCTTACTAAAATGGCTTTATCCTCTGGCAGTACTTTAGTTTGTTATTCATCTTTTTCAGATGTTACCTTGGTAGCGCAGTTGTCGTCCCTTACCTGCGGTTTCACTTTCCATGGTTTCAGTTAGCCATGGTCAACTACAGTCCAAAACTAGTAACTAGATAATTCTAGAAATAATTCATAAGTTTAAAATTCAGAATTGCTGTTCTGAGTAGTACAATGAAATCTCGAGCTATCCCCCTCCAGCCAGCCTGGGATGTCCCTTTGTCCAGCGTATCGCCCGTTAGTCACTTAGTAGCCGCCTCATTTATCAGACTGTCTGTCACAGTGTCGCAGTGTTTGTGTTCAGATCACCCTTATTGTACTTAATAATGGCCCCAGAGCACAAGAGTAGTGATGCTGGCAATCTGGAAATGCCAAAGAGAAGCCATAATGTGCTTCCTTAAAGTGAAAAGGTGAAAGTTCTCAACTTAAGAAGGAAAGAAAAAAATCTTGTTGAAGTTGCTGAAATCTGCTGTAAGAATGAATCGTCTGTAAAACTGCGAAGAAGGGAAAAGAAATTTGTGCTGGTTTTGCTGTCGCATCTCAAAGCAAGAAGGTTACAGCCATGGTGCATAAGTGCTTAAAGATTGAAAAGGCATTCAATTTGCAGATACCACATTCACATAACTTTTATTACAGTATATTGTTATGTGTTGTATTTTATCAGTAGGATTTAATCTCTTACTGTGCCTGATTTATAAATTAAGCTTTATCATAGGTATGTACGTATAGGAAAACACATAGTACGAATAGGGTTTGGTACTAGCCGTGGTTTCAGAGATCCACTGGGGGTCTTGGAACGTATCCCCTGTGGATCAGGGGCACTACTGTAATGCTTAAACACGTAGAACTAGCACGAATGTGATATTAATTTACCCAGGAAGCCTCCATGTTAACCATTTGTGTTCCGTTTATATTTAAAATACTTTCAGCTATTAGCTGGAATTTGACCACAAGCTGGATTGGGAGCACGCAGTGGATAGAATTACCCAAATAGATTTTGAAATCTCTGTTGCAGTAGCTTCAAAGATTATCTTTGGCTTAAAAGTTTGGGGCATTATGACTATTTACATGAACTATTTAACTTGGAGAGCATTTAGGGTCTTTTACCCACTGATAGAGAAAGGAATGATAACCAAAGCTACAAATCATCTGATCCGCTTTCTGTTTGCCCTTCAGCTTCCTTTATTTACTCCTTGATGTTAGAAGATAGCTTGCATAATTTATCATTTCCAGCATGTGTTTAATAACTGGCTATGCCTCTTAGGAGCATTTGAATCATGAGTTTGATTCGTATACTAATAGGATGTACGATCATTTAGGTGAAAACGTTGCTCCATTTCATCTCACCTTGAAGCCTCAAATGCTGTCTGTTGCAAAGCCTCTGTAGAGCACAATTTGTTCTTCTAATAGTTAAATGAGGAAAAACCTCAATGTAACAAGCTTTCGTGCAAAAGATAAAAATTCATGAATTGGACTGAACTAAAAGAGCCTGTAACTTCTGTGTACTGGTATTACAGAAATTACTTTGTGTTTATAACTTGTCAGTCAAACAATCATTGGACTTTTACTTTTGCTTATGGTATTTGCATTTTGGTACCTAAACTGCTTGCATCCAATCAAGTGAGAATTGTTTTGGATCCAGATCTACTTAGCCGTCTTTAGTTACTAGCTATTTGCTGAAAACTTGAAAATCCATATTTTTAGGCCAACTCTTTTACTTTCAAAAATCTTTGTTTTAAAATGAGGAACATTTCTGAAGAATAGATATATTACTTTAGTTCTTGATTTATGCCAATAAAAAGTCAAAAATTAATATTTTTTTATAAATACTTCCAATATAACTTGGCTTCAGCACAAGGCAATGACACTTATAAGCTTAAAAATGAAATAATTTATTTTATCCTGCCCCTTCTAATGTTCCCTTTAAAAGAAGTTTGGAACTTGAGAGAAATAAAAAGACCTGATGACTTTACATTTTTAATAATCCCTACACTTGGATATTTCCTTTATCTACCTGGTCTTACAATACCTCCTAAGGCTAAGCTTGCCTTGAAGACCTATGAAAATTCTTTTTAAAAAATTGAGGCAATTTTTCTTTAACATGAAGAAGAGTAAAGTATTCACACTTATCTAGAATCCAATTTCAGAGAGCTACTTAGCTTATGAACTTCGAGGTAATACAATTCTGCTTCCCTTCTCTCCCTCCAGACTCCAGTTACATTTCAGACAAATCTGCTTATTTTTTTGAGAGCAGTTTTGGGATTACAATAAAATCGAGAGGGAGATAGAGGTTTCTCATAAGCCCCCACCCCTACACATGTAAAGCCTCCTGCATTTTCAGCATCACTCACCAGAACGCTACGTTTCATACAAGGATGAACCTACACTGGCACATCATAGTCATCCAAAGTCCACAGTTTACCATACAAGGATGAACCTACACTGGCACATCATAGTCATCCAAAGTCCACAGTTTACCTTAGGGCGCTTCTTGGTGCTGTACCTTCTACAGGTTTGGACAGATATATAGTGACATATATCCATCATTATAATATCACATAGGATAGTTTCACTGTCCTAAAAATTCTCCGTGCTTTGCCTATTCATCTCCCTCTAATCCCTGGCTACCACTGATCTTTTATTGTCTCCATGGTTTCTCTTTTCCAGAATGTCATAGATTTGGAATCTTACAGTATTTAGCTTTTTCAGATTGGCTTTTTTCACTTAGCAGTAGGCCTTTAAGTTTCCTTTATGTCTTTTTTTTTTTTTTTGCGGTACCCGGGCCTCTCACTGTTGTGGCCTCTCCCGTTGCGGAGCACAGGCTCTGGATGCGCAGGCTCAGCGGCCATGGCTCACGGGCCCAGCCGCTCCGTGGCATGTGGGATCTTCCCAGGCCGGGGCACGAACCCGTGTCCTCTGCATCGGCAGGCGGACTCTCAACCACTGCGCCACCAGGGAAGCCCTAGCATGGATTTTGACATGTCAATTCATTTAAGTTTTTAAACTGACATAAAAATTGATTCTGGGGGAAAATATAATTGAATATCTCTTATAAGTGAAATGAAATAACCAAATCTGCTTTGCTACCAGAGCCAGACAATTTCCAATCCTGCATCCAGGAGCTCTGAGCACAAGGTAGAGTACGTACAGTGCTCTATCGGTCTTGTGAGCTTGAACTTGCCAAAGGCCTGAGCATTGTTTGCCATGGACCTAATTCATGAGGCCGAGGACAGTAATCCCACAGGGAGTCTACATTATCTGTCCATTGCTTACCTCTCCAGCATCACTGTAGGCTATGCTCCTGCTTGTTCACTAAGCTTCAGTCACTCTGCCTAGCTTTTCAATTCTGGGACCACGTTATATTTTACTTGCTACAGGACCTGGTCTTTACTGTCTTTTTTTCTCTGGCATAATCTTTTCAAAGAGCTCAGTAAGGCTGACTCTGTCATTCAGATCTCAGTTCGAACATCACTTTCTCGACCACAGCTATTATTGTCCTGAATACGGGTTAAGTAACAGGGATCTACAGTGGGCATTGTACTTCTAGGGAGTAGTTAAGTTCAAGGTAAATGGAGTTTTGAATATGAAATAGAGGGTATGAAAATCCCTGATTTTGTAATGTGTTTGGAATGAGAAAGATTTCCAATTGAGAAGAAGCTGTTTTAGGCTCTATAAGAAGTACTGGGTTCTTTTACAAAAAAATCAATATCATAAAAACTTGCTATTTTAAAGCATGAATTTAAAAGGCTTATATAAGACAGATAATATGTTTAGAAAAAACTTGATATTTTATCATTTTTGTTACAAATATTATATTTATTACAAATATTTTATTACAAATATTGATGCCACATTACATTATTCATGTGTTTTAAAGACTTGCATTGAAAATGCACTTAGCTCATTCAAGGAGATTTCGATGGGGACTTAAAAGGGATCTTATTCATGCAAATATGATGCAACCTAGTAAAAGATTGCATCATATCAATATATAGTATTAGCTATTTTACTAAAATATAAATTACATTATAAGCACCATTTCTTTTTGTCAATTAATAATTCTACCACCACAAAAATTATTATGAGGTGCCAAAAAAGTATGCTAGGGTCATCATTCATAATATTAATATAGTCTTCTAATAGATATGTGAAGTATATACAGGAGAGAACTGGTGACTAAGATAGCCTTGTACTGAAACAAATCACGAATACACTAAATACTAAATGATGTTAGAGAAGAGGCTGTCATGTGAAAAGTTTCTGTGTAAGGAATTAATTCTTGGAGCCCAAGAGATAGTAACACGGACTAGACTCCTCAGAGAATATTTCATAGGGTTGTTGGGACTTAGCAAGGGCTACTGAAGGAAGATGAGACATGGATAAGATGAAGAAGGAGGAAGTTTGCTTCCTAGATTTTTTAGGGTTTGCACATTTTATGTGTGCGTATATTAACAAAGTTAAATATTAATACATTCCAAAATAGATTTAAAGATGTTTATGTTATATATTATTTAGATATTACATATTGACTATCCATTATGTGTACACAAGTACACATGAACTCAACTCATGACTTTTTTCTAGCTGTCAGAAGCGACTAATTGCTCAGTCTGGGAGGCAGCACAAAATTCAACTTGTTCAAATTGTCATCTAATCTCTTGTGCGAGTCACTAGGCTCTAATCTGAGTTCTGCTTTCCTATGGGCAAAGCGCCGGTAGCAGCTAATCTCCTGTTTCCAGATGCTCTTTTTTTATTGTCTGTATTTGGACCTATGCTCATATCCTTGTGGTTGGCAGAAGTGAGATAGCTGGACAAATGGGACTTCATCATATAGCAAAAGAAAAGTCTTAATTAACTAATGTTCTAACTAAAATGCATAGATACTATCATCTTGTAAACATTTAAACAGTGCAGTTCAAGGATTACAATTTATGAGTAACTTTGTAACATCAAGGTTAAAGAGATTTCTAAAATACCAAACAAATTAGTGCAGATTAAGGGTCACAAAACAGATGAAGACCAAATCTTTTGATATTGTTAATATTTTAATTCTAACACTTTTGGTAATTTTTCCTACTAATAATTCAACCAGGACATACATTTACCTTTTTACTTTATAATAGTTTCTTGTTCTGTACTTTAAATTTTCTGCCTATATTGAAGTGGACTTTTTTGTTCCAGTATCTGATAAAATAGAGATTATATACCCATTTCCTTTATCTCACTTCCAAAGGATATATTACTGTGTACTATATAGTTTTTAGATTAAAGCTAAACTGTTTTAAAAACACTGAAGTGTATCTTAAAAATAAACAATGTTTTAAACAATGTGCCGTTATAGAAAAAGCTTTTTCTTAATTGTATGAAAATGAAATTCAGATCTAAACTTGTAATAATATGTACATTCCTTTATTATTGCACTATGTGATTTAAAATGTATTTAATACCACAGACGAAATTCCCAAATGATCAGTTCTTTGAGGGATACTTTTCTCTGAAAATGGAACTCTGTTGATAATATCTTTGGTAATTTGTAAATATAACAAATTCTTACTAATTCCCATTGTTTAAAAAAAAGGTTTTTTCTGCTGTCCTTGGCGATAATTACATTGTAGCATTAATATATATCAGCAGCCAAATTCAGTAGTATTTAACCTTATTTAATAAGTATTATTTAATGGAACTGCAATGAATCACTCAGTACGTGAAGAAATACTTAGTAATGGGAATAATTGCCTACTCCATCACTTTTTCTATTTCCCTTCACATGTATTTGAAATAACCTTTGAAGGATGCAAACATTGGGACAACTGGTTCTGGTTTATGTGGTGTGGGGCAAAGGAAGGGACCCAGTAGTCGAGAATGAGGGAGATATTGTGCCAAATCTTGAGGTAAGAACAACGTGGCCTGCGCCGAGAGAACTGTAGTCGTTCCATGTTCCTAGAGCACCAGCATCATTTCCGTGGTTCCTGAATTTTTGTTCCTAAGTCTGGAAGGTCTTACAGTGATTATAATTCAGAATCCGACAAATCTGGATTCAAATTACACTGGTCATCTGACAATAGTGATCTAACTCAGGGCAAATTATACATCTTTGCTAAGCCTTCCTGGCCTCATCCATAAGTAAGGTTAATAATGCCTGATTCCTGAGGTGACTGTGAGGAATAAAAGGAATAATGTGTATGAATATTGTCTTTTAGTAATGTGTTTAGAACACAATACATTTTCAAATAATAGGTTTGTTGACCTTATTCATGTTAGTATTCTATATGGTTGATGCCTACGTCTGGGTATTTCATGGGTTTGTTAGAGGATCCCGGTAATAGATCGCGGTCATGGATTCTCATACCATGTAAACCATGAAGCTTTTCTGTCTTTCATGGCTACAGCTGATATCCTACCAGGTAAACATGTGGTTATACTTATTTTCTTTTTGAATTTTATTTTATTTCTTTATACAGCAGGTTCTTATTAGTCATCAGTTTTATACACAACAGTGTATACATGTCAATCCCAATCTCCCAATTCATCCCACCACCCCTACCCCCACCCCCACCACTTTCCCCCCTTGGTGTCCATATGTTTGTTCTCTACATCTGTGTCTCAATTTCTGCCCGGCAAACTGCTTCATCTGTACCATTTTTCTAGGTTCCATGTGTATGCGTTAATATACGATATTTGGTTTTCTCTTTCTGACTTACTTCACTCTGTATGACAGCTTCTAGATCCATCCACGTCTCTACAAATGACTGTATCCTGCAATTTTACCACATTCATTGATTAGCTCTAGTAGTTTTCTGGTGGCATCTTTAGGATTCTCTATGTATCGTATCACGTCATCTGCAAACAATGACAGATGTGGTTATAATCTTGAAGGGAGCTGTGCAAATCTACAACTCTTACTAGAAAACAGCAATACTGTTATCTTCCCTTTGACTTTTACTGTTTCAAAGCACTTTCACATAAAACCTGTGAAAAATATATGAAAAAAAAACACTACCAAAATTAGTCCCCTTGATAGATCAGTAAATTAAGAAAGATCAGTAAATTAATCAAAGTCAACATATTTTAGCTCTTACTCTCACTCAGTGTACATTAGTCATATCCCCTTATGAGAAAACCTAATTATTATAATTATGAGAAACAATATTATTTGGATTTATACTTCTTGCTTGTTAGTATGTCTGCTGCCAACCTAAGGTAATACAGAGTTATGCCAAACCATCCTATTAATGTGAAACATGTCACTGGTAGGTAGTCATCTCAAAGTGATCTCAGATGTAATGATATCAAAGATATGTCTTCTACAGATGTGCACACCAGTGCTAAGTGACAAACACAAGCAAAACCCTAAAATAAAGATGAGGAAACAAGAAAATACACTTTGTATTTGCTTTAAACCAGTGGAATATCTCATATTTCCACTTCAAAAAAATTTTATGCAACTTCTGTTTGTGTGAGGCACTAGGCTAAGTAGCAGTAGGACAGACGAATGTGACTGTCAGTCTTAAGCAATAGAGAGCTCTTAGGGATTTAGTTACAATACGAATAACTATAACATGTTATATAAAATGTTTATAGTTATGTAGCTTATAGTTTTATAAAAATGCTATAAAGCAAGTGCCATAGCATAAAGGGAGGGATCTGGAAATTCAAATGAAGAGATCTGAGTCAGGTTTGGGAAATTAAGAGAAGTTTCAGGATAGAGTTGATATTTAAGATGGTCCTTAAAAGAAGAGAGTATTTCTACATGTGGAACTGACAGAAAGGAATAGCACCCCAGGACATAGAAGGAAAAAAGAGATGCATTGGAGGAGACAGTACCTTGATTGGGTAGAGCATAAAGTAGGAGAACCATGGAAAAGGAAGTAGGACATGACTATTGAGAGAATATTATGGAGGGTCTAAAAGTGAAGAAACTTCATTCTTTTTTTCTTTTTTTTTTGTAATGGGATGTCAGTACATGTTTCTGAGAAGAGGTATGATGGTGTGGGTAAATAACAATCTGATCTATTTGATGATCACTGAACCGATCTTTGAGTCTAGATGCAAAGGAGAAAAGGAAGAGCTGCTATGAGGATGTTTTGGTAATGAGAACATAAACCAGGGCCATGCAAATGGCAATGGGAAGGCTAGGATCAAAGCCTGGAACTTTGGAGAAGTAGTAGTCATAAGGCTTCATAAATATCTGAATGAAGTGGTGAAGATGGAAAAGAATGGAAGATGAACACAGGCTTCAAGCCTTGGTGATGACAACATCTTCTCATGAGAAAAACAGCAAATGGAGGAGGAGCTGCCACCCCTCATTGCACTGACCAGTCGTGTTCACTCTGTTCATCTGGCCAACTAGGCCAGGATCTTCTCTTTTGTCTGTCACCACTTTGTGCATCTCTCCCAAAGGTTCAAGCATCTCTGAAATGTGAGGACTTTCCTAGATTGAGGAGGAGACTTTGTTAGTCAATGTTATGAGTAGGAGTGATCTGAAAATATGTGCTCCAAGCAGGCAAGTCCAGAGGAAAAGAGGATTTGGAGGAGAATTTGATGAGTTTGGTTTTGGATGTGTCAGGCTTATTTTTTTTAGTAATATTTGGGGAACTAATATCTTTCCAAAAAATTAATGTGTGAATTTTACCTTAAAGGCCAGGTGGCTCGATTGTTCAACTATTGCTATGAGAGTGTATGACTAGCACTTGAGTAGGACCAGGTACACCAAAGTAAGAGTGGAGTCCTGTGATGCCTCCTGGCCAGAGGCAGGAGGCCATCAGCACTGCATCCCTACTTCACGACCCCAAAGTCTCTAAGTCTCCTTCATGGCCAGGCTGGTAAATGATTGTTCTACTTTTAGAAATCATTGCCAATTGCAAGATGAATATTTGGATCTCAGCCTGTTTTCACACATGATTTAACAGAAAATACTAGGGATTAATTTCACAATCAACATATTACCATAAAAGAATTATTGAGAAGAGAAAAATCTGAATTAGATCTTTCCTATTGTATGACATCAACAAATAATGTATGTATAAATTTCAAACTATGTTCTGAGGAATGGTTGAAAATATTTAATTTTCACAAATACAAAGGCTGACATGCCTAAAACATTTATCCATAATCCTCAATATCAAATATGTTTTCAAATAGGCTCTTTATCCTCGTTGATTATATATCTTAATAAACATAAATGTTCATTTAAACTTGTAACTGAATGTATATTAAAGAAATATCACCTGTATGTATTTTAGATAGGGGTTCTTGTAACATTTCATTTGGACATGTTCCACTGCTAAAATCTTTCAGTACTCCTGGCCTGTAAGATACCTTGGAGTTGTCAGAGCTCTTTGACATGGTTGCCTCTTCTGAGCTGGTGTCCTGGCCCATACTGTGCTCCTTTCCAGGATTTCGTCTTTCCCAGGATTCAGGAAGCTTTAGGAACTTCAGGCCTGAATTTGTGCTTTCAGGGAGCTTTGCGGCACAAAAATTTACATCTTTTGAGCAGAGCTTTCTCTCCTCCTCTTCTTCATCTCTTTGATGCATTATTTAGGTATCTTCAGTTAAAAGTGACAAAATCTTATTAATTTAAGGGAAAAAAGGGGAAATTTTGGGACTGATGCTAGAGTATTTAACAAGTGACCAAGCTCCAGGAAGGGAGGTGAAGATGGCCCTGAGGAGCACTGGATCCTGGTACTGGTTGCCAGCAGAGTCATTGTGGCCACTCCATATGTATTATCACCAAATGAGCACTTCATCTCTCCTTTCTGCTCATCAGCCTCCTTTGTCTCTTTTGCCAATGTCCAGCTTTCTCTCTATTGAGAATGTGATTACTGATACCTTTTGAATTCTATTAATCAGTTGGTTTTCACTCTTGGTCCATTGTCATAACTTATCCTCCTCACATTGCAAAAAGAAGATAAGGCTGAAGTGATTGCCTCATTTTATATATTAGAATTCTGATTGCAAGCCTGTTAAGCAACATATCTAAAATAGAACCTAGATCTTCTGACTCATAGTCAAGCTTCCTTCCCACAGCACTTCCCTGTACTCGGTATAATTTAGATTGAAGATCTTCCTCCCCACAATCTCCTAACCCCTGATACTCCAGGGAGCTGCGGTCTATCTAGAAGTGTAAAGCAGTTCTTCCTACTCTCAGGTCTTGAACATCAGATGACTGAAATTGTCCTAGTAGTTACTGGGCGTTGGAGGGAGTATACACTGGATGGTGTAGGTTCATGTTTCCCATCTCTCACAACCTTCTACATAAAAATTATGAAGCACTCAGCTTAGTGAATCCTATAGATACTCTTCTTGATGTGTGAGTTTAATTGCATTCCTCCAGGTGCCCACCTTGGCATCTAATTTGATTTGTACAATGAGGCTTTCCTTAAACAGTGTTCTCTGAAAGTCTAGAGGGAAGGACACCTGACTATGGACTAGAAAAAGCACAAATTCACTTGATAACTACAAATAACATCCTTTAGACTTCATGGCTAGTGAAGAGATGATGGAAAGCAGCCATGTATCTAAGTGAGGTGAGGACCTGAAGAACAATGAGGTGGTAGGACAAGACCCATCCCAGACCTCAAACACTTTGAAACTCATGATCTCTGACCCTCACCATGTGTGGGGAACAGAACACCTTGGAAAGAATGTCTTGCACCATCTGGGCAGCTTTCCGTCTCAAGTAGGTAAATATTTTGGCTTATCCCAACTCCTGTTTTCTCTCAAATTTTGGAATGTCGTATGTCAGATTCAGCCTCACCAAAGACATTAACCTGACTATCTTTGATCATCTAATGCTAACTTCTGCAGAAGGACTTGACAGGTCCAGCTTGGGTCAGGAACTCACTATTAAACCAATCAGCCGTGTCAGTGGTGAGGTGTAGTCATTGGCTTGATTTGGATCAGGTGCTTATATTTCGTGGCAGTGGTAGGAGCAAGGGGAAGGGTTAATAACAACATGCTGTGTGCTTGCCTCTTTCCTCAGGCTTTGAGCTCTTTGAATGTACAGACTGTGTTTTATTCCAATCCCCTAGCGTAATGCTAGGCACATAGTAGATGCCGAATGAAATGTTATGACTTGACTGTTGTACACTTTGCATTTGGGTTAATGTTCCAGCAAACATAAGAGCCTATTAAACAGTTTCACGTGTATTTCAAAGACCACAGACCTTATAATGATTTAAATTTGTATACAAGTTAAGGCTGAGCCCCCAACACTCTCTCCAAGGACTGTATACCGAGGCTTTACTTATGTAGTTGTGCTCCCTGATCCTGTCATTTTAATTGCATTCCCCCAGGATCTCAGCTGGACATCCAATTTGAAGACAAGTAACTCTGATGAATTTTAAAATCTATCTTTCCTGGTCAGTCGATGGAACTATATTTTTCTTTTAACAAAGAGAACTCTTAGATGTTTCCAGAAAATGTCTTACTCTGCTTATATCTTCTTTCTGAAATAGTTTGTATATTTTATGTATTAATCCTGGGAACTACCCATTGCTTGTTTTCAATGTTTCTGAATATGCAATTTGTCATTTCAATACTTTTCATGTTGTTTTTTTCCACGTGCTATTGCCCTTCTCTTTCAAGCCAGAGTATTTACTGGCAAGAAAATAGTCACTCTGTGAGAAGACAATTCAGTGAAAAATCACAATTGCCAATGAAGTTCAGTTCTTCCCCAAAGCCTGGAGACATCTCAAGGTCAAGTGTGAGGAGAAGCCAAAGAGCTCTTTTGTATAATTAAATCCTGTATAATTATATAAGAAGCCAAAGTGCTCTCTTTTATGCACTTCCTATTTAGGATGACTCAACAAGTAGAGTTGTTTTCCATAACCAGTGTACATGTGATTTTGAGTTAAAACCCTACCCTTTTTGTTTGGTGTTATTTGCCAGGATCACAGATAAAAATCAAGCTTTCCTTTAGTTGACGTAAATCACCTGCTTTCACTCTTTTCAGTATGTAGAGACCTATAAACTCCAAACAAGGAATTGTCCATGAATTTAAACTTATGAATAACCTTAAATGAAACAAAGTAGGTCACCCTTCAAGACAGAGTCAATTCTGGAGCAATATAAAACATTGAGATTAGCTCTCTGCAATCACAGTTACTTCCATATTTAGTACTAGCCATGTGTCAAGCATAATTCATGTACTTTTCTCACTTCCACTTTTGCTGGCTATATCAATATTTTTGTGCCTCCATTTCATCATCTATAATGTGAAAATAGTAACTACCTTATAGGATTGCTCTGAAGATGGCAATCAAGATCTCATAAATTGATGGTAATTTTTCTTAAGAACATTAACCTCCTTCAATTCTATGTCCACCAAGCAGTATTTCTGAGTTGCCGCATACAATTGGGCTGCACAGCTCTAAGGACATCATTTGCACAGTAGTCCATGTGAATGGGATCCCTATCAGTTGTTCTGTGTACAGCCTGCACACCCCTATGTGGCAGCCCTGCTTCTCATGTACTTATTTAGAACCCACCCAAGGGCAGAATGAGAATTTCTGGAACTTTCAGATTCATGATTTCCTTTCATGTGATTCATTACTTCAAATTCTTACTGTCTCTAAATGAATTGATGTGATCAAGTCACTAAATTTGAACATCTGAGTAAAGAATTATTGATCCATAGTGATACCACTTAACAATAATAACCGAGGTCCACCTGAACATCAAGCCAGCTTCTCTCTCTTCATCACTTTTTTGCATAGAGTTATAGCAAACTTCTACTGAGCACTACTTCTGTACATGCCCTGGGGTAGGTCAGGTCCTGGGTTGATAGACGTGAAGAAATTAAATGTGAAAGTTACTATCTAAATAGTGCTATCATCCTAGGTTAAAAACATCTGGCAGACTTGTATCCAATTGGGACAGGTAACTTACCCTTCCTGTATCTCTTAATGGGGGTGCGATGGAATTTGGGGTGAGTGATTCTCCATCATACAGGAATGTCCCCTATAAAGGAATAGGATCCCTTGCCTTCAGGACATAAGTTCAGGTAGCAAGTTTCAATCATTGTGACAACCAACATGACTCTAATAATTCTCCAAACATTTCAGTTGGAGAAGGGATGGTACTGTTTATTTTATTGTTGTTGTTTTTGTTTTCCTGAGCTCCTGCCCTCCACCTCACTGAGAACTACTGGGCTAGAAGTTCATCCAGATTCTGCAGTAGCTTAATTCTAGAATGTGCAGAGAAAAGGGGGAAATCATGTTTCTTTCTTTGTATCTTCCCCTGAATGCTTTGATAATATGGCTGGATCATATTGGGATAGTTTTTTTTTCCTAATAAAGAGTTTTGTCACTGTTTTGAACTTCCTTGGTTAATGTAATGCTAAGATGTTTTATCTGCATTCAGAATTTTCCATCTTTATTATATTTCTTTATGATATAAAAGCAGTAAATGTAATGTCAAATATTATGTGATAGAAAATATAAGGGATAGTGTTGGTTGGTTTTTAAGCCCATTTAATTCTGTTACCAACAGACAATGCTTACTGAAGGCACACTATTATTTATTGATCATTTACTTGCTCTCTAAGCAAAAAAATTTTTTTTAACTTTAATATAGGACCTTATACCAATGTCTTTGTTGCCTTTTGACGTTTCATTTTCTTTTCCTATAACCTTTTCCTTCCTTTACCACAATTTCTTCCTTTCTTTTTTGCTTTTCTCAACTTTTTTTAATAAACTTTAAAATAGTATAACTTTTAGGGATTTCCTTGGTAGTCCCGTGGTTAAGACTCCATGCTCCCAATGCAGGGGGCCTGGGTTCCATCCCTGGTCAGGGAACTAGATCCTGCATGCTGCAACTAAAGACCCGGAACAGCCAAATAACTAACTAAATAAAAATAAAATGAAAAAAAAAGTGTAGGGGCTTCTCTGCTGGCGCAGTGGTTGAGAGTCCGCCTGCTGATGCGGGGACACGGGTTCATGCCCCAGTCTGTGAAGATCCCACGTGCCGCAGAGCAGCTGGGCCCATGAGCCATGGCCACTGAGCCTGCGCGTCCGGAGCCTGTGCTCCACAACGGGAGAGGCCACAACAGTGAGAGGCCCATGTACCGCAAAAAAAAGTATAACTTTTATTTAAATATATGTGCCAAACTTAGAAGTGAGCAAAGAGGAGTAATCAATATGAAATATGAAATATTGAATATTTAGGTCCTTTCTTATTGAGTCAGGAATTTTGAGATAAAGCATGTAGTCTTATTTTGTTTCAAGAGTCCAGTCTGTCAAATGGTGATAATAATATCTGTACCATGATTTTTTTCAATGGCATAAAGGACTAATCCCAGTATTGTGCTTTGACCTTTGAATATACAAATTCTGTATATGGTAAGCTTACTTTTATAAAAATGAGTTTAACTAAATTACATTGAACTTCTCACCATAGATTGTATGACTCAGATGCATGATTGTTATGGCAGACACAATTTAATGTACAAACTATGTTGAAAGATATGCATACATAAACTCTAACTGCCTCATGCCTGGCTTTGTCGGTTTTCCAATTGCTTGGCTACTGCTGAATGAGCAAATGCTTAAAGACCGTTAATTTTTTTCTGCTATTACTTTCTAATGCTTTTCAGGCAAGCTTATAATCTTCTTGTCTAAATGTTTCAAGTATTAGGAACCATTGCTGAAGTTGGAATGGTAACATAAATAGCTATGAAAATTATCTCAGTAACCAGATATCATTTGCACTTACTAGCATCACAAGCAATTTTGTTCCAACAGCTAGGGAATGTCAGTGACCAAAAACTAAAGCACATTGTATCCATGTATTCTTTGCATTCAAGTCCCAGTATGCTAAGGAAACAGCTCTAAGCCTTCATTTTAGCTTTCTGTCGGCCTTAAGAGATGCATTAACTTTGCAGCTAATTGCACGTATTTTAAAATTACTCATGCAAGCTATTGAAATGATAGTTATCATAGGGACTATCACATATTACCAGATAGCAGTTTCTTTGTTATTTTTCAGCTTGAGATGGGCTGCAGCAATTTTCAAAGGGCCTTGCTTCTCTGTGAAGGGTATTGCTCTATACATCTATATCTAATTTCCCACCTTTCATCTAAACTTTATTCCCAGATTGGTTTGTGTTCTTTTTGAATATGTCCTGTGGTTTAGAATTTTGGAAATTAGCTCTTGCTGAGTATAAAGTAGGGATGTATTTAAAATTTTTACTTTTTAAAAAATTTCTAGATTCCAGACAAATCATAGAGAAACCAAAAGTTGAGATGAGTAACATTGATGCTTTTCCTAAATATCTACGTGATAACCTTTTAGAAATGGGTGGCTTTGAGTGAAAATTCAGATTTAAAAAAATATTGTCAAGCATATTGGTGCGCATGTTTCCATTCTCTTAAGTTTACCTGCTACTTGGAAGTTGTTTAATAAGCATTTGCTGAAGGAAAACAGATCAATGGTTAAGAAATAAGTTCTGGATTTGTACAGCGTTTCTATAACTGACTAGCTGTGGGACATGTGACCATTTATTTAACCTCACAAAACCTGTTTCCTCATGTTGAAAGGATTACATGACCTAATGCTCAATGATCACCTAGCACAGCCTCTGACACACTAGTGCTCAACAAATGTTAGAAAACAGATAACAATAATTATAATACTCATAATAGTTCACTCGAAGGGTAGGTAGTAGGGTAGGAGTTCATGCTTTCTCTCCAGACCTCTGACGTTGACATGACTCAATTCTAAATGATTTCAGTACATGAGCCCCTTTACCCTAAGTTTCCAGCTGTTTAGAAAGGGAATATTACCAGCCCAACTAGGATCAAGTATCTACCCTAGAGTCAGTCAGCATGGTCGAAAGGACAGAGCCATGTAATACTATCGTAAGGGCAGGAGTCTTCTCCTGTGTTGCAGCGCCATTCCCATCAAAACCAGGAATGATTGAGAACATGGAAGCCACGTCCAAGAATTGTCTAGTTCTACTGTTGTGTTATACTGCTGTCGATTTCAGGTTGCAGTCTAATATTTTATTTGGTATTGGACTCATTCATATTTGATGTCCTATTTCTGTTAATGACCTGAAGGAGGTCACCTATTGACTTTTGCAACTCATGCCAGGTTGTGGGTTGGTACAGGGAGGGTTGCAGAACAAAAGAACTGGAAAAACGAGATTAGAATAAATTTTACTTTAATGAGTTAAGGAATCAGGCAAAACAATGGGTTATCACAAAGGGGTAGTAGTATCACTAGGGAGAAAAATATAAGGTGGATTAGACTCTATTATAGAATGGGGGAAAAAAGGTTTATTTTCCATTAGGTTTCGGTTATTTTTATATGAAATATGGTTGTTCATGGTATTCTAGGAAATTACTTCAAATAAAGTAATGAAGCTAAATAGTGAAAACAGATCAGTGAGAACTGGGAAGCAACCCGATGATTCAACCTAGTTCCTTGAGTAATAATCAAAGAAATCGACTTTGTTCAGTTTTCTGTCTTTCAAACATGTCACAGATCAAGAAATGTGTCAGGACATGTATTTGAAGTTGAAAACACTCTTGCAGAAAAGTAGATAAAAAGAGTTACATTATGAACCCCAAACCATGATTTTATTCCACTAATGTGGAATTACTTTTATGTCAAAAAATAAATTCTTGAAAGTTGTGAAAGGTTCAATGAAGATTGAAAATTGTATTTTTCAAGTATAAACTTGAATTCAAATCAAAATAGTGTATCACTTTATTATAGTTAGGCAATTGACCATGATAGTTAATTGACAATGATAATATAGTTAAAATGGCTAATTAATGACAAGCAGAATATAAAAAATGTGGACACGTTTTAAAAATATAAAATAAGTGTAGGGAATTCCCTGGCGGTCCAGTGGTTAGGACTGGGCGCTTTTACTGCCAAGGGGTTTGGTTCAATCCCTGGTTCCCTGGTTGGGGAACAAAGATCCCACAAGCAGCTTGGTACAGCCAATAAACAAACAAACAAACAAATAAAATCATACATTCACAAACTTTAAAAATAATACAAAAAACATATTTTGCTTAATTTGTAAGGATTGAAATCAAACAAGGTTTAAAAATGAGATTAATCATTTTGGTAATGAATTTGTGGAGTTCATGAAAGTACAAACTGTAAATAATAATAAATACTGAGTTAGCACTTTCTCTCTGCTTAACACTGTGTTAATCATGCTTATTTCTCTTACACAACCCTGTGTTCCCATTTTATGTTAGAGGAAAATGAGGCACAGAGAGGTTAAATAGTTTGCCCTAGGCCACTTTAGTACAGGAAAAGCTGCTATTAGAACTCAGGTTTCTTCATAACCTGTGCTCTTAGCCTTGTATGATGGGATTATTCAGAGTATACTCAACCAAATTAAAATAATCCATGTCCAAATAATCTTGCCTGAAAATCTTGGCAAAAATATCTTTTGGCATTGGGAGATTAACGTTTGTTCCAAAACTACATTTGAATGCTTCAGTCTTTTCTTTTACACCAAATTCAATTTAAAGACTGTTTTGAAACCTCTGTGTTAAAGCATGCTGAATTTACCTGTAAAATTATCCAAGAATTGATTGTTATTGCAATGTCTGTCTCTGGTTTTGTCTCAACCAAGGTCTTTTGCTGTAAATATGACAGACCTCAAATTGATGACTCACACATCCAATATGATTACAACTCAATCTCATTCAGCTGCTACAGATCCTGGAAACTATGCTCAGATGCTCAGCTGCTATTCAGTCTTGACATGAATGGCCAAGTGTTTCAATGAGGAAATCAGGATAGAAAAAAAGTTAAACATTCCCATTAATTCAGAATTTCAATGCAATTTTTTGATAGACTATAACAGTTGCTACACATCTATGTAATTCTCAAGGCTCAAAACGGCTTTTTACATGTCTCTATTCTTCAGATTGGTCAAACTATGTAAAGATTTTGATCTATTTCTGTTACTAAACCAAACTTGCACCTGCTCACTGATGTGCAGTAAAGCCAGTCCACTGACACTGGGTTGTGGTGAAGGGAAGTGCAGCATTTATTGTAAAGGCGCAAGTACAAGGAGGATGGGTAGCTCGTGCTCTAAATCCTGAACTCCCGAAAGTGTTTCAGCAAAGCATTTTTAAATTCCAGGTGAGGGAGGGGGTTAGCAGGGTACTTGATCAGCTCATGCACAATTCTCTGATTGGTTGATGGTGATATAACAGGGCCGTTAACATTATCAGTCCTTAGGCGCCAGTGGTCTGGGGGCCCATGATCATCAAGTAGTTAATTTCTTCCATTTGGTGGTGATTTTAGTGTCTGTAAAACAACTCAGGAAATGAGCATCCAATACTATCTAGGTACTTCAGAGAGGATATGGGGGAGGCGTCTGTCCCAGGAAGGCCCCATAGGGTCCTACTCGGTTACATTTCCATTCCTGGAAAATCTCAAAACTCCAGTGAATCACGGAGTCCAAACCATACACCATTTATTTATTTATTTATTTTAATGTTGAGCCTTCTTTTAATTTATTTATTTTTATTCTTGGCTGTGTTGGGTCTTCGTTTCTGTTTGAGAGCTTTCTCTAGTTGTGGCAAGCGGGGGCCACTCTTCATCACGGTGCGCGGGCCTCTCACTGTCGTGGCTTCTCTTGTTGCGGAGCACAGGCTCCAGACTCACAGGCTCAGTAGTTGTGGCTCACGGGCCTAGTTGCTCCACGGCATGTGGGATCTTCCCAGACCAGGGCTCGAACCCGTGTCCCCTGCATTAGCAGGCAGATTCTCAACCACTGCGCCACCAGGGAAGCCCCATACACCATTTATTTTAAGTAAAATTTAACAGTGTAAAATTCAAGCACATGGAAGGATAGATATAGATATAGATTGTATAATATGTTTGAACTAAAATGTCTTTCAGTCTCAGGTTTTCTAATTTTTGGTTGCAGAAATATTTAATGAAATATTTCAAAGTTCCCTTTATTCTCCTTCCACTCTCTTCCATGCCTCCCCTAAGGAAGAATAGTTCTTAATGCAATTGGCTCAGAGCATGTTTGCTCATGAGCTGGATCATTAATGGATGCAGACGTGTGGTTTTCTCTCTTCTTTGTCTTCTCTATCCTATGTATCTGAGCTAGGATACTAGGTCATTTTGCCAGCTCATGGGCGTCTGCTTCTCATCAATTCCTCCTTTTCTAGCTGGAGTTTGGGGTTTGGGTTTAAAGGAAATTGGGATGCCTATTGCTCTAGCCCATCATGATTTAGGGGAAGATCCCAGTAAAAATTATGCTGTTTTGCTTCATTTTATGGATTGTTTCCTATGGGCGCATGTGGGGAGAGGGTCCTCTAATTTGGATCCTTTATTTCCTGAAGGCCCTGGCTTGATTTACCATTGAACAAAACAGTTTTGACATTTGCTTTAGCTTGAGTAAACTTTAGACAGGCTTTTCTGACTCTAGGCCCTGACCTCTCTTTTCTTAGAGCATTTACTTTAAGAAAACTTATCATTGTAAATTCTTTCTCTGTCCCTTTAAGACATAAATCTTTTAAAAAGTCTCTTACCAGTCTTACAACCAAGGAATGTCTTTCTTAAGGACCTGGAAACCATCTCTTTGAAATGTAAACATAAACGGAGATAACATCCTATCTCCCAGTCTCTATAACAAAACACAGATGGCCTAAACACAGAAGAAAAAATTTGCAAACTCAGGAATAACTCAATGTGCCCAACACATCCTAATATCAGCCTCCCAGAGAGGTTGTCCTCCAGTGCTTTCCACCAGCTCACCCCAGTGCTTAAAATCCCTCCTGCCTTTTGGTTTAGTGGAGTTGAGTTCAATCTCTCTCTTACTGCAATATCTTGAATTAAGTCATCCTTAGCTGTTTAACTTTGTCCAGTACAATTTTTGTTTTAACACCAACTAACAACATTCAGATCTTACATTATCTTATGCTGTTCTGGGTCCTGTGAGGATGGGATGCTCTAGTTCCATCTCCATATTGTCCCTGGAAGCAACCTAGAGGAAATTTCCTCAACTCCAGGATTACACGGAACATAGTTTGAAAATTCCAGCTTCCTCAAATGAGAGCGGCTTATCAAAGTTCTCCTAATTAGCCATCCCCACCCCACATAGGCTATTATCTCCATCAATCTTCTACTCTCTAGATCTTGGGACATTTTTTAATAGGTATTGTTGACGGAAAAAAAATGCACAACCTAAAAGTTGAGAATTATGTTTTATTCAGTGGACTTGCTGAGGGCTTAAGCCCAGAAGACAGCCTCTCAGATGACTCTGAGGGACTGTTTCAAAGAGGTAAGGGAGTAGCCAGGATATATAGGAGGTTTTTTGTTTGTTTGTTTGTTTGTTTTTGCAAAAAACACAAACAAAAGGTAGTCGGAACATTAAAAGGTTACTGTTAATTAAAGAAAACCAGATATCTCAAGTTAATGAATTTCACACTTTTCTATGTTTGGGAAATTGGAAGAGTCTGGGCTCATTGCAATCATTCCTCTGATGGGCACCTCAGCTATCTAGGGCCAGTATCCTGTTTTTCTCCATCCTGAATCTCCTCAGGGTAAACAGCCTGGACAGCTGCAGTGGCTGATGGCTTGATGACCACAACATCCTTTGTTTACTGATATGGCAGGTGACATTCTTACATTCCTCCAGCCTCTTCCTTACTTGGTCTCTGTTCTGACACACTATGGAAATCTCCACAGAAGAGATGTTCACAGTCAAGATCTCAAAGGTGGTAGAATATAATAGTGGGGGTGTTAGGTGAGCCTAAAGTAGTATTTAAACTCTCTGGGTAGGTCTGGCAAGCAAGCTGAGTCAGAGGCCTAGTGCTGTCTCTTAACATAAATTGACTTATTGGGGAGGAAGGAGAAAGGTTTCTGGTAAAGTAGAGAACAACAGGGTATGTGTTCCCCAGAGTGGTCCAGGATGTCTTCCTGAGTTCTAGAGGGAACCGTGGGCAGAATCTCAAGGAAAAATGGGGCCTCTTGGGATACAAGCCTCAAAAATTCATAATGAGATATTCTTCATGAAAAAGTATTACGATGTGGGGACACAAGTTCACGAAACTGGAGTTCTTATTCTTAATGTAATAATAACATAAAAGGCTGGAATAAACTCAATTATAGTGGTAAGAAGCAATGATTCCACTGAGCAGCTGGACAAATAAATTTTTATAATGATACTTGTTATGGCTTGACCTTCAGTGAAGATGAACAGGGATACAAATGTATTTGTTGTACATGGGGCTTACTTCCTTCTCAGCTAGTATTCCCTGAATGTGTTTTTTGTAACACCAGTATCTCTGGTCAAAAATGTCGGGTGACAAAGCATGCTGGAAGCATTTATTTCCCAGATGTGTGGATATGTCACGGAACGCAAGCTCATGGGCCCAATGCACGGTGAGGCCAAGCCAACCAAACCATCAGTTTGGAGCAGAGAAAGGTTTATTGCAGGACCATGCAAGGAGGTGGGTGGCTCATGCCCCAAAACCCCCGAACTCTCAGAAGGGTTTCAGCAGAGCATTTTTAGAGGCCAGGTGAGTGGGGGCGGGTCACAGTGTATGTGACCAGCTTGTGCAAAATTCTCTGATTGGTTGATGGTGAGGTAGCAGGACAGTGTCACAGGTGTTAACATTATCAATCCCTAGGTGCCAGTAGGTCTGGGAACTACATGCTCAAGATCACCAAGTAGTTAATTTCTTCCACTTGGTGGTAGTTTTTGGCATCTGAAAAACTCAGGAAATATGCAGGAGATACTATTATCTGAGTACTTCAGAGAGGAGCTAAAGCAGAGAATATGGGGGCGGGGTCTGCCCCAGGAAAGCCCCTGTAGGTCCTTCTGGGTTACAGATACGCACAATGCCAACTTAAGGAAATATGGTGGACACACTCTAAGCTTCTCTCAAGATCTCTGTCTCCAGATGTTCATGCCCTTATTTCTTCTTCCATTGAGTGTGGGACCTTTGGCTTGCTTCTGTAGGGGAGCAAAATTTGCCACCCCAAAATGTCCCTTTGGCGCATGGATTATTTCGAGCTGAAAACAATCAAGACTCAAAAGACTCAGGAAGAAACTTTGACCTTCCCCCTAACTGCCTAAAAGAATGTAGATAGAGGACCTGCTCCAGGAAGGAAGTTATCACCGCAAGTAACTATAGTGTGAACCAGGTGTTGGACAGGGAGGAAACTAGCTAAGTCTGTTTGTTAAAATTCCTCTTTGTGTCCATTGTCTCTGCATGGTCCAGCAAACATTTGTTTCCTAAACATTTGCTCTCCATCTGCATGTGAATTGCGGTCCTCCCCTTTGAAGTCCCAAATCACTACTGCCAGTATTCTCTTTGGTCTTTAGCTAAGGATGGTATTTAAGATGAGAGTTTTGACCATTTTGACAGGTTACTCAGTTCTCCTGGGTCTTTCCTGTGTATACATGTTATTACGCTTTTGTTTTTCTACTGTCATCTGTCTCATGTCAACTTAATTCTTAGACCAGCCAGAAGAACCTAGAAGGGTAGAGGAAAATTTCTTCCTCTTCAACACTTGGAACCAATAGAATGTGGCAAAGGTAATAGCATGTTACTTCTATGATCACGTTATGCTATGTAAGACACTACCTTGCTAGCACCTGGAGTAAATCTCTAGAGACACTCCCTGCTGGTTTGAAGAAGTAAATGACCATGTTGGAAAAGCCACTTGGCAAGGAACTAGGAAGGCAACCTCTAGGAAGTTCTGGTAGCCTCTAGAAGCTGAGGGTGGCCTCCACCTGACAGCCAGGAAGAAGCCAGGCCCTCTGTCCTACAACTGCAAGGAAATTAATTCTGTCATCAACCTGAGTGAGCTTGGAAGTGGATTCTTCCCCCAATCAATCCTCAGGATAAGAATGCAGCCTGGCATTTCTAACATACAGAAATCGTGAGATAGTAAAGGTATAGTATTGTTTTAAAATGTTAAGTTTGTATTAATTTGTTACATAGCAATGAAAAATGAATACAGGAACTGAGCAATTCTGCAGTAGAGAAATCTGTGCTAATTAAACATTTCTAAAACTTATTTGGGAAGAGTAAGTTACATTTGGCTAAGAGTTTACAGTTGTATATTTAGTGCCTAATGCAGTACGTATAACACCAGTACCTGGGTGAAAAAGTGAGTAAATATGATGCATTCTTTAGGTCCTCAGTAAGGATGCTCACCAATAAAAGTCACTCTTCCTGGGAAATTTCTGTGTTTTTCCATAGTTTCAATTATACCTTATACTCTAGTGGCTCTCAAATATATACCTCTAATAATCTTTCTTTTGCTACACACACACACACACACACACACACACACTCACTCACTCACACACATATATATATACTTTTCTTTTTTTTTTTTCAACTACCAGTATTAGAAGTCTCCACTCGACAATCTCATAGGTATCACAAACCTAACATTTCCCCAAAGGAAATCTTCCTGCCACCTGCACAGCACTGTCCACCTGGTCACACAAAGCAAACCCTGGGAATCATTTTAGTCTCCACTCTCTCACGTACCTTTCATGTACATATGTTCACCGCGTCATATTGACTGCAATCTCTTGCAGCCTAGTTATCTGCCTACTCCATGGCTGATCCTGAGCAGCTTAAAGGAGAAAAAAAATGGTCTTACTAGCTGGTCTCACTTTAAATTCTTACTCTGTCTCATGCATATGGGCTTTAGGGAAGATCGTATGCAAGTTCAGTCTTCATACCCAGAATTAGCGGAGCTCTTCCTTCTGCTCTCTCCTCTCTGGAATTCCCCCCTGACAATCTGGAAGTTGGCTGTGATTTCCCAGGTCCTTTCCTTAGTTCCTCTGGTCAAAGAGATGGTGATCTGTCAGAGTTTTATCCTCCCAGGCTGTGGCCCATCTTTAGGGCAAAGTTACATAGAATTCAAAAAATCACCTCTGTGCCCGTTACTTCTTCAAGTTTAGATTCCCCTCACCTACTTGCCTGCTTTGGTTTCCTTTTTAGAATCACTAGATAGTGGTGGTGGGGGGTTGTTTTGGGTTTTTTTGGTGTCTTGTTCAGAATTTGTAGTTGTCATCAGTGTCAGGGTTGGTCTGTGATGGCTTACTTTATCATGATGGAAGTGGAATTCTGAGAGATTTTTGAAAAACTAATTATGTTTGAATTTTAATTTTTCCTATGTTTTTATTTATAGTATTATTGTATTTTATTTAAAGTATTTGGTCTACCTAGTTTCTAGTTGTCTGAATTGATTGAGATATGCTTATTGTCTTACAAGACATCAATTTCATAAAATGGTGACTAGAAAAACAAGTGTATTCTATATAATATATAGAGAGAAATAGTTTTAATATCCTTAGTCATATTTTGTCTTCTTTGTCAAAGATTGAGAAAATTAAATATAAATAATCCATTATTACTGTGTTTCTTATTATTTTCCCTTATATTTCTGAGGGTTTTGCTTTATATATTTTATATAATATTTTTAGAAGCATAAATATTCATGACATCTAGATCTCCATTATGAATTTAACCCTTCATCGGTATAAAGTTATTATATATAACTTCCTTTGATATTTATATTTTGAGCCTTTCTTTTTGTTTGCATTTAGTTGATG